>NC_045715.1:32523489-32830080 GCF_009834535.1 Camelus ferus | reverse complement strand
AGAAGAATTGCTCCAAGAGTGCGGTATAAATGCATCTTTCACTGTCCCACATCTAACATTGTCATCTCTGAACACAATGTTCTTACAAATCACGCCTAACTTTTGAAATAGATGCTAATTCTGTGTCAGTGGATTAGTGTCTTCTGGTTTTCATAAAGTCAGTAAAATGATGGTACTCACAGTGAAGAGGAAATGTTGACCGCCTTTTGTACAAGACATACACGGATCATCTATTTTCTTGAAAAGAAATTCAGTGCACAAGTTCTCTTGAAATATGCACTTCTATTTTTTAAACCTGGGAGTACTTTAGGGGTGGGGAATCACTTCTATTAATATCTTCAGAACCAAAACCACGCTAATGGGTGTTACCCTCTTTTCCTAGAAGGTTCCTCGCCCTACACTTCTCAGCGTAACTGTCATACATCCAGATGTCCTGCCTCTCGCTCACTTTCTAACAGAGACTGCCCTTGGTGAGCCAAAGATGATTTTCAGGTACTCAGGTACTCCTTGTGCTGGATGAGAAAGACAAAACCAAACAAGTCAATTTCTAACGAGGTACCTGGACAAAAAGCACAGATGTTACAACTGGAGCCTCAGAACGGAACTCAGTGTATAAAGCTATGTCTGCTTCCTGCTATTTCCTTATTCACTGCTTCTTAATAATTAATTCATGTTCATTCTAGCTCACGTAGATCTGCTTCTCCTGCCTCTTTGTTTACTGTACAAGTTCAACAAGAGCCCATCTTTAAAATATACACAGAGTGTGAAAGAAACATAACTTTGTGCTGATGCAGGCACACATTTGCCAAGAGTACCTTCTGCCTCTGGCACAGAAGGTCATTTTACTTTAAACAAATGAGTTTTTGTTTGACAAAAGAGAAGCAAATGATCATAAATCAAATCAGCGTGGGGAAAAAAAAATTATGCTTCGTCTGAACTATAACAAGCTCTGGGGCCAAATCTAAGCACCAGTAGGGCTTTCCAACACTCAGGGTGAGTCACTTAAAAAATGAGAGCTTTGGGCCCCAGCAAGAAGGAAAGTAACCTAACAAGTTGGAAAAGAATCTCAGAGGAGGGTGAAGAGGCAAAGCAGTCAAGGGCAGTCCTATTAGAGCGGTTTTTTAAAAAGATACACTAAGAGAATATAGACAGTACCGAGAGTGGGGCAAGGCTCTAATTGGGTCTCTGCACCAAATACTTACAATTACCCAAAGAAGAGGCAGACGCCCTCAATGACATGACAGCCTCTAGTGAGAGGACCCGGTCTACGGAAGTCTGAGAAGGAAGATAAGCCTACAAAGGGCACATAAGTAGTCACTAGAAAAAGCCAGAAAAAGGAGAGAGCGCTGTTTCACGGAAGGCGTAGGAAGGTAGTGTTTCAAGGAGATGGAAGTTGTCGGTAACGTTGAGTGCTGCTATGATGTAAAGGAAGATGAGGGCAAAAAAAAGAGTCCATTAGATCTAGCAAAATGGAGGTCAAAGTTATTTTGGTGAGACCCAAATAAAGCACATGACTTTGGGGGGGGTGGGGATAGAATAATTTGGATTCAAAACTCAGATTTTTCCCTTAGTCTCCCAAGTTTATTTACACAATGAAGGACTTAAGGAAAATAGCTAGCAAGTGTTGAGAAAATTCATTCTGTGATCATTACTTACTTTTTTTTTTTAATCCAAGGGTAATGATCTTTTGTTTCCTATTTCCATGATTTTGAATTGGCACCTTTCTCATCCATTGTTTTGACAGAAAAAAAAAAGACAAATTCAACAAAGTACCCTACTTTAAAAGCTTGTTTTTGCTTTGGATACTAGTGCCTTATAAGAGAAGCATCTCTACTTATAAATAGTTGAGGTTCTGCAAGGGCTAATTCTAGGTCCACTATTTAAGGTGACACTATACACAAATTTCCACCAAAAGCATCTGTGGGTGGTGGACAGAGATAATTATCTTTCGCTCTGTAAGCTTAGCTTTGTCTGTGTCTATTATATTTCATAAGCTGAAAGTTTATAAATAAAACATTTTTATATAACCAAAAATCATGTACTAAACATTTTTTTCCCTAATTAAGCAATTATTCTTTCCTATGATTTATTAAAAGCACACAAACAACAGCAACAACCACCCCCACATTCTTCCATCTTACTTCATATTATTGAAGAGGAGCTCGGCTCTCCACAGTGAGACTTCCAAGTTATGGCTCTTACATCATCACTTTCAAAGGGGTAACAGATGCTTTCCCTGGTTAGACTGTGGCTTAAGGAACTCAGCTCTGCCCCTCGGTTCTTTCATCTGTTCCTTCCCATCCAGACAGCATCTTTAAGGCATGACTTGATCAGATGCTCAAACAATGAGGTTTTTCTTTGATTCCTGGGTCTACTCCTTTCTACGTTGGCTTTATCTCAGACGGAGAAACCTGTTCTGTGCAAGATAACTACAGTACCTCCCAACCTTGTCTTTCCAGTTTCAAATTCTATGGGAAATCAATTCCAACAAAAGCTTGATTTCATCTCATCGGCTCTGATTGGTCTAAGTGCCAAGTCTAAGTCAACCACTGTAGCTAAAGAAAATATACAAATAGCCCTAGGCTTGGGTCATTTCATGCCAGATCCCTGGAATGGCAGTGGAAAACCCAACCAAAAACTCATGAATTGAACACAGGGGGTGGGAGAGGTGAATCTCCAAATTATTATTATTGGAAGTTGAATGAATGGATGGTCAACCAAAAACCAACAAAGGTCTTCCACATATCCTTTGAAGTTGCACAGATACTTCTTAATAGACACTTCTATTAAGTACTTTTTCATCAAAGGGGCAGACTGGATTCACGTGTAATAATCTGGGTCTCTGAATATAAATATTAGGACTACAATAAAAGCACCAACCACAGTTATCATTTATCAAGCAACTGCTATTTACCAGTTAATGTTCCAGTCCCTCTGCTTTCATTGTCCCATTTTGTCTCAAAGTATAAAATCATTCTCATACATGATGAGACTAAAATTCAGAGACCCTAAAGATCATGTCTGAGGTTTCATAACTTAATAGAAGATACACATTTTGCATGTAAACCTGTTTGACTACATTCTGGGTGTTTAGAATATATCATATACATTGGCTTTTAAGTGTTTATACTTGAAGAAAATGACCTTTGGAGGAAATATCAAAGACTAATTTACAGGGCAGGATGGTTCCTAGCATAAGAGATGATCTGCACTGTAAAAATCACATTTTTTTTCATTTCCTACTTTTTATAATGAAGATTTCTTTTTCCTTCTCAAAAGAAAAAAAGTCCAGATTATATGCTGAAAGTGGAAATGCTGTTTTAAAACAAAAATACCAAAATTCTAACAAGATTTTTAAATCTAGAGGAATGCTCTTTTTAAAACAAGAGTCTATGGATAAAGAAGCTGTGGTATATTTATACAGTGGAATAGCACTCAGTAATAAAAAGGAGTAAGATAATGCCATTTGCAGCAACATGGATGGACCTGGAAATCATCACTCTAAGTGAAATATGCCAGAAAGAGAAAGAAAAATACCATATGATATCACTCATATGTGGAATCTAAAAAAAAAAAAAAAAAGAAAAAAGAGAAAAGAAGACACTGATGAACTCATCTACAAAAAAGAAATAGACTTGCAGACATAGTAAATGATCTTACGGTTACTGGGGGAAAGGAGGTGGGAAGGGATAAATTTGGGAGTTTGAGATTTGTAAATGTTAACCACTATATGTAAAAATAAATAAAAACCAAATTACTTCTGTATAGCACAGGGAACTATATTTAACATCCTGTAATGACCCTTAATGAAAAAGAATATGAGAACAAACACATGTATGTGTACGTATGACTGGGACATTATGCTGTGCACCAGAAACTGACACATTATAACAGACTATACTTCAATTAAAAAAAGTTATTGGAGAAAGTAGAAAACAAACAAACAAACAAACAATAAAACAAGAAAGTCAATCATGTGTTTGACTCTCTGAATTTTTGCTAACAACGGAGTTGTATTTCCCTCTCTTAAGCATCCCAGGTGCTTCCTCTTGATTCACAACTTACTCACAGTCCACTGGTTTCAGCCTTCAGAATGTAAAAGTTCCAGTGTATAAAATTATGTTTGCCAACACAGAGGAAATAACATTTAACCAACTGTTCTGGGTATTGCGTTGTACTAAGGATTTTACATGGGGTTTCTTTGAACATAAGCCCACTGAAGGCACGCTTAATTATAGCTTGTAACTCAAGCTTTAATGCCAGCCTGTACATTTAAAAATCCTTGACTTTTAGTCCCTTTCACAGAATTTCTAGAGTGAAAATCCCTTCCTTCTCTCAGAATAATCAGGTAAATTTATACAATTATCCCATGATCTTTAAACTTTTCTAGTATCTTTGGTACTAATATTCACTACATCTGATGTTGGCCCAAGATGGTACCACATCAATGACCTATTTGATCCTTAAGCAGAAACTACCTTAGCAACACATACTGACCTATGTAGACGTTGTTCCTATAGACGAATATAGATATTAAGATTTGTCTGTAGCAAAATTCTTCTAAGTATAACTCCATGGAAATAGATGCTCAAACCATTACAGAAAAATGGATTCAGAACTGATGGCCTTTATCAGGAAATATTTTATCCAGATTGGCCAACTAACCATTGCCAAAGTTAGATCTTCATACTGACCTATGCAGACTTTCTGTTCTAAGCAGAATGGGCTTTTGGCTGCCACTGCACATACCTATTCTGTTTTGGTTTTGGGTCTCAACTCAAATTATTCTTTCTCCTCTCCCTCTTATCTTGATTAATTGCTGGTCAAAACACTACTCCTGGAAACCAGATAGCCTTCAGATACCCTCAGCTATTAATGTGATCATTTGAACACAATTAGAGGTCACTAAACAGTTGTTGGTTAACTGTAGTAAGAGCTACGCTTGTAGTTATGAAAGTAGGTACTTTTTTAATAAGTCTAGGGCTTGGTGATCTAAGAATTCAAGAGAAGGCAAATAAAGATGTGGCAGATAATAGAGTATAATATTTTACTGAGTTCTAAATGCCAGGCACTTTGGTGGGCTTCAGGTTAAAAAACAAAGTGAAAGAAAACGGTCATTGCCCCCAGGAAACATAATCTAGGTATGGAAAAGGAATATCTATCAGATAATCTCATAAATTATCACAAAAATATATTATAACACAGTCAACACCATTCTGTACAATAGTTAGGAGAACAGAGCTTTTTTTTTTTTCCAGCCTTAGCATGTGTGTGTTTGTGTGACTGGTCATGGAGGAAGCTTCTCTGGAGAAGAGACAACTGAGATGACACAGGAAGGATGAAGAATTAATTAGGTAAAGAGAAAGGAGGGTACCTTGGACAGACAGAATGGCTTGAGCAAAGGCCCTGAGGTAGACATAAGCATGAGGTTGTAGAAGGGTAATGAGCCATAGAATTTAGGGGAAGTTATGAAAGATGTTACAGAAGACAATTTATATGAGGTCTTTTTGTCATGTTGAAGAGTTTTCTTCTTATCCAAAGAGTAACAGGATACAAAGAAAGGATTATCATCAAGGGTATGACAAAATAAGATCTACCTTTTAAAATAATTATTCTATATGCTATAGAGAGAATGAACTCGACCAGCCAAGATAGTGGGGGTTTCCTGGCATCCTGGAAGGATGCTGCAGATAACTTGAATTACAGGGGTGGTGACGAAGAAGCTGAGAAGGATTTGAAGAATACCTATGAGGTAACATCTACAGGACTTGGTGATGGATTTGATATAGGGATAAGGCAGAATGATGCCAAAGATAACTGTGTCTTACCTTTCAGTTGAATTAAAAGTCATGGAATTCACTGAAAAAGAATACTGGAACAGAAGTTCTGTTGTTGTTGTTGTTTTGTTTTGGGTTTTGTTGTTTGTTCTCTTTTTAATTTCATTATGAAAGAGCTTGAGGTCATTTGTTTAGCTGTTAAAAGTTAGAGTTTGAGGAGCTTTTGAGACAGCCCAGAGCAGATTTTGAATGGACAGAAACGCATGCCTGCAGCACTGAGGGGAGACAGAATGTGGGAGAGATGGGACCAGATAAAACCGCAGGCATGGATGCAACCATTGGGACAGAGTACCATTTTTCCCTAATCATTACACATGTTAAAAATTATTCTGTCAAATTGTCCTATTTTAGAGCTTTTTACATTAGTTACATTTGATACAGGACAATACAGAATGGTTGTAAGATGTGACGGTGACTTCAGGAAAACAGAGGACATCTGTAAGACTGGGATCATTAAAATTCTGTTCCTCAAAAGATATTTTGGAATTTGTTGCATTTGTAAAGGCATTTTTAAATGCTCATACCAAATATTACAAAGGGGCTGAGAGAAGCTAAATGTCTGAAATCACTCAAAGCTGGACTGGAAACAGCATAGAGATTATATTGTAACAGTGACAGGTGACTAACTGTTTTTCCCCATCTAATTGTTATCCACCCCCTCACAAAGGTTTCTCCTTTACAGCCAAGGAGGGGATAGATTTCTGCAAGCCCATATAGAAAGAAACTGGAAAAAAACAAAAACAAAACACCCCGGACAGTCCTTGGCTCAGAAGGAAAAAAAGAACAGCAACAAAGATAACAAAAAAACTTTACCATCTTGTCATTAGTTGCAGCCCCTGTGTCTTGGATACGCCTGATTGCAGCCAGAGACTTGAAGGCCAGCCTGTCAACATGCTATGTTTTCACGGCAACCTCAATACTTTAATGGCTGTATTTTTGTGTTTTATTATTTTATTGATCTCTAGGGAGAATGTATGGTGAGAAGTCGGTGTCGTTTCTTCTGATATGGAAACTAGCCAAGGACTCCAGTTGCAGAAATAAGTTCCAACCTCCTCGATCATCCTGACTCACCTGGCAAATGTTGATTTCTTAACAACAACAAAAATCACTATTGTATGGTGCACCAAGAGTGAACTTTCCAAGCTTTAGATTTTTTTTTCAGTAGTTCTTTTTTAAACTTCACCAGAAAAAAACCTCTTACAGTAGGAAAGCAAAAATTATCAATTTTTTTGCTTCAGTGTGGGTAGGGCATTTATATAACAGAGACTCCTGGGTGTGTCTCAATGCAAAAATAAAGGTCGATCTGTCAGTGATGGGTGCCTCTCACAACCTCGCCCTGCTTTCTAATGCTGTTCTATTTCATAGTGACCCACCTCTAAGAGCCTCACGCTGTCCTGTAACCACCTGACACGAACCTAAGAGCTTATTCTCCACCCTCTTCCCAGGAAGCACAAAATCCCACCCAACAAATGAAACAAATTTAGACTGAGTTTCTGTATCTTACTGGAAATTTCTTTCAATATGGTCAACGGGTTGGCCTTTGAGTTCCTCGACCTCCTCACCTTCTAAGGGCTTTTCTTTTGTCTCAGCTCAGCCACGTACTACTATTACCATATCTTTGGTCTTGTCACCATGAAAACCACTTCTGATGTCTCAGATTCAAGGGTCCAGCTGTTGGAAAACCGCCTCTTTCCTTCCAGCTCACTCAAATGCATACTCCTGTTTCAGCAGTTCTTCATCTTCAAAGATCTCAAGTTTATTGACTCTACCTCCACGTGTCCTCACCCCCTACATCGTTTAGAGCCATTATTATAAACCTTCCTTCAAAATATCTCTAACTCCATTCTTCTCTGTTCTCTCCAATTTACTCATTGGGAACACATCTACCCTTGGTGAACATAAGGGTCACCTACTTTGCAGTGGCACTCAAGCAACTAAAATTGTTAAAATGTACACACATGTTTACACACACACACACACACACACACACAGAGTTACTCATGCTTCTCAAGTTTACTTCTCAATTTCCAAAGTGAAACTCTTCTAGCCACATTCCACCCCAAGACTCTTGTCTCCTACTTCGTCAGGAAGATAGAAGCAATCAAATAAGTAATTCCCTTGTATTATCAGTGCCCTTTTGTGCCCTGAATTTCTGTCCCTCTCTTGTTAGAATGAAGTGCCCCCAATCCTCTCAAGCAGACACTCTGGCCCTTTTCCTCACTGGTTTGCTCTCATCTTCTCTAGAAATTCTCTTCATCGATGCCGCCCTCTTTCTTCTGAGTCACATCGTCCTCTCTTCTGAATTATGCCTAATTACGTACCAACATTCTCGTATCTTCCACTTAAAACTCCCTCTGCCCTCACCATCCCCTTTAGCAACAATTTTTAGCATGAAGTGTCAAAATGAAACGTTCATGTTACCTGACCTCACGTTACCCTTCTCTTGGTGGCGTCGGCATCGTTTCTTCCTCCTTCTGGAAAGTGTCCCTTCTCCCGGCAACCTTCCCTCTGCTGATGTCCTCCGCCCTCACTTCCACGTGACTGCCACTACCTCTTCCTTGCTGGTTCTACCTTCTAAGCTTGACGTCTAAATATGAAAACTTTCTAACATTGCTGTTCCATGCTTCTGTGTTATTTATATATCCAAGCTCTCTTAAGTAACATAATTCAATTCCGTGACCTTATCGATA
Source organism: Camelus ferus (assembly GCF_009834535.1). Lineage (NCBI taxonomy): Eukaryota > Metazoa > Chordata > Mammalia > Artiodactyla > Camelidae > Camelus > Camelus ferus. The sequence goes on along the minus strand of NC_045715.1, from coordinate 32,821,553 downwards.
TATGATGACTCCCAGTTTGTAATCTTCGGTCATGAGATGCCCCTGCAGTTCTGTATCCAGATAGGTTTTGCCGCCATCACATCTCCAGCTGGATGTCTAGCAAACATACCCAACTTACTGCCCAAACTGCAAACCATCCAACCCAGCAGTATAATCATCTGGACCCCTGAACGCGCTTCATATCTTGTCACCCTGAGCCCATTCTTACCACATCAGAATTAAATGCTCAGCTTCTGAGGCCCTTGTCCAACTTTTTGCGTAATGTTATTTCATATTTGAGCTACATTATCCAAATTGTCTACCAACTGTTCATATTATCTGTTTAAAAGGAAGCCTTCATCATGCTTTCCAATATCTAAAAAGAGTCTTGCTCAAGAAAATCATTACTAAAGATGCTAAAACAGAAGTAAGGTGTGCAGCTTTTCCCCACTGCTCTTCTACCAGAATTTGTTTCTTTTTGAAATTGATGCCACTGAAATTTTAGGGAAAAGTGAAACTTCACTATAACTTTTTAAAATTAAAGTAAAATGAATTTAAGGGCATTTATATTTCCACAGTAGCATGGGGTAGAGGGGGAGAAATACGGGAAACTGTGGAATCATTGTCGTTTTTCTAATTCACATAATCTGCTTTCTACCATCCGAGAGACAAACCACACAGCCATCTACACAGGAAGAGTTTAACACAAAAAGGTGAGTTATGATAAGATGTAAAGAGACCTCTAACACATACCCACTGCTGAGAGTGAGTAACCAAGGAAGAACAAAATGCAAAAGTGGGCCCCGTTCCTGAGGGGAGGTTCAGATCTCATTGGAGAACAACCCACTGAAGGGAGAGAACACCACTGGGCCGTCCAGGCTATAGGTGACACACAGTCACCTGACAAACAGAAAGAGATCCTCCAGGCACAGGTGAGCCACAGCCTATGAGCAGGGAAATCAGCATGTGGAGCGGGTCAGAGCACCGCTGTGGGCAGGAGGTCCAGGTCTGTGAGTTCACCAGGAGAACACGCATCCCCTCCTGTGGGCGTTCCTGGGGCAGATCATCACAGACTGTCCTTGCATCCACAACACTGACCAATGGTGCAGCCTCTAAAAAGACCAAGAGAAGCCCGCTCTTCCTGCAGCGTCCCTCCAGCGCCTCATACTGAGGAAGCTCAGCACTGCACTGGATGCAGCATGCTTAAAGGAGCTCCGTACCAGTCAGTGTGGTAAAGCATGAAGTGAGGGTGATGCTGGAGTAGGAAGCAGTACATTTATAACCAGCACACCATCTTCCTGTGAGCACTTATACGTGTCTATAGAAACTTACTTACAAAATTTGCAGACGCTTCAGATCCATGTGGTATGCCCCTGTGTGTCAAAAGCTATTGTTTTACAAGCATTTTCTAAAAATTTCAATCCAGAACAAGAAATTGGATAAGAAGAAAAGTTCCGGGGCTAACAGACCTGGATTTGGACCCTGGCTCTGCCACTTCCCAGTCCTGTAACATTTTAAGCATGGGGTTCCTATTCTGTAAAACAGAGTTAGTAGTACCTTCATCCTAAGATGTTTATGGTGATTCTAGCATTAATGCAGCACTGATCCATAGGAAGAGCTCAAGAAATGAGGTGCTAACAGCATAATGGTCAAGGCGCCTCATGCTATGAGACCTCAATTAATAACTGCCAACATGAGTCACATACTCTCATCGGTTGTAATCTGTCAAATGGGAAACGTTAACCTTTCATTGTAACAAAAAGGAATTTATAGATCTTTATTCCATCTTAACTGCAAAACCATTACCATTTGCATAAACTCTCCTTTCCCTTTGACTTTTTTTTCATAAAATTCCATTTCCCGATGTTTTAAACTGAAAAAGCATAGCCTTGTAAGATATAGTCTCACTTTCCATCAGAAATAAAAACTACAGTGTATCTTGGATTATTTGCAATGGCCATTGATGAGACATTATGGAAGCCCAGTGGCATCTTACAGAGCGCAGGAGCACCCAGAAGGGCATGCGTGTTTGATGCACTGTGTGAATGCGGAGTATAAGTCCTACTGGAAATGGCAAAACTTTGAGTGTAGAAATCTTACCATTTATATTTCCCATTTGCGTGGGAATGGGTAGCCGGAGAAATTTTGGCAGGGGGATTGGTAAGAAAGTGTATGACATAAGGAGCTTATTCAAGGGAAAGGGGAAGAGGCTAATAGGGGAGAAGAAATACTATTCCCATTCATTCTCCAGTACTGTCCACAGATGGCCACAGTAGGAGAAAGTAAATAAACAGATACTCATACTGACATAAAGACTAATTTTAAAGGTCTCCAATATTAAAAAAAATCTAGAAATCTGAAATATGAAATCTCACTTGCATAAAAATTTAATATCATTTCTGTTGTCATTAAGCTCCTAAAGGTTACAAGGACTCCAAGCAAACATGGCTGCCTCTCCCACGCTGCCAAATTCTTACACCAAAAGTAGAAACTGACTTTCCATTTGCTGCTCCTTGATCATTTTTTATTTTTAATACAGTTTTTTTTTTTTTTATTGCAGAGTTATCAGAGAAGTTGCAAAGACAATACAGAGAGCGACACGATCTCTGGTCCTGATTGATTCCGCCCGACACTTCCCTGGAGGCTTAAGGTGAATGTATCACTTCAGTCTTGAATAATATGGTCCTCTACTTAGAATGACCTTTAAAGGTAATAACCACCCCAACATTCTGTTGGTTTCTCTGTGGTATTTGTTCTGCACAGAAGCCATAAAAAAAGGAGAAAATGGGGCCTTTTCAAGATCCAGTCAGTTTAATAGGCCTTATTCATGGGAGAGGTTTTGTGAGCAGGTTGCAGAATCAGACACTGCTCTTCTGCCGTATGCTTCCTGAGCACTCCATCCCCCCATTCTTTCTCCAGTTGCCCTTTCCTGGCCCAAAAGGCTTATCCCTGGAAACCGAAGCTCCAGAACTCACATGACACTGCCTGTCCTTCCCGTTCTCCTTGATTCCAGAAAGACACTGCGACTCCATCCTGATGAACTGTTGGGGGAGAGAGAAGGGGAGTGGTGAGCACGGTATAAAAAATAGGTGTTGAGAAGAATGTCTGTAACATAGTCAAACCAGCAATACATCATCTGACCCAACAGCTACTGAGTCCCACCTTTTCCCTGAGCTGCTGCTGTCAGGGGACTTCCGGGTGGGAAAGGCTTGAAGAGCAGCTGCTTCAAGATGACCCCAGGTGGTGGTTCTAGCAGACTTCAGGGAAAGCAGCCAAAGCTCAGTTCTGTGTCTGCACTTCTGGCCTGGCTAGAGTCCTGCAGAGATGACATTATTTGGGGTTCTGTGCTGGTCTTTGGAAGCTCTGGAGCTCGATGGGAAACAGATGGTGGCGAAGGATGTTCAGGTGTGTTTGCAACTACAGGAAGTTCAAGTTGCTGTCCAATGAAAAAAATGTCACAACCCTTGTCATCCTGAGAAGGGACTCCCACCTCTGTGCACTTGATAAATAACTGGGAAGTTGACCACCTATTAGAAGGTGCACTAGATCAGGAGCAAAGGAAGCTAATCCACCACTTAATTCTCTGAAATCTCTGAACAGGTGGAGAGAGCAGATGGCTGAGAGGAGTCGGGGGTTCCTGCATCACCCCAGACTACAAATACCTGCTGATTCCATCTTATGATTAAGAAGTTAGCAAACCTATTTCTTAAAGATGAAGGAAAAACCTCTGGATATACTGGACCACCGAACATCAAGCCTCAGTGTACATGACTGTAAAGAGATCATTTTGTTCACCCATATTATTGTGGAATCAGAGGCTCACTTATACTGTGTCATTTCAACCACCAGTTCGCTGCAGGCCTCTCCTGGTGTGATTGACACACGGATTATAATTTCATTGTTTAAACATTATTTTTAAATGTTGCAAGGTTTCTAACTGCATGCTTCATGCTTAATCCTTTTTCTGATGTTCAACTGAAGAAACAGTGATCATCTGCAGTCAGGAAGTGGCTGCATTAGAGGTATGGTAATTCATCCTTTCCGAGGCATTGTCCAGGATTGATTTAAACACTAGTTATTTCACCATGTATAGTGGCGTTTGTCACAATCTCCCCACCAAAGCCGCTTTGTTAGTCACCACGCCCCCACGGAACAGAGAGGCAGGGAGCAATGGGTCAGGCTGAAGCTTCCCCTGAGGATGACCTGACGTGCTAAGGGGATTCAATGCAATGGCTCTGATGTTCTGAGGAGCGGACAATAGAAGGGGAGATGAGAAACCCAACAGGGAAGGGTAGGTGGGAGCTGTTCATGGGAGAAAAGAATGAAGCCACAAGGGTGTTCTCTGGGACTGGAAAATGGTGAGAGTGGGAGTAACACCTGCAACTCAGCCCCAGTTCATACTTAGTGCAAACTGTTTGTGCAAAACCTATTCCTTGTCCCCACCTATGGAATTCAGAAACAAAAGGATTAAGGTGAAAAAAATACAAGTAAATACAGGAAAATAACTGATTTTAAAAAGCATATCAAAATTTAAAATAATAATAATAGCACAGATTTTTTTAAAGCAGTCAACAGAAAACAACTTAACGTTCTAAGAGGTTTATCACTAAAAAATAATTTTAAGAAGGACTAAGACTTACAGCATGAAGATATGTTAGAAGAATGGGCATTATCGTTTTGAAACATTGTTAACCACGAAGACGTCCCAGGATAAAGCACAGAACCTGGAGAGAGTAGGAGGTTCGTGAAATGGGAACAGTTGTGTACAGTAAAGCAGAGTCCAGCCTTTTTTCTGAGGAAGATCTGACCCTGGCCTCAAAGTAGTTGCTATGGCAACAAATGCTCTAGAAACCAAACTGAAAAAGAAAAAACAATAATTTCTGGTACTTATTTCCTCCCATCAAAAAAGAAAGAAAGAAAAAGTACTATTGAGCCTTTCAGAAGAAAGAGAAAAGGAAGAAGGGGCAAAATTTTAAAGTGGCAAGAATTTTTCTTGTTCTCTACCTCCAGCAAAACATACACTTGTCCTTCCCCGGAGCATTCTTCTTAACAGAAAAGCAGGCTCTGCAGAAGGACGCTCACGTTTCGAGCCCTTCATGCCTGGCCAGACAGTCCCATGATTCTAAAAGCAGAGGAGTGTATGTATCATAGCAGGGGGAGTCGTAGGGTCTGCAAGCAAGCTTCCAGAATTAGGTTAAAGAAATCTAGAATTTTATCTCACTAATTTTTCGATTTCTTCTTTGTCGTAGCAATTGCTGTGCAGCTTGTGAAGTTGTTGTGAGGTCCAGCCTCCTGCGACCTTTATGATGCTGGGGCTGGGGCTGTGTACAGCCCAGTTCTGCCTTCACAGCAGGGTCTCTACGTCAGGCTGTGCCAAGACGGGGAGCTGAAGGGTAGTCTGCGAGGATGGAGGAGGGGCTGGTTCCTACTTGATCTGCAGCTCTGCAGCATCGCTTCCTCCCCTAGGCAACTTGACTTTGCCCCGTAGCAGCAGCTGACTCCACTTTTCTACCTTCCAACATCCATTCTATGGATCCATTCTGTGGATGTTGGTTCTACCAGCCATCACTTTGACCCCACAGAGAGCTCAGCATCGGTCAAGCAGCCAACCTGCCTCTGAAGTTTGGGTCCAACCCCACTGGACATCTTCTCTGAGCACAGAGACCCAACACTAGTCAGCCAGGACCCTTCTTCGTGGGTCTGAGTTTCGGCTCCATGAGGTGTTTGCTCCAAGTTTCTGTATCACGACAACCCCAGCCCAGGCTCATTCGTTCCACCCACCTTAGAGGGTCACCTGCCGTGATTGACTCAGCAACACCACGGTGGTTCCCTTTCAGCCATTTCCCTTCCCCAGTATCTGGCTTAACGGTTCTTTGTTCAGAACTATCTCTGTTAAAATAATCCAAGCCAAGTTTGCCTTAACATTTTCCTGAATATAAAACCCATCTAAACATGAGAACAGGTTGTCGGTTTTCAAATAATTTTGAAATCTTTTTTTTTAGCAGAGAACAGGGAGTTGGACCAGATTTCAATGAGCTAGCTCAACTACTTGGTTGGCTGCAGAGAAAAACTTAGAAAAGCACTTTGCACAGACTAGAATGCTGAAGTGTGCAGGGACTCACTGGGGGTTCAGGAAGAGTAGGCTCTTGTCACTAGTCTAGGGTTTTCTACCGTGTCTATCGTGATGGCTCCCCGTGAGACTTTCCATTTACCAATATACATTCAGTTGATACCACTAAGTTGTGTTCCTTCCCCGCCCCACAACCTCATTCTGGAAGTCTCTTTTCAGTAGGGAGGTGGGTTCACTATGCATGGTGTTCATTTCCTCTGCCTCAAACTTCTAAGCACTAATCAATTCCATATAATTAAATTTAAGTGTCAGTTTGGTGCCTCCTCATTAACCATATTAAATTAACTGTCTTTGCTATACACTGCAAACGGATAACTTGAACTTATATTTATATTTACGTATATGGGCTTTCAGCGTTATTCCACATACTTTGCTTAATTTCAAAATAATAGTGAAAGAAAGATTGGAAGTGTTGTTTTTTTTTTTTCCCCCAGAGCCCTACCGGAGAGGATACCGAGATAGTGATTGGCTAACTAGCTTGAGAATTCAATACAGCTGCCAAGGATGGATATAAGTCAGGAGCTATCAGATCACAGAAGGTTGGGAGAGGCCATGGACCACAATGAGATCACCCAGAACAGTGTTTTTTCATGTTTTTATATGGAGCTCATTGTCGGCCGTTAAAGCAATGCCTTCCACGGAGAGGTGAGGACAGGAAGCATGTTTGTAGAGTGTGAAAGTCAGTGAAATGTAAGAATACAGAAGCAGGGAGTCAGGAAACACTTGATAAATTTTATTTTGATGGAGACAAGAGCTGTAAATAGAAGCCTTATTTGTTTTGTTTTGTTATTTTTCCCTCTCTTTTTTAGGACCTTAAAGATTCAATAAATGCTAACGGAAGAGAGCAAGGAGAAACAGGGACGGACCTATAAGAGAGTTAAGAGGTAGTTGATAAAGTAAGGTTCTTTAGAATGAAAGAGAAGATTCATTCATTCACTCGTTTACCTAATCATTCATTTACCCAACTGAAGCTTACTGAATGCCTCCTGGGTGCCCCACTGAAAAGGCTGAACTTGAGTTGGAGAAAGTACCTTCCTCTACTGTAAGAGGAGGAGAGATGGGTATTAAGAAATCAGTGTTGAGTTTGGAAGGTACATGCATTTTATTCATCCTTTCATCCCAGTCTAAGTGCCTTTCCTCATTGTTGTCTACAGAATTAAACTGTTCCGTAATGATACCTTGGTAGGGAAACTCAAGGAGATATAGAAGGGGCTATGCGACAGCCTTCGATCCAAGAACGAAGTAGGTTATTCTAACATTGTATGAAATCAGATACATTATATACGCAGAGCTTACAAAGCATGAAAATTTGTCCTAGATTGCATAACCCATGTAAACACTGCAATCAGTAATAAACTTTTTTGCAGTGTCATAATATAGAAACTTAAGGCTACAAAAATTTTCATTTTTACCAAGTAGTCCTGTAACAGCACTCCAAATAGACAGTCAATATATATCTTTATTAGCTTTAGTTCTCAGATTCAGAGCAAACTTGTCTTATAATAGGCTTCTATTTATATTAAAATTCCTAGGAGAAACAATTAAGAGAAAGCACTTGTTTTGCATAATTGATGCTTTATAGGTATCTAGGAACGTTGTGCAATTAGACCCTAGGGGATCCATCAGCGATCCATCTGGAACATAAAACTCTGCATACTGCTATGGTTTGTGTTTCTTTGACTAAAGCAGCAAGCGTAACATTTAAAAAAAAATCTTTTGTAGAAAGCATTTAATATTCTCTGAGCGTCTTGTGGTCACATGCACACACAAGATGCACGCAAAGCAGGACCAGAATTGACCACAGTCTCTTCTATGGTATGACAAAGGGAACAGAGGCTTTTTCTCTCCTGTGAGGAGGAATCACAGAATTATAAAACAAAATGATCCATCTTAGGAGACCATCAAAAATCATTTCCTGTTGGGAATGGGCTGTGACCTCCACTGGGTTTGCCACGAATAAACCGCCTTGCCCACAGGTCTTGGGAACTAATTTAAAACTCAGCTCTGACTACTCTGTTATTCTCCTGTGATTTCTCCTACTCCACATACCTACGTCTCTTATTTACTACACGATCCCTTGACTGAAGAAACCTTCTATTCCTTTTATTCAAACTTTTACGGTAAACAATTTATTAAATACTTATATCATTAAGTGCCTAGCACAGGGACATAGATTAATTTATAGTCAGTACATCTTTTTTTAAATAAGTGCAGTCAGGTTTTTCAAATGCTTCTGTTTTGTACAAAATGAACAACATGGCTTTGAGCAAAATATCAGGTTCTCTACAAAACAGCTACAAATTTAAAAGGAAACATCAGGTTTTAAAGAATATAGAGCCGAGATCAAGGTTCATCAGGCAGAAAAAAATATGGAGATTTTATGCAGACTTGTGTCATCAGCTGTGGTGCTTTTCTTTATCTTTATGGTCGATAATGAAGTTCTAAAAGAAGCAGAAGAGGAGAGGGGAAACTTGAAACAGCAAATATGACCTTTTCTCTTATTAATTCAAAGCAGGAAATATCAGGTCTCCTTTGTTGGAAAGGACAATCAAAGGCCACGTGTAGATTACTTTTAAAGAACCATCTGAAACAAGTAGCCCCAAGTCCTGTAAAAAAAAAAAAATTGGGTCATGGACCCACTCTAAGACATATTCTTTGTAAATAAGAAGAACTACAGTAAGTTAGGATTATCAGGAAGTCTCATTCTATATAGGAGGAGACTGGGGAAGGCAATTTGTTTGAAAAGCTGGGAGAGGAACTTGTTTTGAACCTACATTTTCACAGCAGATGTGCTGTTTTCACTAAGCTTACAGATTAAAATTTAGTGGTTTGGTGTGGGAAGAGGTGATGGAAATTATGTTCAAGAAGAAATTCACCCCCAACCCACTCCTTGGTTTTGACACTGTTGAAATCTTATGGAAACTCACAGATGCAGTCGTTCAATATAAGTAAGATTTCTAATAGCACAGAGGAGCTTATAAAGCATTGCGATTTTTCCTACATTACACAACCTGTTTAAATACCAAGTTAATGACCGCACTGAGATTAGTTTAGAAGAAAATATTTATTTACTTTAAAATGACAAAAGAGAGCTCTGCATCTCATTTTTTTCCACCTATTTAACCACGATCACGGAAAAGAGAAATCAACTACAATTGTAAAGCCACAGTCCAGGCTTAACTTGGTTTCAACTTAAAGCAAGTTCTTTGTGGAGTAGTGACTACGGAGCAGACTCATAGCCCTGGCTTTACATCTAAGTCACTTGGGACATGAGAGCAATGCAGGTGTCCATCAACAGATGAATGGATAGGAAGAGGCAATCTATGTGTACAATGGGATATTATTCATCCATTAAATAAAAAGCATGAAAATTTGCCATTTGGAACAACATGGGTAGACTTGGAGGGTATTATGCTAAATGAAATAAGTCAGACAAAGAAATACAAATACTGTAAGGTATCACTTATATGTGGAATCTAAAAAATACAGCGAACTAGTGAACATAGCAAAAAAGAAGCAGACCTACAGATACAGAGAACAAACGAATGGTCACCAGAAGGGAGAAGGAAAGGGGTGGGAGGCAGTATCGAGGTAGGAGATTGAAGAGGTACAAACCGTTAGATGTAAATAAGCTACAAGGGTGTATTGCACAACATGGGGAATACAGCCAATATTATCATAACTGCAAATGAAGTATGAGCTTTAAAAATTGTGGATCATTATATTGTATACCTGTAACTTATATAATATTGTACAATATTATGTTCCTTAAAAAATAAATAAAATAAAAAATAAAGTCACTTGGGAAAATATCTTAAAAAGTTTAATGTCTAGATCCACCCATAAAGATCCTGATTTAATTAGTTGGTGGTGGGGGGGCAGGATTCCATTTTCAAAAGTTTTCGGGGGACTCTGATCTGCCATCAGGGTTGAAAAGGGCTGTCAAAGAGTATTACCCTCAGAGCCCTGAAAGTGAATACTGAGTATATTTTGGAATATGAAGTGGATTACATAATCCTATTCTGTCAGCTAAGAAAAAACGTTCAAGAATTCATTTTAACAATTAGGAATTTAGGACATGTAGAGGCATAAGTCAATATAAATCATGGAGAAAATTGAAGACATTTAATCTAATAGCTTACTCATCTTTCAAATATTTTTGCTACAAAGTCTTTATAAAAACATCTCCAGATATCTAAATGAAAAGCTAATGATTTTTTGATACATCAAGGTAAGTTTCAACAAGTAAGCCACCCGTTCTTGACTCTAAAGGGAAGATGTTAGTCAGATGACCTTCATCTCATACAAGTTAAGTGTTGGAGACAGGATTTGAACCTAGATTCATCTGGTTCCAAAATTATGTTATAGCATTCTTATTAGCTTCCAAATTTTTCCTATTTATTTGTCAGGTAACTCTCTGTATAGATACCAGAATTATCTTTTGTTAAAAAGAAAAGGGGGGGCGGAGTAAGAATCTAATTTTCTTTCATTTTGAACCCTTCCATTTCATTGCTGAAGGATGAAGTTTCACTTTTGCAAGATGAAAAAGTTTTGGAGATCTGTTTCACCGTAATGTGAATATTCTTAACATTACTGACCATTGACACTTAAAAATGATTAACATGGTAAACTTGATGTTACATAATTTTTATCACAATGAAAACCAAAAAATAAAGAACTAAATAAATAATTATGAGCTTTTTAAAAAGGTTAAATCTATGTGCTTTATTATGACATAAAAACTTTTTCTGATATAACCCCAGTATGGCTCTGTAGTTTGGTGGTGTTCTGTGTACAATGCTCTTGTGACAGAAAAATGCCCACTCTTCTGTTTAAGAAAAAAAAAAAACACATTTTCCTGTTTTATCCTTTTGTGTGTGTGTGTTTGTGTGAATCACTTTGCTGTACACCTGAAACACTGTAAATCAACCATACTTCAAATTTTTTAAAAAAGGAATAATTTAACCTTGATTGATCTTTATTTAATCACATCTACACTGTTCCTTTTGCCATTTAAAGTGATGCATTTCCTGGTGCCCAGGAGTAGAACATGCACATTTTGGGGGCAGTATTCTGCTCACCAGACTTATGGTGACTTTTATGTAAAGATTTCTATTTATATGACCTTTCAGCCCAGTTATTACTCTTTGCCACCAGCTGGGTCATCTGTCTACTGCATCGCTACCCTTTTTATAGAACTTCAGCTTTTCTGGTCATGAAGGATTTATAACACACTGTTTCCTATTGCTTCCCAGTGTTTCCTCCCAGCTCAGAGGTGAGTTCTGGATTGAGTTCCTCTTGGACAATTGTTCACAGGACAATACTGACACGTGCTGTCTGTGAAATCCCCTCTGATCCTAGTAACTTAACCTCTAACTCATTCCCTTGTCTCTTCTTCTTTATGTATTTCTGAGGTATTACTGCGGATTGACTTGAGTCAAATATTTGCTTTACTACTAACACTCTGTGGTTTTCTCCGGATTTCATCTGTAAAATGTGGATAACATTGCCTACTTTGTCTGGCAGCCTGTGGATTAAACAGACCAGAAACACATATTATCTCATACACAGTAGATACTCCATAAATATTAGTATCCTTGTCTCTCCTCATTTATGTTCATCCGTTTTTAGACAGGAGTCAGGTTAACCCATAATTCATTTCAATGTTTCCTTGCTTCTGCTTTATTCAAGTGCATATTTAATTCTTAAATAATATACCTGAAGTCACTGTCAGCAAATAGCCAATCTGCAATATGTCGGTATGATGCATATTCAATAATCTATACAGAATGTTTGCTGCTAGGAAGAACTCCTTATTACATCTCCCCCAAAACATATTGAAATAGAAATTGGAAATTTGAAAATCATTATTTTCAGGGCTTCCTCAGCAGCTCCCTCTGTTATTTTATTGTTCTCTAAATTCTTCTCAGTGGGAAATCCCCTGTGCCACTTAATAGAAATAGGACTTTTTTTTTCCCAGTCTGTAGCCAGGGTCCCTACTGAGAATTAAAGTTCATGCCTCTAGCTAACTAGTTTAACTAGGAAATCCTCTCTGCCTGCCTACTTTGTTTTCTAACTTCCTCGGCCAGTGCATCTCACCTCACCTGTTTTCCTCCCTTTGACTACCTACAGGAGGTAAATGTAGTCTGACGGAAAGGTGTGCGCTAGATGGAACCTTTCCCTGATGGTTTATCATGGTCCCACTATGTACTAGCCATGGCCCTAAACGTGTAGCATTTCAAAACCCGGCTTCCAGAGCCAATAGGAGCACCCCAGATAGACTCCGACAGGTCAGTACGGTAACACCATGGGAGCCCTAGAGAGTAGAATTATTGTGGCCTGGGAGAGGGAGGTTGGAGAATGATCAGGACACTGCTGGAGACTCAAGCAGATTGATACAATGATTAGCCTGTCAATGGGAAACTGAAAACATGAAGTAGGGTTAGCCTGAAGCACTAAGAGTAGAGGGCAGGAGACAGACGGGGATGGCCGAGAGACACAGCCCTCTTCCCTCTGACAAGCCTGTGCTCCTCCTTGTTACTGGGCTGCACCCACAACTGAGTGTGTTGTGTACTCAAGCCCATTTGTGCACGAGTAACGTCCAACAGAACTTTCTATCACGACTCATGATGTTTTGCAAGCAAGAGAGAACGGAATGCTAATACTGCCTGAGAAGTCAACCATAGATATAATATATGGACTACATCAATACTGATGTTTCAGAGTTTAAATTACCTTTCTGATCTCTGTTGACTTTGAAACCTGATGCTTGGATCATTGTACTTTTTTTTATGCCATCAAGATAATTTTTATTGAATGGTGTGCTGGTACTCATAGTACTAAACAAAGTAATATTTTCATTCTCATTTTTAATTGAAGTGTACTCAGTTTAGAAGGTTAGTTTCAGGTATACAGCAAAGCGATTCAGTTATACATATGCATACATACATATATATTTTCTCAGTTTCTTTTTCACCATGGCTCATTACAAGAAATTGAATATAGTTCCCTGTGTTATACAGTAGGTCGTTGTTGTTTACCTGTTTTATATATAGTAATGTGTATCTGTTGATGCAGCTGAAAATTTGCAACTTTAAATGGCTGACTTTGGAACATATGTCTTCTAATGTGATTTATCTTCTTTAGATTCCAAATGGCATTACCAACTATCAGTGTAATGAAGCTATCCTCTCCTAGAAAGGAAGGCATTATTTTAGTTTGACTTAATTAATGGTTTATCATTTCTTCCTACAGCTTTTTTTTTTGCATAAAGTATGTTTCTTTCATACTGAAAACACAAAGAAACCATGTCAGTATCCACCAGAGAAATCAATAGAAATAAGACTTTTATCTCATCAAGGATAAATCTTGCCATTCCCCTATAGGGTCTCAGGATGACTCACCCAATCTCCTTGGAGTCATTCAGTTTCTGCCCTACAGCTATGAATGCTAATATTTTCAAGCTTCCCCTCTATGGACTTAGAGTAGCTACATCTTGGTGGCTGTCAGATGACAAGGGCAGACCTCAGTAGGACGTTGACCTTGATTATGGTTTCACTAATGTCAGTCATTTGATTTCCTCATGGTCCTTCCTCTGCTGTATGCCTGTTTCTTCTTTTGTCATCCACTTGGCCTTAGCTAAGGTGCATCACATGTGTAATGAAATTGGATTTTAGGTTTACTGACATCATAAAAATGTCTTTGTTTTTCACACAGCATTCAGTTGTTTCTCTTTTCAAACTCCTAAAAAAATACAAGCCATTGATTTCTTTCCAACATGCAAAGGTAAAGCAGAATTCTAATTTCATTCATGGAATTAGCTACCCTTTGAAACACTTGCCATGCACACATGATGGGAGAAGATTTTTTTTTGTACATTTTCTGATCAATAGTAAAATCTGCATTTTCTGTGCCAAGAGCAGAGGTCTCTATGATAATCAGAGTTCTCTAGAGAAACAGAAGCAATAGAATGTACATGTGTGTATATATACATCTCAATAGATAGACAGACAGAACAGTAGATGACTAGGACTAGGACTATCTCTATCCATCTGTCTGTCTATCTATTCAGAGAGAGAGAAGTTATAAGGAATTGGCTCACACAATCATGGAGGCTGGCAAATCCCCAAATATTCCATCAGCAAGTTGGAGACCCAAGGCAGCTGGTGAGGTAGTTCCAGTCTGAATGCCAGCAAGCTCAACACCCAGGAAGAGTCAATGTTTCAGTTTGAGCCAAAGACAGGAAAAAACCTGATGTCTGGGCTCAAGGCAGTCAGGCAGGATGAGTTCCCTCCTACTCATGGGAGAGTCAGCCTTTTTGTTTTATTCAGGCCTTCAACTGATTGGATAAAGCCCACCCACAGTAGGGTGTGCAATCTGCTTTACCCAGACTACCAACTCACATGTTAATCTCAACCAAAAACACCTTCATAGACACTCTCATCCAGAATAATATCTGATCAAATGTCTGAGTACCTTGGCCCATGCAGTTGACATATAAAATTACCATCACAGTCTCCTATTACAGTGGACCAATCTGGAAGCAAAAAAATCACCATCTCGACTATGAAATCTTGTGCACATCACTTCCTCACTCAGCCTCCAATTTTAGGCAGCAATGTGAAACAATTATGCCAAACTGAGTATGTACAGTGAGTAACTCCTACTCTCATGGCAGACGATACCCCTCTTTACCCTCACAGCTCTGAACAGTTTTTACCATATTCCAAAGGAAAAGACTTAGAGTCAGAGAGGTTAAGTACATTTTGATAATTTCTAAAATCCATTGAAACTCTGGAATTCTCTGCTCCCAAGCTGGAAGCTAAGGAAAAGGAAAAGTGATTTGGAGGCTAGCACAAAACCCTCACATGCAGAGGGATCACAAGAACATACTATCATTTCCAGTCTCCTTCTCATGATAATCTGCAAGGAGAGTGAGTGAAGGCTTTTGTAAGTCTCCCTTGTTAATTTTTTCCCTAAATATACAAAATGGAGAAGCTCCTTTAGAAAAAGAGCACGATGATTCCATTATTGCTTTTCACTAGTTCCACAGTGTAATTCAATTCATCTTTCTCAAGAGCTGTGTTTACAGTCACCCTGAGCAATATAAAGCAATCATACTTAAGAATTATGAACCTGACATGATATTAATGAACAAGTTGCAGGTAGGCATAGAGGTTTCAGTCTCATTATCTGTAATCCATTTTATCTACTGTCTGCTCTCATATGCTCCTCTTTCTGGCTTCTATAAACATACTACCCATAATCATCAGAAGATAGACAGAATTACTGCACATGGATGGCTTCATGTCCTTATTCATATCACAGTGAAGCCTCAGCAGTCTCTCCAAACAAGCTCTCCACTTAGCTCTGAGTAACTTCAAAATGCATACCTAACAAGTTATTCGCAGATTACCCATAAAACCACCACTTGACCCAGAAACTGAAATAAAATATACAACCTTTCTTAACAAATATATATATAACAAGTGCTTACATGAAAAATAGAATGCCAATGTTTCAAGAAATAGTGGTCCAAAAGCCCATTCTATTGCCCTACTATCCTAAAGTTGTCTAGAATCTGACCACTTCTCATAAATTTTATTGTAACCATCATCATCCAAGATCTCCTGAGAGGAGTATAGCCGAAATCTTCTAACTACTCTTCCCCTTTTCATCCTTACTTCCTTAGCCAATTTGCAGAACAGCAACTAGTGTGATGCTTTTACGTTATCAGGGAAATCACGCTACTCATCTCAAAAGCTGCCAGTGGTTACCCTCTTTCACTCCCCAATGGGTGGGTCTCAACGAGACCTGCTGCCCGATGACATCTCCAAACTCGTATGCTATCCCATAGCCACGTTTTCTCTACGTAACCACTTTGCTCACCTTGCCTTTCTTTGAACACAACTGGCATACTTCCACATCCAGGACTAAGACCTCTGTGTGTAAAATGAGGGCGTGTGTATGTGAACAGTGATCTCTAAGTTCAGCACCAGCTACAACGTGTGATAAACTTTTTAGCTAAAATCTCATTTCTCCCATTAATTAATTAGAAACATCTGATACTCAATTTGTTTTGGAGATGGCAAAAGCTAGATTTCTGTTTTCTTTTTTCATTTATTTTCTCTGATTTTTTTCACTAGGCTGTTTCCATTCTTAGGTTTTGTCTTTGTTTCATTTTGTTTTGAATTTACTTCACATCTTTTACCACTGTTGCCTTTATATAGAAAATTCAGCAGATCAACCTTAGGTGGAGAAAGTAAATAGCCAGTTACCCTTGGGAAAAGATTGAATGGGCTGCTAAAAAAAAAAAAAAGCCTTTCTTTTCTATAACTCTGGGTCCTTTTATATCACACGGAAAGCTTGGCTCCCCAGGCTAAGAAAAATGTTCACATTTTAATGTAAAACTTTCAGAGTAATTCAGGCTTATTAGCGTAATCTTGCAGCCCCACTGCAGATGGCCTGGATGCTGGAGGAGTCTGGCAGGGAAGGTGAGGGAAGGACACACACTGAATGGCTACCAAACTTACGGCTCTGTGCAGAGCTGCTTTATACCTCCAGCCCTAATCATCCCCTGGGGGGCCAGGCTTTCTAGTGAGCAGAAGAAAAACTCAAGGCTAAAGAAAAACTACATTCTGAAATACCCCGCTCATGAGACAGAAAACATGGTTAAGAATTCATGAACTCAGCTCTTCTGGTGGTTGTTAAATACTGCTGCAGTTGCCAGGCACAGGCAGTAATGATTTGTACGGAAAAAGAGGGAGAGGGTGTTTATGATGCCTTCCTGTCGGGATCAACATTTCATTTGGTATTATTAAAGACTTGGGGAAAAAATGCTTCAGTATGATTTAGAATTCAGGATATTTTCGTTCTTTTATTTTCACACACTCATGATACTTGCATATTCATTTATGAAATCTCCATTGCACACCTATTTTGCACCAGGAACTGTGCTTACAGCAGCAACATGGCACATATCGTTCCTGCCCTCGGGAGCTTACTATCAATGTGGGATACAAACAAACAAACAGAGAGTTAATTTGTAGCATAGTGAGTTCATAGCCAAATGAAGCTTCTTAACAACGTGGGGAAGAGAGTTTCAGTGGAATAACAAGTTGGAAGTCAGATGGCCATGGGACAAGTATTGAACGGTGGTGAGACAGTAGAAATCAAAAGTGTATGCTCGTCTCTCTTTTGAGAGATTTGACTACAAAGGGAAAATAAAAAATGAGGCCATGCCTGGAAATTCCTTTTGGTGGTATCAGGGAGAATGTTAAGTTTTTATTGTGGATGGAAGGTATAGCAGCGAGATAAGAATCCACAAAGTGAGGTCTCGAGGAGTGTCCTGAGGAGGATTGGAAAAAGATGGGCTACATGTTCTGGGGGTGGGGAGTGGCCCTGGCGCAAAGCAGAAGTTTCTCTTCCAGTATAACTGGATGAGTACGTATGCCCACTATTTTTAAAGTTTAAGGACAGGAAGTGTGCGACTTAATGATTTCTATTTTCCTTGTGATGGATGATATGAGCACGTCTGCCAATGACAAAATGGAGCAGGACCCTGCAGGGCCTTCCCAGGGACAGCCCCCACCCCTGTGTCCCCCACCTCTTGTCTGCAGAAAACCTTTAGCCTCTTAGACCTTCTGAGAGCTCCAAAGAGCAAACTTAATTGGAGAAGTGAGAAAAGGCAGAAACAAAGGAAAGGAGTCAAACGTGAACCGGGGTTATAATTCATCCTGGGACTAGCCTAAAGAGAATGTCTGCTGACACCTGCTTTAGTCTGATCTAGTGTATGTGCGTTATCACAATATAATTTTAACAGCGCCCCCTTTCATTCTTACCTGTAGCCCCAGTTTGGATAATAAGTCACCCTACTTCAATCTCAGTCAAGTCCCTCTATTCTGTTCACATTGTTGTTCTAACTGTTCTGGGTTCTATGTAGAGTGTCCAACATCCTCGCATTCCTGGGACGGAGTTTATTCCTGGGACGCAGGACTTCGAGGTCTAAGTTCTGGGTAGTCTCAGGCAAGCTGGGACAACCGATTTCCCTGTTTCCACAGCCATCAATGTTTGAGTAATGCTGACTTCTCTTAGGCCCAAAGAGTTTCTTTCCTTTCCTTTTTTTTTTTTTTTTTTTTTAACATTTCCCTTGTAACTTCCATTTTTGAGGACAATACTGCTGTCCCTTTCTCTACCTCAGTATCCACAGCCTTTCATGGTTTCTCATGTTGATATTTGGACTTTAAAATCTCTTGGTCATCTCAGACAACAACTAAACTAACATAACTAACACAAAGTTATGTATAATTACTTTGAATTCTCAGAAAAATCGGTAACACTTTTCCCCCGTAAGAATCTCAGAGAATTGACGAAATGATTCACTGCAAGTACATCTTTTTCAGTCGCTTACTCATCTATTATCACCGAAAGCTATTATCTTCCATTCATAACCTCTTTGCATCATATTTTAACAAACGCCATTTACAAAAATGTGCAAATTAATTGAGTGGGTGAGATTGGTTCATTACATATGTTGCAGCGATAAGACTTTGAGGTGATAAGTAGAATTAACAAGAGAATTCCAATCAAGGTGCTGATATACTATCATTTCTGTGCATTTATCATCATTAACCATTCAAAATAACTCAAGGTTTAATATCTCTAGTTTTCATGAACTCAAGTGATGCAGTTCAGACGATACAGTTCAGAGCGCAACAGTTTCTCTTTCGTTTGTTAACTGAGGCCCCATGAGTGTCATTGAAGTCACCGTGATTTCCAACTGCTTTACTGGCATAGAAAAACTTAACTGATCAGCCTGAATTTTGTAAACATATCCAGGGAATGCATGAAAGTATTCTCAGTGGAGAAGTGAAATATGGAAGAACAAAAGATGTTGTAGTTATATTGACTTAATTAATGTTTAATTGTAAGGATAATTCAGGAATTTCCTCCTTTTTAATAAATATGAGTGCTGTTTTCCAAAGATGTTTCAACCAAGTGTCAAGAACGAATTTCTGAGTGGCTATCAATGCCTGATAATCCGCTTGGGAAACCTGCAAGAGAAATAACTCTTGGCTAAAATTCAAGAGTAAGACAACTCCCCATTGGGAGTAAACAGCCACTTCCTTCCGTGGGGCTCCTCACTCACTGGGTGCCAGGAGCTGCTCTGTCTTTGGGACCCTGTACATACTCAGTGGCCACAGCTGATACTAAAGGCAGGCGGTAGGTTAGGTGGTGAGTGAGCTGTGGACAAAGCCACGTGGGCGACTGACCAGTAGCCAAACTGGCTGGGAGTGTAACAGACTGAAGGTCAGGGTCCTGGTGTGGCTCCCCTAGGAAAGGTTGACAGTAGCTTTGCTCTTAGGAGCAAAGACAAGATCAAACTCCAGGGTATCAGCTTTCTTAGAAGGACACGGGGAACGTTCAGTGTCTGAGTAAGGTCTAAGCTTGAGGTTCAAGGTGAGCAGATAAGATGAACAGAAATGGAGGCTGATGGCTAAAATGCAAGGCTGTCTGAGGGTTTTAGCAGGCCTGGGGGAACACGCAGAGAGAAATGTTCAGACTGGCAGCCTATCTGGCCCTGGCCCACGAACGGCCTTTTCATGCCACTGTTCTTCTCCAGCAGTAAACTGCCTTCACTTTGGCCCCTTTTTGGGGGGAAACACACCAATTTTGTTGGTGCAGAGTTTTTCTAGAAAAATACCAATGTCTGGGCCTCAGTCTCCAGAGATACTGGTTTCATTGAGAATCCCGGGTGCAGGTAGAGGTCCTCGGCAGAGTGAGGCTAAATGCTTAGGAGGCAGTAATAATAGGACTGGGGTGCTGGTTATTTGGAAGAAATTTCTTAGTGGATAACACAACCCTAACTACTATTTTTTTGGCAAAGATAAACTATTAGGTAGAAAGTTAAAACCTTGCTGCAATTGAGGATCTCTTTTTATGTTACCTTGATATCAAGAGTAATGAAAAATGGAAAGCCAGGTTGGGAACAGTTCGGATACTCACAAATCTGTTTATTTGGAAGATGGGAAAGTACTCTGGGACACTGTGCAATGTGAATCCTCTGTGGGTTTCCCAGCACACTTTGCACGTGTGACCGAGCCTGAGCTGGGTGATATTTTATAATTTTAGACATAAAGTTACTCTTTCATGCTTGTGTGTCCATTTCTTTAAAACATCTGGTCCAAGAACCCATGTGAAGCAGACCACAATTTGAGTGAAAACTTAGATTTGGCGCACAAGGGTGCGAGGAGCTGGAGGGGAGATATTTCTGGAGCTTAAGAAGGACCAGTGTCACGATGTGTGGGAAACAGGCTGTATGCATTAGCTGTGACTAATAGTACTACCTCATTACTACAGCTTGCTTTCTTCCTAAATATTTCATTTTTACAATGAGAAAATTTTGTGGCTAATAGTTTTAAAGATAGATTCTATTTTGTAAGTATGACATAAATATATGGATATATAGATGGGTACCTGTATCCATGCACTCAAACAGGAGGTGGAGTTGGTTACCCCCAATTTTTTGACATAATGTGCAGGGTTTTTCTTGATATGGCCTCTCTCACTTCATCCTTGACCACACTGTCCTCCCTTCTCTACAACCATTCTTCCCAGCCTTATCCTTTCTGCCCTACGTCTTTGGTCAGAGCCTGTTTCATGGGCAGTAATCTGTTTTGGACAGGCCCCCATGCTCACGAGGGTCCCCCACATGGTTAAGACTATGATAAAAAAGATAAGAGATAAATGTGGGTGAGGATGAGGAGAGAAGGGAAGTTTGTACATTACTGGTGGGAATGTAAACTGGTACAGACACTGTGGAAAACAGCATGGAGGTTCCTCAAAAAATTAAAAATTACAAAAAAACTATCATTTGATCAAGTAATCTCACTTCTGGGTGTATGTCCAAAGGAAACAAGGTCGTTATATACAAGAGATAGCTTTACTCCCATGTTCATTGTAGCATCATTCACAATAGCCAAGGAATGGAAACAATCTTCATGTCTGTCAACAGATGAATATACATAAAGAAAATGCGAGATACATATATGTGTGTGTGTATATATATATATAATGTATAAAGATACATGTAACTATATATACATATATATTATTCAGCCTTAAAAAAGAAGGAAAAACCTGCCACTTGCAAAAACATAAATGCACCTGGAGGGCATCATGCCAAGTGAAACACAGAGAAGACAAATACTGCATGAAATTTCTTATATGTGGAATCTAAAAAAACCCCCAAAACCCAAAAAACCAAAAAACAAACCGAAAAAGCACCACAACACAAAAAACAAGCTCATAGATAACAGAGATCAGCTTCGTGGTTGGCATAGGCAGGTGGGGGTGCACAAGGAGAGATTATTGAAGTGCTACAAACCTTCAGCTATAAGATGAATAAGGTCTGAGAAGCTAATGTGTAACATGATAACATGGTGACTACAGTTGATAATATTATACTGTGGAATCGAAACTTGCTAAGAGATTGAGTACTGTTGAATTAAATTAAATTTCCCTCCTAAACCATGAACTTAGGAGTTTTCAGAGGTCAGAGAGTGTGAATGCTTCACCTATTACATTCCTGATTTCTGCCAATTTATTTTATCATACGATTAATGTAGAAAATTCTTAGAGAACGGAAGACTCATGGCAAAGTCCATTAAGAGAAATAGGAAAAATCATTTTGCTAGAACATGGAACAGACAACAAAAAGAAAGAGCGTTCCACAGAGAAGTATAAGTATTTTGTTGACTAGAAATTTAGACAACGCTAAGAAAAAAATGAGACCTCTCTCTTCAAGTGTATGTGGAGTGATGGAATATAAGCTCCAGGCAGACGTTTCCCACGCAGGAAGAAAAATGAGAGCAAATCATAGACATGATAGAACAAGACATCAAAATATTAGAATGCTTGCAATTTGGCAAGAATTCAGGGCATGACATGCTTCATCAGTTTTGAGGATTTCGCCCCTTGACAACTATATTTGGGAATTCTATGAAGTCACCGAGGCCTGAGAGTTTAGGGTGAGGCAGAGTAGGCAAACAAACAAACAGCCTGAACACCTAGTTGGGATTTGTTCTTTTATTTATATTTTTTCTCCAGTGTTGGGAGATGGAGTGGAGATAAATTTACAAAAGAAAATAAATTAGATCTATCATCCGCCATGACCTTTTTTTGAAGAAGACCAGGAAGCGGCAGCAGCAGCAGCAGCATACAGATTTATATTCTAGATCACCACGCGGTGGAAAGAGCAGATGGGCCCGAAGTCTGAAGCTAGAAGATCCAGATCTGGCTTTTTCTAGCAGCTACCTCTGTGCTATTTGGAAAATAAATTTAACTCTCTGGGTTCTGATCCCCTCATCTGAAAAAAAAATGAGGGCTCATGTGAGCCATCAAATTCTGTACAAGTTGAAAAGATGATATAAACAAGAAAAATAAAGTTGTCAAAAAGGATCTTCTTTTCTTGAGTTGGTACAGAAGCCCTGGAGGCCAAGATCTATCCAAAAAGACATGCTGTGATTTCTTCTTTCACATCTATCTAAACTAGAGTCCACTGATAAAATCTAGTTTTACATGCATGCCTACAACCACTGAATGATAGCTGGTTGTAATTCTTCAGCCAAATAATCAGTTTCTTTTATCCTTTCCTTAAGTTGTATGAGAACACTTAAAATCAGTGTTAATATTTTAAATGATTAATCTACATTAATTGTAGTGTCTTCATGGTATGCTCCCGGGCACACCTGCACCAGAAATTTCTGAATTGCTTGTTAAAATGCAGACCTCTCGACACCAATGTACACTTGTTGAACCTCTGAGGGCAGGTCCAGGAATCATTGTATTTTAACTAACTTCTGGGGATTTCTTTTAAACCCTAAAAGTTTGGTTCTACATGGACATGTAATATTTCTCTCACAAGAAATCATTGTTTTTAGAGTCTACTCAACTTGAGAAAGCTTCAGGAGACAGAATGTATGGGAAGAGGGTGATAATTTACCCTAGAAGTGAATATGGAAGATCAGAGTCTCATGTTTCAAAAGTCATAACAAGGGCCTTCCTTAAAAACTAAAACTTTTTAAGTTTGGTTGGGAAAGTGTCTGGGAAAGCTGTGAGAGACACTCAGTCAATTTAATGTCTATAGACTAATGCTCCTAGCCTGGTGTACCTCCAAGGAAAAATAAAAAGAGAGAATAGCTGGATAAAATACAACCATAGACAATATTTTTAAAAATAAATATAATAGGATTCATTTTTGATCTACATTCTCAAATCTTACAAAAAATTTTTTTTACAATGGCCATGACATTGCACTGAGAAACTCATTCATGAAAGTCATGCTCAATAATAAAACGTATGAAATGTGTTGTTATGTCAAGTCCCTGGCTGTGAGTTTGTGGCTTCTGGCCCCAGGTGTCTCACTTAACCATCCTGGCTCTCAGGTTCCCTCCCTTGTAAAATGAATAATCTCAGCTCAGTGATCTCTGTTCCATTAAAGGATTTTTGCTTCTACTCTTTCTCTTCCTTGCTCAGCTCCTTTCTGAACAATCATCTGAGAAATATTAGGTGAGTCAGAGGAAGGCAAACATCCATGAGGACACAAGTACACACATTAATATAGTACAAACTGGATGCAGAATGGAATACTTACATCCTTCTAAAGTTCCTTTCCACAAAAATATCTATTTATTGATTACAGGAAAATAAATGAGTAGCTTTATATGGGAGAAGCCTGGCCAGCACCTCCTTAATGAAGCTATCAAAGCGAACAACATCCATAATGAGACAAATCAACATGTGAGCACCTGAGCGGAGGCAGGGGATGGGCCACAGCATCAATCCTGCAACAGTGCCTGCCAAAGGTGTATCATTTGAATCTAATCACGAGGACACAACAGACAAAATTGAGGGGCATTTTACAAATTATTGGCCTGTAATGTTCAAAAGTGTCAAAACCAATGAAGGCACAGAAAGACTGAAGCACTGCTTCAGACTAAAGAACACTAAATGCAATCTTTGAGCTCAAGCTGTATCTTTTGCTATAAAAGATATGGTTGAGACAATTGGTGAAACTTGAAACAATTTGAAGGTGAGATGATAGTCATTAACTACAAATTTTTAAAAAAACCACCTGACACCAAGTGAAACAAAACCAAATCTTCCCCCAAATAATTATTGTAAGATTCTAATTCATCCTATCCTATTGATATTTCTTTTTTAAAATAAATTATCATGCAATTAATATAATTTATTTTGCTCTTCCTTAACTCTGAGTTACATAAATGTCACCAGGCCTTGACACAGTGTCTGGAATATTAGCTGAGTATAAATACCAGTTGCGTTAATAAATGCAAAAGATTTAAAAGGGCTCTGCCTGAGTTAGAATGATAGCTGAAAACAACAGGTGTTGGGTAATCACACATTCTAAAAACACACCCATGCAGGACTTGCTAAAAGGGGGCCCAAAACCTTTTGTAAAACTGTAGTCAATGCACCCCAAACAATCAATGAAAGAAATGCAAAGGCTTCAAAGAGTATTTAGTGAGAAAGAAAATTCCTACAAAAAATCTTTCTGGGTGTTAGGGGTCCTGGTCCTGAATCAGGTAGGGAGATTCAGTGGAAAGGACAAGCTTATAACTTGAAGAAAATTTTGATTTATCTTGGGTTGGATTGTTAATAAATTAAAATGGCACTCTTTTAAAATAAGAATAGTGAAAAAAATCTATGATTCTCATTTGAAATTCCCAGAGGCAGGGAAGGGAAGAGAGATCTTTTTCTATTTGAAAAATAATGTTATTGAAACTGAGCAGGACCATGCAGGGCCTTCCTAGAGACAAACGACCTCCCCATGTTTTCTGCCTCTTGTTTGGAGAAAAGCTTTAGCCTCCTAGGCCTTTTCCAAATGCCAAAGAGCAAATCTAATCAGATAAGTGAGAAAATGCAGAAACAAAGGAAAATAGTCAAGCAAGACAAAATAATAACAGTTTAGTCATAAAAAAAAGTCAAGGACTTTTATTTCCTCCTCAAGGACTACAGATAATATCCTGAGCCATATCCTTGGGTTGTTTCGCAGAGACTAAAATCCCCACCAGGTGGAGAAAGTTAACCACACGCTGACCATGAACATGCATACCCTAGATGGGCTGGAACCAGAAGGTTGATGGCTGAGATTCTCAAAATATCACCCTGTTTCCTCACCACCAAACAGTCAGAGAATTGTGCATGGGATGATGATAACGTGCCTTGAGACCCTCTCCCTCACATTGCTTTTAAAAACCCTTCCCTGAATGCCATCAGGGAATTTGAGTCTTTGGAGCATGAGCTGCTCATTCTTATTGCTTGGTGACCTGCAATAAATGCTGTACTTTCCTTCACCACAACCGTGTCTGTAGATTAGCTTTGCTGCATGCTGGGTGAACAGAGCCAAGTCTGGTTCAGTAACATAAAGAAAGATAATATCTATTCCCTATTTTCACCTCAATCAACCTAGTACAATAAACTGGTTACAGTAACTAAACAACTAATTAGTGAAAGCACCTGCTAATTGAATGACACCATTGCATAGCTCAAATTGGACCTGATGCTGAGCACAGAGATATAATGCTAACATCAACATCTGTTTTTAAAACAACCTGCTGTGTTTTACTGTTACTCTTAGATTTGTTTGGCTACTTTATAGAAATAAAAATTGAAATAATTTATTGAATACACACCCATATGTTTATGGCTTTTTATTTCATAATGTATTATTTATAAGTATAGAGATAGAGGCAGGACCACTATGCCTTTGAACCTTAAAGCTGAAGTGGAGACTCAAATAACCATTTCATCTTAATGAAGCAGAATTCAAGGACAGTGTTCTTTACCAAAAAGAAATGGTCAGTTCCTGAGATCTATGTTGTTGGGAACATGTGTGCTTGAAGAATTCTCATCTTTATGAGAAAAAGAAACTGGAGAGTCAAGTTTGTGAGTAAATCTAAGAAAGTCTTTATGTTATTTACAACCATGGAAATGAAAATAAATGGAATATCAATAATAACTCATAAATCTGACTGAGTACTAATAGTTACAACTAACTTCCAGTAAATACAATTAATTTCTTAGGTTGATAGAAAAATATTAGGCTGTATTTTAGACAGCTTTAATGACAATGGCTTCCTGACAATTTTTGATACCATCTCACAATTCCCACTGCTACCCCAGAGATATAATATATGAACTTAATTAGATAAAATACTGGATCAGCTTGATTTTTCCTATTGAGTTTACTATAGTTGTCTTTCTCAGAACCTTTCTGATTTCAAAAATTGCCTATGCTTAAAACTGTAATAACCTCAACCCAGTACATGTGAAGACAGAGCAGACCATTCTCATCTGACATTATCAGCCCCTCAACACCTACTTGCAACAAATGTTAATTGGAATTGTAAGGGAGCAAAAATAATTTTCCTTCAAATCTAGGTTCTTAACTGAGACCCCCCTCATAAGACAGATTACAGGAGCAAAAGAAACATAAGTTTAATAATATGTATGTCTCCTGCATACAAGGAAGACAGATACCCTAGAAAACTGAGTAACTGTGAAGTGGCCCAAGCCACCACCTTAAATATCATCTTCAGCTGAAGACAAAGAAAGATGTTGGGGGTAAGGGAGGGGAAGCCAGTTATAGGAGGTTACCAGGAAAAGCCCAGTCAACAAGGGTAGGGTTGTTATTTGGATTTAAGTCAGTGCCTTTGTTGCCAGAGAACAGGTTCTTGCCTTGCACAGTAAAGAATTCAAGAGTGAGGCATAGTAAAGTGAAAGCAAGTTTATTTAGGGAGATGCACACTCCATAGATAGAACGTGGCCTGTCTCAGAAGGCGAGAGAGAGAGTGGGGTGAAGTGTGGTGGTGTTAGTTTTTATGGGCTTGGTAATTTCATATGCTAACAAGTAGGAGGATTATTCCAACTATTTTGGGGAAGGGGTAAGATTTTCAGAATTTGGGCCCCCACCTACATTTTTACCTTTTATGTTCAGCCTAAGAACTGTCATGGCACCTGTAGGTGTGTCACAAGGCTCAATGTCTACTGAAAATCGGCTCTTCCACCATCTTGGTTCTAACCAGTTTGTCCTGTCCTCAGTTAATGTGTCATTCCTCCAATGGTTGTGCCCTGCCCTCTCCCCTCCTGTCTCACCTTCTCCATTGATAAGGGTTTCCAGAGATTTGTTCATTCCTCTCTTCCTAGTACAGAGAGGGAGACACCCTTACAGATGGAGATTTTCCTGATAAACACAATTATTTATTACATAAGTATAACTTTTACTAGATTTTCAAAGCTTTTCTTAAAAATAATCAGCATAAAACAATTCTAATGCCAAGGAAGCATATTTTGGGGTGACAGATTCCACTAAAGTACACACTGGGGAAGTCTGTACTCCTAATCTCTCATTTTCTTTACTCCTACATCTATGTCTCTAACATTCAATTCCATCTTTTTTATAATGTTACAAAAAAAAAAAAAAAAAAAAAAAAAAGCTCCAAATAGAGTCATTTCCCCCAGAACAGCAAACCAAGACTTAAATGGTTTCCACCTCTTCCAGGAATGTAGACTTCAAACAGACAATTTGAAATACCTGGGTCAGCACTAGTGAAGTAATCTGCATAAGACCCCTGCCATTCCCTTCTCCTCCCAAAATGGCTTGGCTTGAAACAATTCTTTCTTTTCTTTTGCTAATAATGTCCTTGCCCCACCTTCTCTCTGCTTATAAAGACCTTTCATTTTGTACAACCCCTTGGAGGGCCTTTCTGGTTTCTAGAAGGGATGTTCCCTGATACATGAATCAACTAATGAAGCCAATGAGATCTTCAAATTTATTTTTGTTAGATTTCTGTTTTTTTAAACAGTTAAATCTGACATGAGGAATTCAAGATTCATACAGGGCTAAAATAAAATATAAGTCCTGAGGAATAGGCATGTAAAAAAGTAAATTGGTGTAGCCCAGATTAAGGAAGGGATTATTTTATTTCCAAAGAATCCTATCACAAAACAAAATGCCTTCCCTGATGACTTCTTCTATGAAGTTTCAAGCATGAATGTACTACAGTGCCCTGAGGAAAAAGTGCTACATTACGTATTCCTCCAGAGAGGAAGGGAAGGAATTTAAATTCTTCCTCAGTAACCCACAGTGCATATTTTTACAAGGACTTAGATTAATTCAGGCTGTTTCTTTTCTGCAGGTTGGAAAAGAGGTAAAATATCATTTTAACAATATATTTATAGCTAAAAATACCTACTTTCAAAATACTAGAGATAAGACCTTTTCTTTGCCTGTAAAATGTTAACATTTTAAAAAGGACATGAATAAATATAAACAGAAAATACATTCTAATAGCAGCAGCCTTTTGTTAGAAACTGAGTTTTTCCAAAATGATGATCAAATTTGTGTCAAAACCATTTTTGAATGTTAAATATAGCTAAAGTAAGGCAACACCATTAAAAATCAGGTTCGTATGTTTGAGAATCTCATTTAACTAAAATGTATAAATTATACTTACAACATTTTAAGATCACTTTCTTACATACTTGTTTGGAGGCATATTTAAAAAGGAACACTTAAACTCAGATCCAATTTTTTTTTTTTAATCCTTAAACTTTCCTTTGTTCAGTTGTTGAAATCTTTGCAACTCAGCTCATTTTAAATAAAGGATAAAATATATAAGCCCAAATTTTAAAGTGTTGTCTATCATTACTTTTCTTATCCTTTTGATCATGAAATTAGTTTGCAATTTACTAATCCATTTCACCAATATCTACCATGACAATAATAATTAGTTTTTTTAGGTCTTACCGTGTGCTAAGGATTTCTTTGTTTTACATGTACCAATATATTCATTCCTTATAGAAATCTTAGGAGGTAGTTGTTAATATCACCCTTCTTTTAAAGAGAAGAAAAGTGTGGCTGAAAGATACCATTTCATCAAAGATCACACAACTACCAAATGAAAGAGCAAGGCTTTGAGCCCAAGCAGCCTGGTTTCAGATGGGTTTTTATCATAATCATAAGGTTGATGTCACATAATAACACCTAAAATCATTGCCTGACTCTCTTCTATAACATAAGTATTCTGAAAATCATGGAATTTTATCTGATCCTGACAATATTTTGAATTCTTTTTAAAATGTAGTCCTATTGAGCCAGAGCAATTTTCTATAGATCAATATGCCTGGTGTTTCCAAAATTACATTGGCCTAGAAATTGCAAAATTCTTCTGCTATGAAAAATCTAATAAAGCTTGATAAAATAACTCAAAATTCTCTCTCAAATAACTAGATATGCTTGCAGAAAATAAAGGAAAGAGCTCAAGCTGGATGTCGTCAAGGATTGAAGTTAGCACTGGAAATGAAAGTTAATCTGGGAACACAGGTAGATTACACACCACCTACACCTTTAAGATCAAGAAGTTGAACAAATACTTACAGCAATGGCTACAACAGAAAAAGACAACCCATAGAGGCAAACAGTAACACTAGTGAAGTATCACAATTAACTTGGCTTTGGCACTAAGTAGAGACCTTTTGTAAATAAGACCTTCATTGAGACTGTGTGGTCAAAGCTGGCCTTCAATTATTTTGTGGTCTGAATCTACCATATGTATTCAATTCAACAAACATAGGGCAAGAATTGCAATTTATATTGAACACAGATCTATTTACATGCAATCCAAAAGTCTCTCTGGAAAGAAATATACCCAATGCACAATGTCAACAAATATGAACTCTCAAAAAAAAAAAAAAAATCATGCCAAACACAAAGGAAAACAAGCTACAACAAGTGAGAATAAAAACAAATAAGAATATCAGAATTATAAAAAATTTAGATAATGAAAAAGTTTCTTAAAGGAGATAAGCTTAATAAATTTAAGGAAATAAGAAAGAATTGGAAATATATTAGACTACCAGAAAATAGAAAGGAAATTAGATATATTTAATAAAGAATTAGAGAGAAGTTATAGAAAAAAATATAATTAAAATTAACAATTTAATAAGGTGTTAAACAATGGTTTGACAGAGCTGAAGAGAGTTGGTGAATGGGAGAAAGATCAGAATAAATAACACAAAATGCAGCAGAGATTAAAGAAATAAAAAGTATGAAGGAAAATGTAAGAGACATGGAGGATAGGGAGAGCAGATCCAAAATATGTTTTATGTGGATACCAGGACAAAATAACTAAACATATGTATGCAATATTTAGAGAGGTAACACCTGAGAGTTTTCTAGTATCGAGTAATGTAATGAATGATAACATTTGGAAGACAAAAAATCCAAACAACATAAAGTAGAAGAATTCTTCTCTAAATGAATCATGGTGAAATCCCAAATTTATAAGAATTTAACAGCAGCCATTAGAAAAAAATTAACAAAGGCATGATGATTCAAATGACAAATTCTAAAGAGAAATAATAAAACAGTAAAGAATAAAATATACCTTCAAAATTCAGAGAGAAAATGTGCCTAATTTTATTTTATTACTCAGGAAATCTATTTTCAAGAATCAAAGCAAGTAAAGACATTATCAGACAAAAATGTTCATAAAGAGCTTCTGAATGACTTAATAGAAGAAGAAAAAATACTTCCAGAAAGAATACCTGAAATGGAAGTGATGCTGGTGAGCAAAGAGAATAATCATGCATGTATGTCTGAAGATAAATTGACGGTGTAAGAAAATAATAGTAATGAGTTTTGGCTTATAACAAGGCTGAATTAAAATAGCAGACCACAACTACCTGAAATGTTTCAAGTCTCCAGGCTCCTGAATGTCATTCCCTCCCATTCCCTAAGTCCTTTTTCTTCTTTCAGAAATTCTAGCTCTAGTTTTCTGCCTGTCAATTTGTTTCAGCCTCAGAGAAACAAGGGCATACTAGAGTTGCAGCCACCCTATCTCCTTATATTACTCCAGTGGTATGCAAAAAGTTGACCTTATTAAATATTCATGTAAATGTTGATGGTAACTACCAAAAGAATATAAATTCTCAAATGCAGCACAGAGAAAAATGCAAGCGCTTTAGAAAAAACAAACCACACAAGAAAAATTCAAAATTAAAAAACAAATCACTCCGAGGGAAGAGTAAAACATGACAAATAGACCAGTGCAAAATGAAAATGTCAAAACTAATTTGTCAGTAATTTCAATAGATGTCCCACATAATACAAAATAATGATGCCTTTAACAAGACCTCGTCTCCCTCCCTCAGTCTCTCTCAGGTACACACACACTCTCTGCCACAATTATTGTTAATGAGATGTAAGGAGTGTGGTAAGTGCCCTTGAAGGGAGAAGATGGGTTTTTCATTTTTTTCTCTTCTTTCTAGTTGAAAGGAGAATATGACGGTTGGAGCTTGAGCAGATGTTTTGAACCATGCATGTAGAAGCAGTACGTTGAGGATGACAAGGCAACAAGATAGAAGGTGTCTGGTTCCCTCACAACATGGCGCCCCAGACCAGCCCGGGGTTGCCTCCCTTCAGATTCTGTTTTTATAGGTTGTGATCTGCCTTTGGGAAAGAGGCCTGCACTCTTCTGGGAAGTGTGCTCAAGGCCATTTGAACAGGGAATACCACCATCCCAATGACCCAGAACCTGGTCTAGCAAGGGGTATCACTCCTGGTGGACTTGGCCCCTTGCCTAGAAGAAAAACACTGCTAGGGGAAATCCAGAGCTGGCCCTCTAAAGAAGAGGGTCCCTGGACAAAATTATGATATGTGCGCCCCAGAGGATCTCACATAGTCGTGATGAAGGATAAATGAGATAATGTAAGGGGAGTCCACAGCTCAATACCCAATTCAGAGGAAACACTCAATGACAATAACAAGAAGTAACAATGGGGTGCCAGGCACTGTGCAGGGTATAGAGCCCAGACTGACTCCTGAATGCTGCTCCCATGACTGGAGTCCTTTCCCCTCATCTTCCAGTGCTGCTTGCTCTAGCTTTCCTCCTGACAACACGTGTGCTATTGCTCAAGCATAGGAGAGAACCGCTTCAGCCTCTGTAAGGAATGCAACCTCTCGTAGGACAACACGATAGTGAAACTGCAGGAAATGTTCACCTGTGCGAGGCATTTATCCTACTCCAGACTGAAGCTCCTCTATGCTAGAGTCCCACAGCTCCTCAAAACCAATGAATGAGAATCAATTCTTGATTCAGCTCTAGACTTCCAGGAATGATTAACTACAGTAAAATATGAGGACCAACAATGAAAAAAAAAGTCTATGAAGGTTGGTCCTCAAATTCAATCAGGGACAAATCCTCAGGCTAAACCCTTAGATCCAACTGGAACTTTTTTGAAATTGCAATTTCTGAAGGATGGCTCTTGCCAGTTGCTTTTAAATCCAGTCAGCCAGCTAATTAAATTTCCAGTCCCTAAAATGTTTCCAATAAACAGAATCCAAAATAATAATGCACTTTTATATTTCCTCAGCAATTTACAGCAAAACACATTTACAACCATCTCTCATGGCCAACAATGGTTTTATAAGTTCTGACTAATATCTTCATGCAACAATAACCCACTGAAATTATTTTATCACTTGTAGTGTTTTTGCAGGGATTTATAGGTACTGTGAAAGAGATGTCTTAATAGAATTTTCCACCGACAAACGTTTCTCAATCTTCTTGAAGGAGGAGTATTGTAGATAGGAGCTAATTTCATCCAACTTTTGAGAAATAATCAATTCTTACCAAATGGGAGCTAATTCCATCTAACTTTTGATAAATAATCAACTCTTGTCTGTATAATCTCTATAACTATTGCAGCACTTACTAGAATTGAAAGAAATACTCAGGGACTCAATTCTTGGTGAAATTTGAAGTCAACAAAGGAAGTGATATCTTCTTTCTGGAAGCCATTTCAGCTCACTGGAAATGTCATAAATTCCCCATAGTTAGAGCTCCAAAGAGTGCACGATTGCAATGGATGGCACGTGGGATGCCTCACTAGAGTAACAAAAAATGATTAAAACTAGCAACTCAATGTTGGGAATAGGGCTGGAGACCTACTGTCTTCCAGATTCTTGGAATGTTAGAACTGGAGACCACCATGAGGATCCCTCATCCAATGTCAACTCCAATGACACATCAGAACCATCTGAAGAGCTCCAGGAACATCTCAGACCAGTTAAATTCAAACACCTGGGAATGGTGATTAAACACTGGCATATGTTTAAAGTCTTCCATATGATTCTAATGTGCAGCCAAGTTAATATTTGATTGTCTTTTAGCCAAATCCCCCAATTTACAGAAGAGGAGTTACTAATTCTAGGGATCAGTGGGTGGTAACAGGTTCATTCTCTTCCTCTTTTCTGTCACTTAGCTAATGGCTCTGTGTCCCGCAATTCAAAGTTCTCAGTCAGCTCAATACATCTGCATCCTGAAGGGGCAACTTTTAGGATCTTCTCAGATGCCACTACATACATCACTTCACATTTTTGCTAAGTGTGAGGTCAGGTTTGTGAGAACCACATTACAAGTCAGCATGCACAGATTTAGAACATGAGGAGATCCGTGCATTAAATAGGAAGTTATTCTAAGGAGCCTCTAAAGTCCTTTTCCAGTCTGTCTTTGTTTAATTTTTATTTTAAGATTCAGCTCCTTTCAGCGTGGGCTGAGACAGACCACAATTTAGCGATGAGAGAAACCTCAGTCTTCCCATTACCCTTGGAAGGATGGATTCAGCTCTTGCTCATCTTATAAATTAACATACATGTATTGTGTGCTTTTAGTGGACAAATCATATCATGATTGGGTTTAATCCCTACACTAAAAGAGCATTTAATATCACTGAGTATATAAAACAAATTAAAGTAAGTTAACTGGACTGTTTTAAACTTATTGTAGGTGCTTGAGAGATTGAGTTGATGATTGATTACAGCTATTGCTTTTATAATAGCCCACTATTTAACGATCCAGGTAATTAAAGAAATGTAAATTGAATTGTGACATTAGACTCTTTACTCCCCGGACCCAACACGTTTCAATTTCTAGCTCCTCTTGACTGGTAGTCTGCTTTCTGGATCATTCTATCTGGACATGATGAAACAAAATATTAAAGCAATTTTCTTGCATTCTGCTCCACCACCACTTCTCCTGTTAGTTTACCATAGTGTCAAGTTGGGGAAATGAAACAAAATGTGGATTTCATGTATTGAGCCTGCTTTTCCCTCTGACAAGGACAGTAGATTTCCCAAAGGAAAAGAGCCTCTTGATTCATTCTAGAATTCTATCAGAGAGACCTATCACTGTTTCGTGGCCAGCAGTCCACAGTCACCTTCCTATTCTTTTCAGTGGGAAACACACACTGTCAAGTAGGGATCCCATAAGAACATTTATGCTGCTCTGGGATGGTCTCGGCATCACCATGGCTGTTCTACAAACGAGTATGAGAATTTTGACATGATGATTCCGTAGCAGTTCTGCCAATATCTACAGAGAAATTATCATAGTGACTGTTAGAAAATGCCTCAGGAAGGCTCGAAGCCAGGGCTTGCTTTCTGGGGTCGGGAATGCAAGACAGAAGATACTTCCAGAAACTCATCTTGGAAAACTGATCTTTGATTCAGCCTCACAGTTATAGATGTGCTGGGTTGTAAACAGATAGTTGCACCCTAAGGGCAGGTAGGTGTCTTGCCAATTTCCGTAACAGTTAGCAGCCACCAGGGTAGAATATTCAGAACACTTAACGACAAAGGGAATTTCTCAAACAACCTTGAAATCCGAACTCCCAAACAACTAAGAAGCATCTTTGAAAGCACTTGAAATCCAGAAGTTATCTAAAGGGAAAAATTCTGTAGGGTCCCACTTAGAGCCATGTTCAGACAAGTGTATATATTCTGCATTTGCATCTGTGGTCTCTGTTGATGACTTTCTATCAACAGTTTATGGCCCTTTTGAAGATTGTGAAACACATAAATTACAGAAAAGTTAATTCACTTCAGAAACTAATTTCCTTTCCTGAAAATTACATGAATCACTACACCTTCATTTGTTTGCTATTCAGCAATCATTTATTTAGACCCATTTGTTTAGTCCTAGATTTGCAAGCTGCATACCTTTGCTTGATTAACCTTTCTTCGTAAAACACTTTTTTTTTCATTTTGTTACTTAAAACATTTCTATTTACTACAGGTAACAGCCAAATTCAACTTGGAATTCAACACCAATTCGTCTGGATCAGCATTTCTAATTGTAAGTCTTGTCTTCATGCTTCATGAACACATTTCCTCATTAATCCAACTTGCTCTGTTCATTACTCTATTCATACGTTCGTCATTGTCATTGCTCTTTGAAATGCCAAGCTCTTTTTCATCCACTATCCCATCCCGCTTCCTCCCTCAGTGGCAGGTCTGAGACCCACCTTCTCTACAGTGTTTATTTGACTAGCCAACCAATTCTTTGAATTTCTAAGGCACATATTATCTATTTTACTGTTTTGACATTGGTACAGTTTAATTGGGAAACATTCCACAGTACAAAGCATCCTACCATGTGACGGTAATTCTGTGATCCAGACTCTAAGTGCGGTAGAAGTGTCGAGAGGAGGAAGATCAATGAAGATGTTTGTGTTCCCATTTGTTTCAAGCACAGATTAAAGCAGATGTTTCTAGATGTAAAATCCACTGCTTCTTTGGACGTGGAAGTTGTGCCAAGGACATTTTTGGCAAGAAGCAGAGAAGTGATGAGTTTCCGGTGAGTCTTTCTAACCCCCCCTTACTGGAGTCAGAAGTGAAAGGCAGCAGCTGTTTATCATGCTTTATTGAGACTGCAAATTTCATCATCTAAATGTTGAACTGATTAGTTCAAAACATGGCACTGAGCACGTTTTCTGGAAACTGATGAATATACAAATAGGATTTCAGAGGAGGTTATACTCCTCAGAGTAAAGGAAGAGAAATTTTATTGTCTACCAATATATAGCTAACTAGGTCTTATACAGATGTAGATATTGAAGACATTACTAATGCCTGAGAGTACCATAACCGTTGACCTCCCTACCTCCCTCCCATAAACCATTGCTTTTCAAATAGTAACGTGCACACAAATCATCTGAGGATCTTGATAAAAATGCAGATTCTAACTGAGAAGTCCTGAGAAGAGCCTAGATTCTGCACTTCCAGTAGCAGGTGATGCAGACCACACTTTGAGTAACAAGACCCTAAACCACTTTTCTTCCACTGACATGGAGCCCACATTCTTCACCTCTCACTAACCTGAGAGCAACTCTGCAGTAGCCAGGACGGTGCCGCCACATGTCAAGGTCAAAGAGGTGTGTTTCTATAACACAAAATCACCGTCAATGCATTTTCTGGGGAACTGGTATTATAGATAATGGACATGCGTAGTTGAACAATGTAGTCCATTTTATTTATTCTTTCAACATTGAATGTTATCTGTGTGAGGCATAAAACAAAGATAAATAAAATTATGATGCTAGTTTATTTCACCTGCTAGGTTGTATCCTCAAGAATCCACAGCATTGCAGAGGTGTATGAACACCAAGATACTAAAAATTTCTTCAGTAAAATAATGAGTAACATACTTCATCGACATCATTAATGGATTAATAGGGAATCAGTCACTGACACCAGGAATAAGACCTGCCCCTTCCCCTCAAAGGAAAAGAAAAGAAAAACCTGGAAAAGAAATGTAAAGAATATTGGTAATAATTGCAATTGTAATGAAAAAAATTTCCTCATCAGAAAAATCCTGGAAACCCTAGGCCCGCCAGTTTTTTCCTTATCCTTGCAAATTTTTAGTGCTGCTCATTCATTCATTCATTTATTCTCTGGTTCAACCAACATTGGCTACATGCCAAATATTTTTCTGTGTTCTGGAAAGATCATGGTGAATGAGACAAGATCTCTGACTATATAGGGCTTATGCAGCATTGAAAATGATAAAAAGTATATAACAAATGACTAAAGAAATAGACAAGAAAATATCTGAGTGGTGAACAGGGTCTATGTTAAGAAGAATCACAAGCATAAAGGGCAGATCTGTGGCTCCTTAGAGATTTACGACCAGCACTAAAGGCTACCTGTGCAAACGTACTCAGCTCTGTTTCATAGGCTCCTACAGCCTTGCTCCTTGAGGGCCCGTTTCACACTTCCCGCCAGACTCACTTCGGAAATCTGGCTGTCACGTTGGTCCCTACTCTGACTCGGTATGTCATGCAGGAGGCATGGTACCCGATCGTACTAGTTTAGCTCACTCCATGCACCACACTGTCTTTTAAGTATCTGGATATCCCACTAGGCCTGCCCATTGTCTTTCCTAACCATGTCTCTCCTTTGGCCGTTAAAAGTGACTCACGTTATAGCAAAACTGGAAATACGATGGTTAAGTTGGAGACTGGCTACATCTTAAATAGATGTGTAGAGTGTTTTTTTTTTTTCCACTTTTTAAATTGAAATATAGCCAGTTTACAATGTTGTGTCAATTTCTGGTGTACAGCACAATGCTTCAGTCATACATGAATATATGTATACTCGTTTTCATATTCTTTTTCACCGTAAGCTACGACAAGATATCGAATATGGTTCCCTGTGACCTATAGTATAAACTTTTTCATTTTAATATACCACTCTATACACTTTCTTATTCTCTTGAACATAATTCAGAAAATCAAAACCATTTATATGTGAACTTTCTATTCACAAAGGACATTTGAGTATTTTTCTAAAATTTGTTTTAAATTCGTGGATTTGTAATTAAGTGATGGACAAAATGGAGATGTCCATTCCATCAAGGGAGCTGCTCATCTATTTCAAATTCATATATAAACATCAGAGAATGAAGCTCTGAAATTAAACAAGATTTTCCCATAAAAATATTCACTAATTCACTTTAGATTTTTTAAAATTCAACAACAATGGTCCATACCACAGACCAAAAGCTTGCTTTTTTTCTTTTTTCCATTTAAAGTTTTTATTGTTTGACTTATACTTGAATGGACAAGTGGAAAAGAACCCAGGATATGTAACTTATGTGAGTAATTTAGAGATTAAGCTTATCTGTACAGAATGTCATTAGTTTTATTAGCTTTAAATTAGTTTATATGTAAATTTATTCTCTAATATCTACAGTAAATGTGACTCTAGCATGAGCAATAAATAATAGTGCCTACCTCAAAGATAGACTCAAGTAAGTTCATTTATTTTCCATTTAATAACTGTGCCCTGAGCGCTGATTACACATCGGCACTGAGATAGACTGTCTCGCAGGACTCTATAAACTTGAGTGAGGCTTTTATAAACGAATCGAGTTTCTATACTAGCCAATTGACTAGCCAATATCTTCCCTAACTCTTGACCTTTCAGACAGGTATTATTCAAGGTTTGCCAACTAGGAAACAGAAATTCAGGAAAATTGGGATGCTTGCCCACATTCATATGGCTCGTAAATGTCAGAAGTTCCCTTGTGTTGGTCTGAACCCACGTTTTTCTCTTCCCAAGACCCCTGCTCTTTTTCCTTCACTCCACAACCCCATGCACTTTCATCTGTGTGACTATTTTCTGCATCAGCAGAAGCAGCGATGTGATTATCATCCTAACTGCCCTCTGCACTGAACCTTGCAGTTTCAAACTGGGTCCTCCCAATAACCCTGGAAGAGTTGGGAGAGTGTAGTTCCTGCACTGGATATTAAGTCTCTTCATCAAACTGACTTTATTGAAGTTTAATAACCTACTGCCTCCTGTCAGCCTCTTGCTTCTTGAAGCCAAGGACCATGTCTTACTTAATTTTGTATCCTTCCACCTAGAATAATGCTAGGCACACAAAGGGCTCTGTAAGATGAACTGAAATAAATGTTATCGAAGTGATGTCCTCATCCACATTCCCAATTATAATGCAAAGTTATAATAAAAGCTTACATGTTATGTGTCATATTTTCCTGTGTAAGAAATTTAAATTTAGTCTGACACAGACTTCCATCAAAATGAGTAAAATAAAATTAACAGCTTCGTGTTTGACGGATTGGGGCTCAGATATGATGCTATATTGACAAAGCTTTGAAAACTGCGGAGTGTTTCCAAATATGAAGTCCTGTCATGATCTCTGAAAGATACAGTATACGATCCTGTCAAAGATCGCTTCGCTTTGCTTTCAGACATTCCAACTTTATGATCTGTCACATGTTTTCTGCACTAGGCTGTCTTCTGTTGTACTCTGAAGATAACCCTTTAATTTTTGACCTCAGAACAATCTGCCATAATGGCAAATCTTTTAGAAATCAATTAAATTCGAGTAAATCAGAAGGCAGAAATGATGGTAACCAAATGAAGAAAAGGAAAGATTAAATTATGCCATAAATTATAAACAGACTGGTGTGCTGTTCTTCTCTTCTGGAGAAAATGTCCACCCTCATTACTAAATTCTAGCACACTTACCACTCATGCTTACCTTCCATGGCAACTTGCCTTCTTCGTGCTACTGAAAATTATTTATCTCCTCTGTAGAATTCCGTAATATCTTTTCTCAACAACCAACTGTCTCAGGGAATAGAAGAGTTATAGCTCCTTCACACCGTTAACATTTCATTTCTTTTTCATTAGTAAGATTAAACCCACAGTATCAGTCAGGGTTCTTAGTTGCAAGCAAGGAAAACAAATTACAGCTGATTTAAGCAGGAGAAAAATTTCTTCAAAGGGTATTAGGTAGTTCATAAATTACCCGGAAGGGTAGGTCATATCTGGGGATACTCAGACAGTAAGAATGTTCAAAATTATGCTGCAGAACTCACCTCAAGGAGAGAATTCTGCAGCAAATGCCTCCACTTATACAACCAATGCCACTAGCATGGGACAAAGGATACTGTCACGAGCACTGTTGCCACCACTGGCCCCACAACTCAATTTCCCTCTCTGCTAGAATCTTCTTTTCTGGTTCTACCTTCCTGAGAGTGTACTGCATCTGGCTGGCTGAGCCTTAAGCCATGCATTTATACTATGGCTGCAAAGAAAGCCAGGAAAGCAAGTGTCTAGTTTTTATGCCTGACTGTCACCAAGAGCCACTGGGGACCAGAGGCTGGACTGCCATAAAGACGAATACGTACTGCAACTTTATAGATGGCTTCCTCCGTTACAAAGCAACTAAAAGAGATTTGGGTTCTCAAAGAGGGACTTTCTATGATGGAAATCATGACCTGAAATCCTAAGCATTTATTACAACAAACATAAATCAATATGTAATACCTTTCATAGAATGTTGTATTGGCATACCAGAAAATTTCCTCTTTTTTAACATAACAGTTTTTGTCAGAATATTAATAATCATTACATGTTAAAAGGATTCTTGGGTCAAATGTTAAGTTAAACAATTTGGGAAATGCTAGATTAAACAAGTTTCTTTTTTGAAATTTATTGCAGATCTTTAATATACCCGCATGGCAGTGTCTGAGTATGACAGAAAGCTACAGTGCATAGAGTTTTGCAAAGCTGATTGGCCCCAAATTCCCATCCTTCTCTTCTCCTTCTCTCTTTGTTTTCCTTCTTTCTCTCCATTTTTATTTATTTTTCCTCTATTGTTTGTTTTTTCCTTCATTTCTTCTTTCTTTCCTCTCTTTTTTAATATGATATCTGCCTAGACTGGTGATTTATCGAATACCTTTGATAAACATTATTAATATTTTAGGTTATTGCAGTTTACCTGCTTCTTTCTGCAAGAATTGATAACCTTATATTAACAAGTCTGCCTCAATGCTGTCTCTCCGATAATCAACTTCCACATAATTGCTTGTCAAGGAACTGGAAACATGGGGTTAGAGGGGCAATCTTCATCACAATGTCCTTATCAGAATTACGTAAGCTTGATCCACGTGAAAGTGCTGTGTTTGTAGGTCAAAAACTGTCTGAGATTAGCAAATATATATTCATCCTGATACTGTATCGATCATGAACAAGAACAGTAATTCATACTTATAAAACAATTTATAGTTTTCAAGGCACTAAAATAACATCTGAGGTCTAATCACTTAAACCTAAAGTTTTATCCACTTTGATAGAAGCAGTCTGGAAAAGAGATAAAGCTGATGAGGCTGAATGCATGTATTATGGAATCAAACAGAACAGCCTCATTACTTAATTCTCCCAAATATTTTGACAGAGGAAATGACTGCAAAAAAAAAAAAAAAAAAAAAAAAAAAAAGAAGAAAGAAAGAAAGGAAAAGAAAAGAAAAGAAAAGAAAAGAAACGAAACGAAACGAAACGAAACGAAACGAAACGAAACGAAACTCGATCTGTCAGAATGTCTGCCTATTTGGGTACCTCTGTCTTCTCATTAGTTTATTCACCAATAAATATTTGCATACCTACTTCGTGACAACTCGACTGCAAGCTGCTCACAATCTACCAGAGGAGGCATTATATTGTATCCTTGCCATCTTCCTGTTCACTCGCTATGAGAGAGGAACACCTATCGCTAAATTCCTGAGAGAGGAAAAGAGCCAGACTAGTTCTCTTCTCTCATCCATTATTGAATTTTATATTGTGAGAATATTGTTAGGCTTAAGTATTGCTACTGTGAATGATACTGTTCTTAATTGCATTTTCTAAAGATTTGTTTCTGATCAAGAAGTCCACTGGAATTTTTTAATCAAATACTTAGATGCATTGTAAAGTTATATTTTGTTCTAATGGTAAAGCAATGACTGTTTTTGCTTTTGGGTAGAAAAATTTTGCTCCCAGAAAATAATGATTATGTTGTCTGTTCCTTTCAAGTCCTTATAACTCATATATTGCCATTGCTGGAATGGTAGGAACTTCAGAGAAGTATTGTGAAATAGTACATTGTAAGCATTTTTATCCTGTTCTTAATATTTCTGGAAATGTCTCTGCTGCTTCATAATTCAATTAAAGTCTGCAGTGCTCTTTCATTGGTGAGCAAGTACCATACTATGCGTTCTACCAACAATATTTGTCTCTATCTCACCATGGAAATTGCTTGTATTTTTATTTTAATCTTCCATAAATCAACTGTTCAAAGATTTAGCACTTTGCCTAACACTAAGTTATTGCCTTCTCTAGTCCCCACATCCCTCCTGCACCCTTCTTAACTGTTTTCATATTCCTTTCTTTTGCTTATAG
Organism: Camelus ferus; assembly: GCF_009834535.1. Taxonomy (NCBI): domain Eukaryota; kingdom Metazoa; phylum Chordata; class Mammalia; order Artiodactyla; family Camelidae; genus Camelus; species Camelus ferus. Next base: position 32,779,332 of record NC_045715.1, on the reverse strand, counting down.
CAATATATTTCTGCAATGTATTTCCACAGTTCATTGTTAGCATTGCTCAGTTAAAATTTTATTCCATATTTTATTGCTTCTACTTTTCAACCATTTTGGGTTTTGTCCTATTTAGTTACATTTTCCCACATAAGAAATAGGGGCTTGAGAGTCGAGAATTAGGATTCTGGTCTCAGGGTCTGGCCATCAAGGTCTCAGATGCAGTTTTTTTAAAAAAATAGTATTTGTATAGTATCTATAAATAATGCATATTGAATGAACAATAGAACCCAACTAAGTTATTAGCATATGTTAATAATTATTGAAGCTGGGTTATGAATTCAGAAGAATTCATTACATTATACACATTGCTTTTATGTATGTTTGGATTTTTATAATAGAAATGATTAACAATTGAAAAAAGTAAAGGGTTCTGCTATTCAGTTTGGGTAGGATGATGAAGAAAAGTAACACTGTTAAAGGAATTCTGAAATTCTGTTGGGACATGTCTTTCCCCTATTTTTCTGTTCTAGGATAAATGTGATGTTGTTCCTCCTTTTCATCCTGGAAGATCAATAATTAACTTACACTCTTTCCTGATTCTCGAAGTAAGTGCTCATTCACCATATTTCTCAAAGAATAATATATGTTCAATTATTTCTTCCAAAGACAATAAAATCTTTTAAGTGCCTTAGCCTGTTCATTCCCTAACTACATTTTATTTTCTCCCAGATAGAGAAATACACAGGAAAGTCATAACACGCTGTGCACATGACTATCATTAAAATTTTAATAATTTAACATTCTTTTTGGATATATATTTTGAACATATGTCCAAATATATATTTTAATATATTATTTTTTATGTCTAGGGTTTTAACACAGAACATGGAATATCAAAGACACTCAGTATTGGCCTTAGTGTGCAACAGGTTGATTTTTCTTCAAAAGCCTTTAAAATACTGAAAATTCCAAGATGTATATCAAAGTTCCCATACAAACATAGATTACTACTTACAGTTTAAAACTAAATTACCAATATGACAATGTGCAAACATTCAATTAAGTTATCTGGAACTATGGTTCATAGAGCCCCAGATATCTAGGATACTTGGAAACACTGGGATATTCAAAATATGAAGACAAATCAAATATTTTTAAAGGGAAAAATAATGGAAAATATTAATTGGACAGTGTTGAACATGGTTGTGATACCACTATTGGAATAAAGCATAATAGTAGATTTAATCAAAATTTAACTTGAAGATTGTGAGTACATAAAGTCATTCTAAATTAAGTTCATGGTCATCACAAAAGAAGAGTCTTCTATAAAAAGAAATGTACAATATAAGGGTTTTTAATTAACAATGTAGACATACTCGTTAATATAAAACAGACAGCTTTTCATATGAATTAGCCATGTAGGATTATTCATGAAAATATGAGTTAAGAAATGTAAAAATATTTCTAAAGTATAAATATAGTGATTCAGTAATTTGGTATTTCATATTTTCCTGATGTTTTCTTCATTAGCTTCTTCATTACCAATATCGATAAGGAATACAGCACTGGGGGAAGAAAAGACCTTTGAGAACTATTTGCAAACTAGCCTTGAACATTGTTAAGATAAAAATTAGTAAAAAATTCAAGTTACAACTAATTACCTGGCCCTGCTGGTGAGACTTTATTACACTATTTGTTATCTGGAAATAAGTATTAACAAATTCCCTCCATTTAAGAATAAAGTGCACAGAAATAAATGGAGAGATTTTGTGCTCTTATAAAATACTCTGGGTAGACGAGTCTTCACTTACAGGTTTCTCTCAGGAAAAGCCCCAGGTGATAGTTTATTAGAGGAGTAGGGAGTGAGTGATTAAAATTTAACTTTAAACAATCTTAATTATGAGGATACAAGGTAGCTTTACATTCCCAAATCCCCTAATTATCAAAATAATCTGATGCAGCAATTTTTAAAAAAGCAATACCCCAGAATCCCTCCCAAGACCTTCCGATTTGGCAGACTTCGGATAAGACCCAAGAATTCCTATAATTAGCCCAGATAAGAGAATTTTTAGATTTGGTTAAATGTAGGAAAGAAGAGAAGTGATTTAGAAAAGTTACATGTTTATAAAAGGGAGCCCCAATCCATGTTCATAGCAGCATTATTCACAATAGCCAAAAGATGGAAGCAACCCAAGTGTCCACTGATGGATGACTGGACAAATAAAATGTGGTATATGCATACAATAAAATATATTCAGCCTTAAGGAGAAAGGAAATTCTGACACATGCTGAAACATGAATGAACCTTGTGGACGTTACATTAAAAGAAATGAACCAGTCACAAAAAGACAAATTCTGTATAATTTCACTTATATGAGATACTCTAGGTATCTCATATAAGTCAAATTCACAGAAACAAAAAGTAAAATGGTGGTTGCCAGGGGCTGGGGTGGGTGGAAAATGGGGAATCTGTTTAATGGATATAGAATTTAAGTTTTACAAGATGAAAATGTTCTGGAGATTGGCTGTACAACAACATGGATGTATTAACAGTGCTGAACTCTACATGAAAAAAAAAAAACGGTTAAGATGGTAAATTTTATATTATGTGCATTTTACTACAATTTAAAACATTTAAAAAGGGAATTCCAGTGGTCAAAACACAGTTTTCTGATTCACACTTTCGCTGCAGAACATCACTGTGAAAATATGATATTCCCTCTATGACAACCAGTTGTTATCACAGCCAAATTGAAAGAAATTCTATTTTAATTGTAAAGACAGCCTATCTCTCTCCCGGCAGCAGTCCCCAAGGGCGTTGTCCTATTTTAGGGCTCATCCACCAAAGGCAAGCTGTTAGTGCAGGTCAGTTTAATAAGACTTTGGATCAAATATGCATAATTAGAGGGAAATTCTCTGATGTGAATGATCAAAAAGAGCCTCAGAGTGCACACAAAGTGACAGTATAAAAATGCATGAATAGACTTGTGTTTAGTATTAACTTTATCCAACATTGCATGTCATAGATTTCTTTCCTCAGATTAAAAAATGAAGCCCTGAACCCAGGTATTGACTCATTCTCGAGATCCAGCAGCATCTTACAGGAAAAGCGTTGTCCTGTAATTTATCAGTACCTCTCTGGGAGCTCCCAGCATATTTATAGCCTGGTGATTCATAGTTCCCAAGCTTGGAGTCTGCGCTGGGTAGTCAGTTTATTCATTAGACTGTGTCACACTACCCCAGATGAACTAAACTGAGTTATCAGCATATGAAGCAAAATGAGAGAGAAGGTAATCCCTGGAAACTCATCACACATAATCCTGGGCATAAAACATCCACGGAAATTGCTACCTTGATGATTGAAAATTTCACATCAAACGAAAATATTAAATTATTTCAACTATAAGAACAGAAAGAGAAGTCACATGGGTGTGAATGTTGGCTGTGTGTGTAGCGATGCACTTGTGCAATTAATAAGCCATAAAAATGCATGTGACAGTTTTCATAACATGACATGGATCGAAGGTTTTTATTTAATTTAGTTTACTTACTTATACATAAAATTGAGAAAATATTTTCAGGAAGTTTGTTTTTAATCCCCAGAAGTCCGGGAAAATAAAATAAAAATGAATGATTACTCTTAATTTCTGCACTCTGAACTTTTCAGAGCACTATTAGTTCAATTTAATAAACCTTTATTTGCCTATATATAAAGTACTGGCTGCATAAATAAGTAATGTTAATTTTCTCTCCCCAAGGATTTTGTCATTTATTAGAAGAAGCGGCATACCTGAACCCATCAAACTTGGCTGTATATTAAAATTGCCTGGGAGAGGAAAAAAAAAAAAAGTAGATGCCTAGTTCCTAATCCTAGAAGTCTGTACTTAGTTTACCTGAGTTTGGGCCTAATACTGGTATTTTTTAAAATTCCCCAGATGACGCTAATATGCAGAATAAAATAAGCAGTTCTCAGCAAAGCCTGGTTCAAAATAGGATGCTCTGAGATCAACGTGACTGATTAAATATACTCAGCTTTTGCCCTTCCTAATATTTTTAGGAAATGACAGAAAACATATACCTCAAAAACAGCAGTGCTGAAAAAAAGATAAAAAGGGATGACATGGGAAGACCAGACTTCTACTGGAAGTTCTAGAAAGCAAACAGAATCATTTTATTGGCAGTAACAGAGTGGAGGAAATCACAGCCCAAAACAGAGCAGAGAGAACCAGAGTCAGAGCAGTTTTCCCTAGGCTGTCTCAGAAAAGCTCCCAGGTTGGAGTCTAAGAGATAGAAGGAATAGGATGTAAAGCAGAGATAACAGTTACATTTTTTTATTTCCTCAAATGCATCCAGAACAACACAAGTTGTGCTCCCCTGTTTCCCGATGGATGGAGAGGATGAAGTCTCCCGATTAAAGCATAAGGGATTTAGAGGTGTCCTGCTGGGAGTGTCAGCCACTGAGACACCAGAACTGCACTTCAGTTTACTCTGCACCGCCCTGTCATGTGCATGGGGGGTGTGAACAAACAGACCAGCAAAAGCAGGTAGCTCTAGATGAAGGAAAGAAACCAAAATATTCTCCGTACAGAGTAAACCCCCTCCTTATTTTAGCAAATAAAGGAATCTCCAAACTATCTGCTCACTTACCCTACTTGGAAGCAAAGCTGTTGGCATGAGCAATCCACTCACCATAATAACCAGTTGGCTGTTGCACTGAAGGGAGATACCTGTAGAGGAAAATGACCCACAAAAGCTCTAAAGACTCCTACAACTCCTACAAATATCCCATCAACCTGGTCCTCAATTCATCACTATGAATGGAAACTTAAGTTTATCAGACAAATGCGGGGAGCCACCTCATAACCTGAGGGCTGAAAGCAAAGACAAAAGGCCTAAAAACCCTAAAGTGCTGGAAGCAAGGCTCTGGGAATGATCAAAGAGACATTCCCTGTCCCGCCACCCCGAGAGTTAATAAAGATATATGGCCACCAGATGTTTTTCTTTAAGATGTTCTGCTTCAGAGAGGTTAAGGAATTTAGGTAAGTAGGATCTAGTTTATGGCCGGAGTGATAAGGATCTTAAAAGCTATAGTTAAAATGTTTTGCTAAAAATTGTAAACCTTAAAGATTGAGACATTTGTCTTTTACAACTGGACATGTAGTAAATCAATAAAAGTAGAGATAGTATATAAGTAGCTTGAAAAATAAAGCGGGCGGCGACTTTTAGCCTAGCTGTCTTGCAGGCTTGAAGTGCATCCCTCTCGACCCCACTCTTTGTCTTGTCTCTTTCTTTCTCAGTCTCTCAGCCACGCCATCAGGACCTGTTGACTCGCCGGCTGGCCCCGGCAGACAAAGAGGGAAAACTAGTAGCATAAACAGAAGGACCAAAATCGTAAACCAAACAAATCATCTTGAGAGAAAGTTTATCTAGATAATAAGAGAATTTCCAGAAGATTTCTTTGGTATATATGGGGCTATTTGAAAAGAATAGGAACAAGTTGCTATGAATATAAATGTCCCATGAAGAAAAGATGACTGGCCATCTTGAGCAGACACCACCACCAGGCCACTGCTCCGCCAGAGCCCCCGCCCCAGCACTGGAATTGCCACAAAGTGAGATAGGAGGAAACCGAGAGAAAAACGAGAGAAGCCTACTGGATGCTTTGTACATGAAAAGCAAGCTCCTTGGTTTTGAGACTGTAGTGAACTTTAATCAAAATCATTGGCTAATATTTAGAAGTATTTCTGAAAAATTCTATTTCTGCATGTCAGTGGATCTCCACTCAGCATCCCCTCTAGACCATAGCAAATGCTGAGGATTACCTGAGAAACGCCTTTGAGGCCCTGAGTTCCTGTAGAAACGCTACAGCTGGCTCTTCCTTTTTCCTGGAGAAACTTGTTTCTCTTGCTTTCTTTTGCACCACCTCCCTAGTTTCCCTTCTATTTACATCCACTCCTTCCCAGTCTCTTTTCCTACCGCACGTTCTTGGGTATACCACAAACCCCTACCTGCTTGCACTAGAATCCAAGAATTATCCCAGATTCCTCTCCTTCGATCACCATCAATATCTGATCAGTTAGCAAATTACGGCAAGTCTGCATTCATAACCTTCACCTCCCCTGCTTCCCTGCTTTCTCTGCGACTGTCATAAACCAGACCACCACCATCTATTGCTGGATCCTCCTGAGAGCCTTTTATCTGGTTTCCTTGCTTCCATTCTTATGCTTCTAAAACCTTTCCCAAAAAGCAGCCAGAGTAATTTTGTAAAATCTGAATTAGATCATGTAGCTCCCTATGCCTGCATTTATGCATATCAAATAAGAAAAATATTGGGTTTCGTATTTGACTACTGGTTTTCCTCGTATGTCTGATGAACTATAGCTTCCCGTTCATAGTTCTGAATCAAAGACCAGATTGATAAACATTGGTAGGAGTCATGCGTTTTCCTATTGATTTTGTTCAGTTTTCTCTACAGGTATTTTCCATTGCATTTAAAGAAAACCATTTCACAGTGTGCTAGTATATCAAATCATCACCTTGCAGCTTTAAAAACAAGTTTTTATTCGTCAATCCTACCTCAATAAAGCCGGGAAAAAAAGAACAAAACATAAAATAAAAACCATTGAGTTATACTTTTTAAATGGGCAGACTGTATCTCAGTAAAGACATTAGTCAATTATATCTCAATAAAGCTGCTACTGAAAAATAAACAAAATCAGAAGTCAAATAAATGCACACACAAATAGAAACATGTGTACGACCACACTCCTTGCTTTGGTTTACAATATCTCGGAATATCTGACCTCACCTCATCCCACTCAGCTGCTTCTTTCTTAGGCTGCAGATACAGTGAGAATTCAGCAAGCTCTTTCCAACCCTAAAATCTCTGTGCTAGCTATTTTTTATGCTTAAAACATTATCGCCCTCAACTTCTCATCCCTGGTCTCCTCTGATCATTTACATCCCAGCTTAAATGTTTGCATTCACCTCAGAAAGACATTTTCTGACTAATTATTAATTTAAAAATGTCACACGGTTATTATGCACTACATCACAAGAGTTGAATTCTTGTCTCAGGGCAGGTAATTTTCTAATTTTTCTTCTTGTGTTTTGTTAGTGTATCCCCTCCTCTAGTCATCATTGCATGCAGAATAGGTGGCAGGTTGGAGGTGCGAATTCAATAAACTAACGAAAGTAAGGAAAAAAATATTGAACCATGTAGAGTGTTGTCTTTAATCAGTTCTGTAACATTGTCAGTGATTATCTCATTAAATGTTGTTTCTTCCTACCCTCTGCCCCACTCTTTGAGAACTGCAATGAAATGTACCTTTGACTCTATGACTATATGCTTTATTTATATTTCTTTCTGTATTTTCAATTTTTTATGTCTTTCTATGCTGCCTTCTGGATTTCTAAAAAAAACAAAGAGATTCTAGTAAGTTCAAGCAGGGCCTGGATTTTGATACCTGTGCCCATTTTCCAAACGTGTAATCAGTTTTGTAATTTAGTTTCCTCTCTGAGCAAAACCGAAGTAAGGCGCTCAGCTTATACATCTGCGTTCTGGCTATCTCTTATCTAAGATTTGGCCTGGTAATTTCTTACTAACTTGTCAATTTTTATAACATAACTTTTAAGATTTTTTTTCCCAGCATTGGGCTTGTTCTCAATGGAATGTATTTTTCTAAAAATTATATTGTACTATGGCTGGAAATACTAGTATTGTTTAGTGTATTGTTTGACACATAATAGGGCCTTGACTAATTGTTGCATGAAGAAAGAAAGAAAGAAAGAAAGAAAGAAAGAAAGAAAGAAAGAAAGAAAGAAAGAAAGAAAGAAAGAAAGAAAGAAAGAAAGAAAGAAAGAAAGAAAGAGAAAGAAAGAGAGAAAGAAAGAGAAAGAAAGACAGAAAGAAAGAGAAAGAAAGACAGAAAGAAAGAGAAAGAAAGTGAAGAAAGAGAAAGAAAGTGAGAAAGAAAGAACATGGTGAAGCCCTTGTAGGTGATGTGAAGAAGTTTGGAATTTATGTTACAGATGAAGAGAAGTCATATAGTTCGGTCTGCTTCTTTGTTTTGCTTTGTTTTTAACATAGGGCATAACATTCATAATTTTACACATGTGCTTGTGGAGGAAATCAAATGGAAGCCTTAAATATCAACTGAGTACTTACTTCTCTAGGTGTTTTTCATTTAGCCATGGCTTGCCTATTGAAGTGGATTAAATCGACTGTTAATCAGCTGAAGAATAATAATGGTATTAAGCACATGTATTGAAGGAGCATCATGCTAAGCACAGTGGGGGAAACATAAGAGATTAAAATAGAGATCCTAACCTTGAGGCATTTGCTGTCTTATAAAGGAAACAAGATATCAAATATTCTTTTAATGAAGTCTATTTTTTCCCCATCAATCAGAGTTTAAGTTGTGCATATGTCATTGTTTCTTTTGGTTCATTTTCAAGAATAAATATGATAAATAATGAAAATGTAATTAATGCTAACACATAATAGTGTTTGTGAAAAAACATAGTTTTGAGATCCTCAAAAATGTTGATAATAAATACTTGATAAGATAAATACTAAATAGTATTGTTTGACTCTCTGGCTACTTCATATATGAAAAGAATGCTAGGATTTATAACTCAGATAAATATTGAAGGTTAACCTAAGTTGAGTCTTTCAAGGACTATCAAAATCATAAGGATCGTTGTTAAAAGAACAGTGGTTTTAACACACACTTTGGTAGCCCCAGTTATTCATAGCACATACTATTCAATTTAATTGATTTGAACTGAACCATCTGCTGTCTAATTGCCTCATAGCCAGTGGGATTTATGTAAGTAAATGAATATCAGAGATAGGAAGAATACTAATGTGAAGTTTATGTTTCATTTAAAATGTCCACTTGTTCACCCACAAAAATTAGACATATTAAAATTTAAGCATATGAAAAAGAGCCTACTTTTAAGATTTCCACTGCTTACCAAGATGGAGCAACATGGAAAAGGTTTATCCTCCTGCCCCAAACATCAATAAAACAGACAAAATACACAAAACCAAGGTGTTCAAGATACTGGATATCAGGCCATAAACTCAAAAATATTTTATCTTGATAAAGTTTGTTTTCACAACACCAACCAAAAAAAAAACCCCTTATGTCTAAGTTTTATGTCTGTTACAGAAAATTCAAAGTCCCCAAAATAAGAAATGAGTGTATACATTTTCATTCTGTATCTCAGACCATCAAGCAATACATAAAAATATTATATTTCTTCATGTTTTAATAATTTGATTTGATATATTGAGATCACATGATATAACTGAGAAAGCCCTAGGCTAAAACTGAGGATCCCTGCTCTGGACTCCAGTGCTGCCTATTACTGGGTATATGATTTTGACCAAAGCCACTGAGCCTCTCTATGCCTCAGTCTTCACATTTACTAATGGAGATTATAGTACAAACCCAGTTGATCATTGTAACATTCAAATAACCTAATAATGTTGAATTCCCTTCCCTAGAACTTAAAGCACTATACAAATATAGACACATGGCTATATTATCAATATTATTTTTAAAAGTAGATTTTGGCTCTGCTTACAGCTTGTGCAGGGAGTCCATGTTTCCTGCAATAGAAGAGTTGACTTATGCTATAAGATCATCCAAAATTCAGACAGTGTTTAACCTTGATATTAACTTATATACATATCAGTGAAAAAGATGAGAGATTATGGGAAAAAATTTAAACGGTGGTACTTTAGCCACTAAAAAATATAATATATTGGATAACGTCATCAAATAAAAAGAAAATATATCCACTGTTTTGATTCTAGATGATACTTTTTTCTACTGATATATCTTAGTTTAATGTCTTTCATTGGAACTGAGGCAGATTGATTTTTATTTATCCCAATATATATTTATAAATAAGTCTATTTAAAACTAGTAAATAAATGCTTCAATAAGGCACCATTTTTCAGTTTTTTTTAAATAATTTCTTTGCTCATGTATCCTTAAATACATGTTAATTTTGCTATATACAAACTTTTTTTTCTCTGTTTGTATTTTGCATTAAAATGAATAACCAACTATGGCAAACCTACTGGAGAAAGCAAAGCGATCTAAATAATGAACTGTGATCATGAATAATTTTATGGGGAAAACATTCTGCTCCCTTGTTGCAAGCTAACCTGGGTCACTCCTTTAGGACTTCAGTAAAATAAAATAAAAACTATGGGAATTTAATCTGTAAAATAAAGGGGAAAGGAAATAAACTTAGTTTTATAGATGTACCCAGTTTTAAAGAAAATGGGACATATACTGTGAGAGATTGAAAAGTCAAGGGGGAAAAGAGTTATTTGGCTAAGTAAAATTGTACATAAAAAGTGCAAATGGAAGACTTCTACAAAAATTTTAACAGCTTCCTGACAGTGTGATTAAATAGATAATGAAGTAATGCCCCTAGAGAAAAATCTAAGTGAGGTATTACTTAGGAAATGTAAAACCTAGTTTGGACAAATAATTAGATGCAAATGGATTGGACAAATTCCATGGTCACTGGCAAGAACTTGGCTTTCTGAAGGCTCTCAGATGGCAAGAGCTTTTCAGTGAGTGACTGTCAGCTGCAAGCTTGCTTTGTTGATAGATCAACATTTGCTCTTGGGATGGATGTTAATATAAATCCATTATTTTCCTTCTAGAAGGGTAAGTCTTTCTCCTATGTTGTGTTTTTACCAAAGAAAAGTGACTCCCTAACCGCTTCCAGCACCAATGAATGTTTACTTTTCTGTCTAGCATTAAGAAATAACCATTCTTTTCACGCCTAAGTGAGTTTCCTGATTTCAAGTTGTTCTCATTTGTCTGAATCCTGACATAGTTTTAAAAGATGGACTGTGACTATAAACAATCCCAATTAAAGAGCAATCACTTTTCAGCTAGTTTTCCAAGACTGATTTTCTATTACAATATCCAGGCCATATTTCAATCATAAATGCAATGAAGTTATCATTCAAAATTGCAATGAATGAGACAACCACTCCAAACTAAGGACACCTAATAGTTCCTAACATTAGGACTGCAAGTTTCCAAACTATAGAAGAAAGCCAAGATTATTTTAACCCATGAAAAACTAACGTATCTCCTTGAACTTTTATTTTTCTCCTAGATAGCCGCCTTCTTTTCATCCATTCAAAATATATAATGTGGTCATGGCAGTGTTTTAAGGCAAGGTTTGGACTGATGAAATTACATACTTGACCATTTCACAGATAGACCTTACAATCAACTTTAGGAGATTTTTACAAGAGAAAACTCAAATTACGCATGGTCAATTGGCATGGAAAAAAAAACCATGAAAATTCTAATTCTGATGGCCAAAAAGATGGAACAGAAGGTAACATTGCTGGGTTTTTTAAATTTTAGAGAAAATAGAAAGAAGCAGGAGACAGGCCATTCGGGGGAAGATTTATGGAAGAGGTGAGACTTCCTATTCCTCTTTCTAGACGGTATCTCAAAGTACCTGGTCTTTTCATGTAACTTGAATTCCTCAGAGCATGAACAGATCTCTTTCATAACATTGACAGATTCCCAGAACAAGCATTCCAAGAGCAAACAGTCCAAGAGGCTTAGGGATAAGTTGCAAGATTTTTTTATGACCTAACCTTCAAAGTCGCATGTCATCTTCCCATATCCTATTGGCCAGACAAGTCACTCAGCCCAACCGAGATTCAAATGGAAAAGAGGAAAGGGCTCCACCTCCTCACAGGGCTATGTGCCTCCAAGGAGAGAAGGACTTGATGGTGCCCATCCTGAAGACATGCTTCCAGAGACATGGAGCAGTCCTAATATAAATAATTATTAAAGCTCATTAATCCATCATCATCTAATCTACCTAAATTTTGAAGTATTTATATCACAAGCATGTAAATGAAGTAATGGGAAACAGTATATACTCCCTAAATTTCCTAGAAATGATGTGAGCCAAAATGAGCAGACATTTCTGTCAGCAGGCAGAAAAAGTCTCTGTTTTGATTGAAAGATATAGAAAAGAAGTTGGGAGAGATAGATTGATTTGGTTGGAAAATGCATACCAGGATGAATGAGTTTGATCCTGAGATATTATCCTTCAATACATCATCTAGTGTTTGAATCTCCAGTCTGACCAATAAGATACACTGGGTAGGATTTTCCCACTATTCATTGACTGAAAAAGCTCCGTGAATATCTAGTATGAAGTTTGAGTGAAATCGAATAATCAGTAAGGTAGGCCACCACCCTCAAAGACATGCAAACACGATCTGGCAACCATTTACCTAAGTCCTTCTGCAATGCACAACTAATACTCAGGCAAGACCAAGCCCGGCTCCATTCCCAGTGAGAGCAGGCTGGCACATATCAGACAGGATGACTGGGGGACGAATTCAAAGAAAGATGACTTTCAACCCAGACCCCAAACATTTACTCTGCTGCATGCACACACATGCGCGCGCGCGCACGCACGCGCACACCACACACACACACACACACTCATCCCATCTTCGTTCTAATAAATATCTCTGAGACCGGGCAGTAAAGGGGTGGTGATTTTCTATTTCAGCTCCTTGGAAGATGTTCATTCACACACAATGGAAGTGGGATACGTCAAAGAAAAATTGCAACAGAAAATTTAAACAGGCAAAGGAAACTTTATTCAAGACTACTGCAATAGAAGAGATTGAACTCAACTCCCTGAAACAAAAAGTGGGGGGATGTTTAAGCCCTGGGATGAGCTAGGGGGAAAGTACTGGAGGCTGTTAGTAGGGAGGTTGATTAATGTGATGAGGTCATCTGTGTCTGCTGAGTGTTCCTCATGGAAGTTCAGCCCCTACCCTCTCACAGAGACTGGGAGAAAGGGGCCCTGTCTTTCTTGATAATCACATTTCCAAGGGATGGCTCCATCCTTGAGGAAGATATTCCTGGCTTATACAACTGGGAAGTCGTTGGGAGAAGATTTATAACTTCAAAGAAACAGAAAGAACTTAAATTTAAAAATTTTCTACAGGAAATGTATTGAGAAAAAGATCAGTGGCTTACAGTCTTAAAGAAATCTGTTGAAAGTTTACTCAGTCTGGGGGCACACTTAGGCCATCTTTGTTCTATATATATATATGTACATGTATGTGTATATATGTATACACATACACACACACACTCAAAGCTGGGATACGTTATCTAGGTAGCCACACATACCTGGAAAGTGATTCTAGTAACCTGTACAAAGTGTACAATCTAAAATATAAATCTGGTGGCCCAGCAAGAATTTTAAGCTGCCTAACGGACTGGGACGCACCCCTAAGCTTCAATTTCTCCCTCCAGACAAATTAGAACAAAAGTAATCGTTACGGTGATGCCCTGCACAGAAGGAAGTCCAGTCTCTACCCAGATTTATCCAAGCTTAAAAGAAAGCCCCAAAGCATTAATTTTGCAACAGGTAGAGGATACTGGATCCAGCAATCTTATATGCTTTCTTAAAACTAATTTACAGCCTTCAAATTACATCTTAGGTAGGCCATGCCCCTTTAGGCACTTGGTTGCATCTAAGATTCTGTAAAACAGCATCCCCTCACAGAGGAGTTGTCAGGCTCACAAGCCTCTGAAAATTGGCCCTAAGGAGTTACACAGTGATTCCAAAAAATGCTGTCTATGTGTTTTACCATTTCTGAAACACTTTTCTTGTAAATCACAAAGAGCAGAGCATTGCTGGCATTTTCTATGGAGCAGAAATCCCCTGCCAGACCTGGCATAATACATAGGAAAAAAAAAAAAAAGGAGCCAAAAAATCCAGGTACTGGCCATCTAAAATTCTCCATAAAACATAGTGCAAAAAATAAACAAACTTACGTAAGCTATGTATAGCACGGTCCAAACAAAAGGCAATATTTTCAAGCATTTCAGGAAATTTCTAAGTTCTTTACCCTGATTCCTTCCTGATATTTGAATTTTTACAAATATGCATTTGCAGATTTTAGTTAAGACTCTGATCTCAGTAAAAATGCAAATATCTCAAGGAAAAGTTCGAATTTACAATTATAATATACTGACCCTTCAGTATACTGAAGGCACAGAGTGTGAATAATGATTTTGAAAAAGAAAGCCCCAACTGACCCATGACCAACGTAAAGTTATCGTGAGAAATACAACTTGATTGTTTTAAGCAACTCAGATTTGGAGGTGGTTTATTATGGTAGCGTAACATAGCCTACACTGATAGATATAGACATTAATTAGTTTATAAAAATAGGAAAAAAAAACCAAAAAATTAAATTCGAAGAAAAAATAGAAGAAATTAAATTTCAACAAGAAGTTGTAAAAAATATAATAGAAAATAATAATTTATATTGGTACGTAATAGTTAAAAGTTCTGGTTCTCAGAAAGACTAATAAAATTGAGAAGACACTGATTAACAGAGGGGACAGTGTGAAATAATCAATATAATGAAGGAAAAATGTGACCTCGCAGCAAACTACACATATTTTAAAAGTGGAGATAACGTGATAACCATATACATAGAAGCCTGTTTGCTTTATGGCAAAGTAACACTGAAGAATGGCTCAAAGCGAAAGGAAAGTCTCTTTGACAAAAGGCACTAGGTCCACTGGATATTGTAAACTGCAAAAACCATTACAAATTCTTTCCTTCTGCTAGGAAGGAGGGTCTATCTCCACATCACCCCCCTAATTGTGGCTTGGCCATGCTGTCATATTTGGTCCATGGGACAACAGGAAATATGGCAGCCACACAGACTGAAAAGTGTTTGTACAGTGGAGCTTGTCCTCTTTTGCTGACCTTGGGAATTCTGAGACCACCATGATGTAAAGAACCCTGGCTTAGCCTGCTGGATAATGAAAACCAAGTGACTCAGCCAGTCAACCACCAGAACGCGATCATACACATGTTACCAGGGGCCATTCAGTATGTCTGGTGTTGGTTCCCTTCACAAGGGGCAAGTATAAGATGTTATAAGAGATACTAACTTGACTTCATGGCCGGTATTAATGGGCTTGGGGAAAATGTCTCTCTTTTTATGAAAAACATCCATTTTATGTCATACTTTTAGGAAAAAAAATGACTTAATTCTTTCCTGAGTGAATAGAGATTTAAGTAATTATTGTTCAGTGCTGCCTACGCACATTTTTCTACTCAAAATTTTGAATATTCTTTTTCCCTTATGACTTTTCTCAATGTCACTGGCTTTCCACTTTATTGTACTCTAAGAGTCTGGATTCTACCCATATACAATTTTATTTTCTTAGGGATTTCTTATTTCAAATACTATTCAGATCATACCAGAAGAATGTTTCTTTCCTTTGTTAATAATAGATGTACCAGTATGAAAACAAGCATAAAATATCAATCAGAGAAATCTGAATGCATTTGGGTTTTTTGAGTGGCTGGAAAATGATGGGGTAAATTATGTGCAAGGGGTAAATTACTGGAAGACAAAAACATTTAGACATTGCAATTGACTCTGATGAGAACTTGTTTATTGTTGATTGAACTTCACTAGATTCCAGGTTGTCATGGACTGTAGAAATCTGACTTGGGGTTATATATGGATATGTGTGTCTGTAGTTTCTGTTCATGTGGCAAAACCAATAGAAAGACCTTCATAGTCTGTATAGTCAAGTGACAACACTTTAAGAGGCATTTAATGGTGTTACCAATTCTAACATTTGACAAGCACTTTAGTCATTTCTTTGTCAAATAAAAATAGAGAAGAAAGTTGCAAGGAAAGTTGATTATAAGCATGCAAAATATGTAGAATTACCAAAAAGCAAGGAATGGAAGTTTCCTGGAAGTCTTAAGATTGTTTTCAAAGAAGCCATAAATGCTTGTTGGGTACCCTTAAGAGATAATTCAATGCCGTATTAAGAAGAAATTTATTAAAGAGTTGTCTAAATATTAAATGAGCTGCCTCGACAAGTAGTGAGCTCCTCATTAGCAAAAAAAATTTATGTCTAAGCTTGACAAGCATTTGGCAGGGGTGATTTTTAAGATTCTTTACAATACATACATATTCAGAGTGTCTACTAAATAAATCAAATTTTCTGTCTATCTTTTAGTCCCAAAGCCAACATGTCAGTTGAGTAGAACAAATTGTTAAAGTTAAAACAACTAAAGAAAAATTTACTCCTCCACTGGGTCATGGAAAGAAGCTAATCCATCAAGGGTCACTATGGACAGGAAGGTGAAGGTGGTTTTATAGGCAGGTGTGCCTTTGTGGGGGTCTTCATGACCACAGAGGGGAAGGGAGATCTGGGGAGACCCCAGGGCTGTGAAGGGCTTGTGGCTGAAGCAACAAACTCAGCTCTATTGGATCAGGTGGGACGTATGAACACGAGGGTGGAAGCAACACATCAAGAACTATTGGAGGAAACAGGATAATTCTGCCTTGAGGGGTAGGTAAAATTAGGTCAAGGGGAAGGAAAGACATTTTCGATGAAAGTCTAACTCCAAAAAGGACTCCTCCTCTGAATGAATTTCCTCATTTTGCTGTAATACCGAAAGCGTGTCTCTGCTTCGCGTTGTTTTGATATGGTCATGTTGGCGCGCATCCAGGGACATCACAGTGTTGATGAAGGATGCTGAGCTTGGGCCAAAATTCAGGCCCACACAGTCCACCGATGCTCTATTAGGAAAAACCCTTGCACAGCAGAGGCAGGGTAATTATACAGGTTGGGTGAATTGCTTAAAAACAGAGCAGTGCCAAGGACACTTAAGTGGATTGCCCAATCTATACCCCTGCGGTGTAGTCACATATTTTTTCTTCACTGCTCTGAGAACATAACAAGCCACAGTGGGCAGAGACAGAAAGAAAACAGCAGAGTAACTGAGTAGGTACACGAACTGATGGCAGAAATATTCTGAGGTATAAATTCAGGAGATGAAAGCATGGACCTAAAACAAGATTCAATTGCCATAGTCAGTGCCAGTGCTTATCTCTGGGGGAAATCTCCGCGTTCAGCCTGAACCAAACTTCAACTACACTAACATTTACAGCCAGCTCTAACAGATATAATACCTGTGTAGAAAACTCGAATTTATTCCAATGTGATTGATACATTAAGAAACAATTTGAGGACAAAGTAGATTTGCTTTTGCTTCTGTGTGATTCCATCCAGGGGGAACACCAGGGATATGTGGAAAACTGCACCTAGCTGAACGGAGCCCTGCAGGGATACACAAGTGCATGCACCTCCATCATCTACCAGCCACCCCAGCTCATTTCCTGAGTTGTGTGACACTAACCACATCCATCCACATCTGGGATTACAACTTTCCCTCCGGTTCCAGATAACCCTTCTCCTATCACTTCACAGTAACTAAAGCTGTACCCCTTTTGATGCCTACTTCTACAAGAGAATTTCAGGGTTTTTTTTTTTTCCAAGGAAAAGTGCCATATTTCATTGCACCATTTATGTATTTCTTAGCGATTTCATATGTGCAAAAGTGTGCAACTCTTTCATTTGTCTCCTAGCATCTGTCTCACATGTCACTGACTAAAGTTTCGAGTGTGGTGCCCCTGTCCCATTTTTCTTGTAAACCCTGTGGCTTTTATTGTGTTAATTTGTATATAGTGACGATTTTTAGCAACACATGTCACCTCAGAGCAGAACTGATTGTACCCTGGAAATCCTTTGTCTAACATTGGAGGTGACATTATGTAAATTAGATAGAGAGCAACAACTAAGTGTCTCAGAGGACACTGATCCAACCTGATTGCTGCCTTGTAGTGGACCAAAAAAAAAAAGGTCAGAAAACAAAAAGCATCCAAGGAAAGAGGAAGGAAGGAAAGGAGACAGGGAGGAGAGAGGAATAAAAGAAAAATACATTGATCATAATTTCCCCATCAGCAATCACGTAACGCTGTTAGATTACTGTCGTCTTTGAATGAATTTGTTCCATACTCTCCCTCCATCATCCCCCATCTAAATCACATTTTCTTTCAAAAATAAAGTTACTGCATGGATTTAATTGTCCTTTACTTCCCACCTTAGCCTGACCCCAGAAGAAGAGCTACTTAAGGTTGCTCTTGACTACTCAGAAGTAGTACCTGAAAAGCGCCTGAGATAGATCCACCTTTCCTTAAATCTGGACTTGGGGGAACTTTACCAGATTAAACCAGATGTTAATGCTGGTTGAGACTCCAGGTGCATTCAGAAAAGCTTGTAGACTCTCAGCTATACACCCAGATACAACTGAACCTCATTTTTCTCAGATTCCATGTTTGTGAGTGTGCCTGCTAGCCGAAATGTATTTGTAAGGCAAAAATCAATACCTGCAGTGATTTCAGAATCATTCACAGATATGCACAGAGCTGAGAAAAATCTGAGTTACTTAAAGGATATGGTCCCAGCTGAGGTCAAACAAGGTGACGCTCTGCCTTCTTATTCTGGCCCTCATGCCATAAACAAATGTTCTTTTCATGATCTATTTCATGCCATGTTTGTTTTTTCTTTTTCCCCAGTGGTTTAAAATGGCCCTGAAGTGTAGTGCTGAAGTGTTGTCTAGGGTTTCTAAGCATGAGAAGGCTGGGATGTGCCTTACAGTCTAAGATGCATTAGACAAGTTTCAATTAGTGTCATGCTATTGGCCACGAGTTCAAGGTTAATGAATCAACAATATATGTTAAATAAAGTGTCTTTAAACAGACACTCTTTTCTATTTTTTAATTTTAAAAAAATTTTAAAATATATCTTTATTGAAGTCCAGTCAGTTTACAATGTTGTGTCAATTTCTGGTGTACAGCACAATACTTCAGTCACATAGGAGCATACATACATTTGTTCTCATATTCTTCTTCACCATAGGTTACTACAAGATATTGAATACGGTTCTCTGTGCTATACAGTATAAACTTGGTGTTTAGCTATCTTATATATAGTAGTTAGTATCTGCAAATCTCAAACTCCCAATTTATCCCTTCCCAACCCCTCCCCCCATAACCATAAGTTTGTCTTCTATGTCTGTGAGTCTGTTTTATAAATAAGTTTGTTTGTCTTTTTTTTTTTTTTTTTTTAAGATTCCACATATAAGTGACATCATGTGGTATCTTTCTGTTTCTGGCTTACTTCACTTAGAATGATGATCTCCAGGTTCATCCATGTTGCTGCAAATGGCCTTATTTTATTATTTCTATGGCACTCTTATAAAGCAAGGTTATGTAGTGATTGACTAAACTGTGACAAAAGGCTTGTGGGAACCTAACCCTGCTTTCTCCTAGGAGCACCGTATTCCTTTATTTAGGGTTCCCAGAAACTTTATGGAACATTACCACCAGGAATAATAAGAATTCCCTGTACTATAAATACATTACGGTAATTGCCTTTTATCTGTCAATAATTCTGCATGCCCTTGTCTTTTCTAGAGATTTGGCACAGGATCTGCACTGAGGTAGAACTTCTTAACTTTGATGTTTCAGACAAAGGCCATGTTGGGTGGTGGTTAATGCTGATAAAAACTGACAGCTGAATGAAGCCTTATTCAATAATTAAGGCATAATGGGGCCCCTACAGTAACTCTTCTGCTTTAAGACCTGGGTGTTGACCTGGATTACTTTTGCTTCTCATGGTAGTAGATAGATTGGTAGAAATTTTGGAGGCTTTGTTTTCTCAAACTTCACAGTAAATATTGTTCATTTGCAATGCAAATGAAAAAGAAATATGATAAAAAAGACAATGTTTTAAAGCTATTATTAGAATTCATCATAATGAAAGATGTAAAAAATGCTAATCTTGCCATGTAAATATATTAAGAGAGAATGACCAGGGTGAGTAATTGACAGACAAATTACTGGCTGCTTTTTCTGTGTTCTTTCCTTTTCCTGAGCTCCTTCTTCATTTTGAAGGAGATAATCAAGGCATTCAAGATTCCTTGCCAAAGAAGAGCATAGTGTTTCAGGACTGAAATCCATTCTGCACTGTAGAGCTCAGGACACCTGATATTTAACATGTTTGAAAGTTATCATGAAAAGAACACCATGCAAATTGTTAGTGAATCCCTACTGTGGACAGCCCCACCAACACATGTCATAGAACTTTGAGTATGATCATCCAGGGGAAGAAGAATTACAAGTGATATCTGTGTAGCTATAACTACATTAGGCATGTGAATGCTCACATAATCTAACTCAAGTAACCAGCCACTGTTTTCTTAGTGATTTATCTTACTACCTAATCTTCACAGACAGACACACACACACTCATAAGAAAACATTCCATTATTATATCTATTAAACTTCAACTGTAAAAACTAAAATACATCAGATTATATTTAAATTATTCTTCCCATTTTATGGATAAGAAAATTAATGTTTCTGTTTACGAAGTCACCTGCCAAAGGATACAAGACTAGGTTACAATGGAAGTGGATTTTAAGCCATTTTTTTCCCTCCAGATTTCTAGCCTTCTATGTGAGCAGTATCTGTAAACTAATCTTAATGGCTCTGAAGTAATTTAAAGCCATAATAATGACAACACAATATTTTTCATGCATTATAAACTAGAAAATGTTTCCAAAACCTCACTTATATGCTATAGTTTGCATTTTCAAAGATAATTATTTTGTTGGCTAAGACGTGATTTTCAATGGGTCTAGTCTTCCACGTAAAGCAAGCAATTATATCATTAAATATGACTTCCTGGAACTCATCTAATTTACCTCATGGAATTAGAATAAAAGCATTTGGCAACTGTAATTTGTTTATTTTTAAGGTGGTGGGAAATTAAACTCTGTTTTGATAGAATAATATTTTCAAAAACAGTAATTTCTAGAAGATGATGATCTTGGTTAGTAACATTTAGAAATGTTTGCTTTGATACTCCTTAGCCAATGTCTCTAAAATGAGGTAGTTTACAAAATGGCTGCTCTGAGATAAAACAAAGGAATGACATTTTGGCCAGCTATGACTGTTCACTGAACTCTTAAATCGTGATCCCTTAGGGTTAGAGAAGCACAAATAAATAGAATGCTGACTGTGCAATGTGCAAAAATATTAGAAGTTTACACGAGAATTCTTAAATACATCAGAAATTTTTTTTTGAATTCTAGTTTTAATGAAGCTGCACCATCTGTCTGCCAATACCTAGAATAAGCAGAAGGCATTAAGGGAACTATTAAGTTGCTGCCCTGTGGTGCTAAATTGAAGAGTGTATATGACATCCCATACCATAATACTTTTTTATTGATTTGTTTCCATAATCCCAGATGTTTGTTTTTTTAATCATAGCCTCGAAATGTAACAATCCAATAATACAAAGCCCTGTGCTAGGTTCTTGAATTATGAGTTCATAAATTGATGAGTGCAAGAAAAGTTGAGCTATTAAGGCTAAAAACATTCTTTAACTCATAGGGTTGTTATAAAGATTAAATGAATTAATTGTAAAGTATAAAAAGAGCTCTTGGAAGATAGGAAGCACCACTGTTTAATGAATTAATTAATATGTTGTTTATTATATGCATATCTTCATAACAAGCACCTAAATATTTTAAAACAGTAACAGTATAATGGGGAAAATGTATATAAACAATTAATTATATTTATGAATTCTAATATTACTTATTAAAATTTTATCTAGCTGAAAAATAAACAAACCACATAATATATTTGAATAACACATTTAATAAAGTGCATCAAGTTTATACATAGGGAAACATACACCTCTCCCTAAAGAACTTTCCCACTCTTCTCAAGTACACGTGGACCATCTCAAACATGAGCTTTGTAATGGGATCTTATCTATTATATTAGAAGGCACATACTGTCTACATGTCTTATGACTGGTGATGTTGATCACTTGGTGGTGGTGGTGTCTGCCACTTTTCTTCACTGTAAAGTTAGTATTTTTTTCCCTCTTTTTACCACATATACTTTGGAAGCAAATCACTAAGTCCAGCCCACACATAAGGAGGTGGAATATGGTTTACCTCTTGGTGAGCAGAATTCTATTATTTGGGCTTCTGTGAGGCCTCTTTTACTGATTTATGCAATCTTTTTCTGTATCAGTATGGACTCATGCAGTTTTATTTTGCACTCTGGATGTACTCTAATGCCACATTATTTTGTTTGCACAAATTGCTCCAGGTTTGACCACTGGGAGCTTTTTTTTCCCAGATCAACTCTTGGTCCCTTTGGCGTGTCCCTTCATCTTTTGAGCACTTTCTCGCTTTCTGCAATTACCAGATGCTCTAGACTCATCTCATATTTTCTCTACTCTAGCCCTGGAATCAGCCATTTCTTTGAGAAGCCTGAAGCATTGTTAGACACAATGCTGTTTAGAAATGAAGATCTAGACACCGTTGGGACCCAGGGTGGGCCACCCCAAAACAGGGTTCAATGTCATATTGATTATTTTGAATTAAAGTTGCTTAAAAACAGCCAATGCCGGAGGAACACTCTGACCCTCCTCTCTGTCTCTTTGAGAGCAGGAAATTAATCTCTCATGTGAAAGGTGCCTTTCATGTGCCAGGAGACAGATAGACATCCTTTATCACCAGAAATCAGGAATTCAGGGTTGAAAAGCCTATACCATAAAGCCTAGTTACTTCTTTACTAATTTACTACCCAAGCCCAAACTTAAATTCCTGCCAAGTACCCAAAGCCTAAGTTTCTTTGAACTGTCAATTCCTCCCAAATGTATTGGGTTTTTTTTTTTTTTTTGTCTAAGAAAGTATAAAATTTGCCTGCTTTGGCCACCTCTTAGGTCCCATTTCAATAACACTATTGTGCACATGAATTAAAATGTGCTTCTTTTTCTCCTGTGAATCTGTCATGTCAATGTTATTATTAATTCAGCTACAAAAGCTCAAGGTGGGTAGAGGGGGAAATCTCCCTCTTTCCAACAATACAAAGGGTGCTTGTTTCTACTTGAATGTCACTGCTCCCAGGCCTTTTAGGCAGTCAGAACTACAGGACGTTTGTGTGCTTACTAAACACTTTATACACACCTTCATAATTATATCTGTATCAATGTCTGAATCATTCTCCAGTCATTCAACATACACCAGCCGTTTTTTCTTTCGGACGTTCCCAGTACACATGACAAGTAGGCTCAGAATTTTTAATCTGTATTCCCTGCCCAGCGCCCATGAATAAGAAGTTTACTAACTAGAGTAGAGATTATGTATAGTTTGTCTTTTGCTTGACCGTGTCCTGTTAAATTATCTTCTTCCAAATTTACTTTTGACCTGCATCATTTTTGTCTTCTGACTTTCCTGGGCATAATTCAAATTACCTTGATGCAAATGAAGCTAAACAAGAGCTTTCAAAAGTATATTCTGCTGTGTTACCTTGTTTTCCAAGAAATAGTCTATTCTCAAAGAGATGGCATTTAATGGCATTTTCTGTCTTGTTAATTTTACAGGTTTTGAACCATTCACAGTTTTTATCAAGCTGAGACCTTAGGTGACTATTTCTTCACTCATGCAAGTACAGAACAGTCAAGAATGATTTCCGTTAAAAGCAGGCAGTTTAAAACATTCTCTGACGTAAATTGTAGCGGTATTTTCTTAAGTCGTTCTCCCAAGGCAACAGAAATAAAAACAAAAATAAACAAATGGGACCTAATCAAACTTACAAGCTTTTGCACAATGAAGGAAACCATAAACAAAATGAAAAGACAACCTACAGAACGGGAGAAAATATTTGCAAACTATGTAACTGACAAGAAATTAATTTCAAAAATATACAAACATCTTATACAACTCAATAACAACAACAACAACAACAGAAACCTCACAAACAACTCAATCAAAAAATGGGCAGAAGACCTAAACAGACTTTTCTCCAAAGAAGACATGAGAAGATGCTCAACGTCACTAATTACTAGAGTGAGACGCAAATCAAAACTGCAATGTGCTACCACCTCACATCAGACAGGATGGACATCATTAGAAAGTCCACAAATAATAAAAGCTGGAGAGGGTGTGGAGAAAAGGGAACGCTCCTACACTGCTGGTGGGAAAGTAAATTAGTGCAGCCACTATGAAGAACAGTATGGAAGTTCCTTAAATGAATAAAAATAGAGTTGCCATATGATCCAGCCATCCCACTCCTGGGCATATAGCTGGAGAAAACTCTAATTCAAAAAGACACCTGCACCCCAATGTTCATAACAGCATGATTTACAATAGCCAAGACATGGAAGAAACCTAAATATTCATTAACAGATGAATGATTAAAGAAGATGTGCTGTGTATATATATTTATACACACACACACACACAATGGAATACTACTCAGCCATATAAAACAATAAAATAATGTCATTTCCAGCAACACAGATGGACCTAGAGATTATTATAATAAGTGAAGTAAGTCAGACAGAGAAAGACAAATATATGACACTACTATATGTGGAATCTAAAAAAGTGATACAAATGAACTTATTTACAAAACAGAAAGAGATTCACATAGAAAGACATAGAAAGAGACAGAAAACAAACTTATGTTTACCTAAGGGGAAAGGTAGGGAGGATAAATTAGAAATTTGGGATTACCAGATACAAATTACTAAATGTAAAATTGATAAACAATGAGTTTCTACTGTAGAGCACAGGGAACTATACCCAATACCTTGTAATAAACTATAATGAAAAAGAATATGAAAAAGAATACATATATATGTGTGTGTGTGTGTGTAACTGAATCACTATGCTGTACACCAGAAACTAACACAACATTGTAAATCAACCATACTTCAATAAAAAAATAAATAAAATAAAATAAAATAAAAAGTAGAGCATAGCTTAAGGTGAATGGCAGAAAACGATTCTCTCGGAGTGAGCGTTTTCCATCTCTGTTCCAGCTCTCTAAATGCTGAAATACTAACAAGAGCCACTGATCTTATTATCAAAGATCTTATCTTTAACACGTAAATTCTCCTGGAAACAAGTCCAAGAGGCCTCAGAAGGACCCAACAGGCCAAGTGCTATGAGATGTGTTTTGTTTTAGGAGTTTCCACAGAATTTTTGAACTACCTAACAGGTTTAAATTGAATTAAAATTAATTGAAGCAAATGTTTATATCTTAGCTGTGTAACCATTTTAAGGTTGCTCTTTAGATAGATGTGAATCGAATTAAAATACAGTCTGAAAATTAGCAACAGAAAATTAAGTCAGAGTGTTAAACTGGAATGTTGGTGACTGATTACCAGGAATAAGAGAAAGAAAATGAGGGCAGGGAAGTGGGGTTTGCCAAGTGAGTGTCTTCGTTTATTCAAGTTTTTATTTCTATCAGTAACGTTTTAAATCCCCATCATGCATGACGTTTATATTTATCACTGCTTCTTCCTAAGTAATTTAAAATGTGTTGAAATTAGAAAAGGTATGATTTTTTAAAATTTCCCTTCATACTATTTTTTCTTAATTTTATTCTAAGTCTGCCTATTTACCAAGGGTCTTGTCTTGTGCAGTCATCCAAGTTATCTCAAACTTTCCTTGTCTTTGCTCTATTTGACTACTTCCTTAGTTGTAGAAAACTGGTAAGAATGCAAAAACACACACACACATTCACAAATGAATTGCATCCCGTAGAATGTCATTGATTATTGCCCTGTACACAGATTAGCTTTGAATTCATTTGTAAACTTATGTCAGCATTCCTTATGTACTTCTTTGAATTCTCCAGTTGTAACCTCTTACAAATTTCCTCATTAATTAAAATCTTTGACATACGTTTATTTTACAAATATAGAATGTTCATGATTTTCCTTTTTTTTTAAAAAATTCCTTAACAAAAGTAACATACAAAAATAGCAAACACCTCAGCCAGCTTTCCCCATATACAATCTCCCATTTCCTAGAAAACCAATACTCCTTTCTTGCAAAACTAAACACACTATTATCATAGGATCCAGCAGTTGTGTTCCTTGGTATTTACCTAAAGGGGCTAAAAACATATGTCCATACAACAACCTGGGCGCAGATATTTATAGCAGCTTTATTCATAATTGTTAAAACTTGACCGCAACCAAGATGTTTTTCAGTAGATGAATGGATAAATCTAAACTGTGATACATCCAGACAGAGGAATATTATTTAGCTGAAAAGAAAGGAACTATCAAATCACAAAAAGACATGGAGGAACCTTATGTGCATTTATTAAATGAAAGAAGCCAACCTAAAAAGGCTAAGTACTGCATGATTGTGATTCTACGACATTCTGAGAAAGGCAGAAATACGGAGACAGTAAAAAGATTAGTGGCTGCCGGGGCTGGGGGAAGGGCGGGATGACTAAGGAGAGCACAGAGGATTTTTAGGGCAGTGAAAACGTGACCTACCCTTTCCAGTCGGGCCTCGACAAAGGTCCTCCTGCCTGGTGTCACTTGCGCCAATAGGAGAAGACCAAGTTCGCTTCAGAAGCAAAGGAAAGCGTTATTCTTTGTTCCGAGGATGGAGAGGTGCCAGCCTGAGCGGTAGAACGCTGCTCTCCTGGACAGGCTGCTGCTGCCCTGTGGGGTTCTCGTCTGCAGGGCGGGGCGTGTGTTCTCGCGAGTGCAGCGCGCGGCTGCGCAGCTCACGCCCCAGATCCCAGCGCCGGGCACAACCTCTCTGCGCGCAGCCCGCCGCCGCCATCTTGGACTGTGGGGCGTGCGCAGCGCCTCAGCACACGGCCTGGCCCACCGCGCGCGGAGGCGTGGCACAGCCACTGGGCACCAGGAACCCGGCCTGAACCGCCGGGGACAAGGCCTCCGCCCACCCGCAGCTCCCTGTCAGCGGGTGAAACTAGATTGAGCACAACAGAAAAGGAAAAAAAAAAGGTTAGACTTCATTTTATTACCCAGATTCTATTTCTCAGGAATTATTAATGGGCTTTGCCGGTGACAAAAATACCCTGTATGTTATTATAATGGTAGATACGTGTCATTATACATTTATCCAGACCCATAGGCTGTACAACACCAAGAATGAACCCTCATGTCAACGGTTGACGTTGGTTGATAGTGATGCGTTAATGTCGCATAGCTGAGACAATATGTACCCCTCTGGTGGGAGATGCTGGTGATGCGGGGGTGCACGTGGCTGCAGAGTACACAGGAAATCTCTGTACCTTCCTCTTACTTTGCTGTGAACCTAAAACTGCTCTGAAAGTAAAGCCAGTCTTTTAAAACAATCAACACTGACTCCCTCCTCCTCCCCCAAAGGATACAGCAGACCGATGCTGCTGACTGCTTTTCTCGCCACTATATTATAAATAACTTACTTCCACTCTATGTCTTTTATAAAATATGTTTTAGGTGCATCGACCTCTTAGTACAGTTTTCTAGCATCACCTGTGGTCCTCGCTCTGATGTCAACTTTAATTTCTTATGTACGATTCCCCTTGCTGTTTCCACGGGCTCACTCCTCATTCAATAGGTTTTTAAACTAAACACCACTTCTACAGAGTTCCCTGTGGAACATGCCTACTTCATCTCCCCTATGTTACTTTCTCTCTCATTTCTTTCTAAAGGTACTGCCTCACTCTTACAAGTTAGAAGTGGCAGAGGGTTGTTTACAACAGCAGCTGCTAAATGGAAGTGCTGCTTTTGTTGTCAGTGTTGTCATCTGTCCCCCACACAGATGCTAAGTTGCAGGAGAGCAAGGCCCCTTCAAATGAGCAAATGCCTCCTTAGTAAGAGGAAATCAGATGCGTGAGACTCAGCCCTTGCCTTTAATAATTTCACTGTCTAATGGAAGGCATAGACATGTAAAATCCTTATAAATTTTATATTTCAATTGTTCAGGATTCTATAGGATTCTTTTTTAAGAGCCCAGGCATCTTTAGCAATAAAGCAAATGAAAAGCATTTGTAGTAAAACTAAATGCTACCTACATTGTCATGGTAAGCACGTACGGGGAAAAAAAAAGTTTTTCAGGCACCTCCTATGGGTAAGGTACCTCGATAGGCAGCTGAGATCCTGAAGTCCTACGGATGTACAAAATCCCATTAAGGAAGCATAAGGAATATACGTAAAGCATTTTTAATAAAAGAGTAACACCAGTGCAAAGCATCCTTTGCCAAGGGCCACATGAGAGAGGAAATAATAAACGTCCTTTGAGTTGGAGGTTGAGAGACATCACTCTTACAGGGACAAAAAAAGATGTGTTTCACAGAGTAAATTGTGCTTAAGTTGGAGCCTTTATAATATGATTTAGGTGAGTGAGGCAAGGAGAAAGGGCAGCCTAGAATCTGTCTGACATGTTCAGGCCACAACTAGTGGATGGTTTGTCTGGCTGAAGCAGACGCAGGAGTCTCTTTCTGGAGGCTCCGTCCAGCCTGACTGAATCACAGGGAGGTTGTACCAACAGCTGTGCTTGCGCTGGGGACCGAGCAAAAGGAAGTGTGAAATGAGTAACATGATGGAATGTGTTATCCTCACAGAATTTTTACCAAGAACATCGATTTTTCTACCAGATTAGCATTTACTTTATTTATAGAGACTTTCCAAGTATGTTGTTCTTCCAATGGTAACTTGCTTAGTGCTCTCCTCGTGACATAACATTGGTTCTACAGAATCCTGTGGTGTTTTCTCTGTTTTTTTTTTTAAATAACCACATGTTCTAAATGTGCATCTTTGTCAAACTTTGCAACAGTTATTTCATACAGATGTTTAATACTTTAAGACCTTAGTCTACCTGTGTGGCTTGTCCTTCCAGCTAAGTCCTTTGTCTCCTTAAGCCTGCTAAGATCATAAAGCCATTACTCTACTTACATTATAACAGGTAGTCTGTATCAAGAAATAGCTCGTGCCTAATGTGAGCGTTCCCAATGGGGTTATTTCAATCTCAGATTATATTTGCTCCAAGGAAAGCACACAATGAATCACAATGAAGAGGTTAGGGGAATGCATCAATGAGTGAAAACAGCACAGACTGTCTTCCAAGTATGCACACGTAGGGAGAAGCCTGTCATTACGGATCACCGTTGTATAGAACACGTGGGGACAATTTAGTCCATCTTTATTATTAGCACTACATAGCAAACCAACATTTCCAACAAGAACTTTTAAATCATGTCCCTTATTCCTGCAGTATTAGGGTCACTGAGGCCAGGATCACCTTCCTTCAATTATGGACATTCCCTTGTCCCTTGGTTTTCAGCTTTGGGCACAGAAAATTGCGGAAGGCAGAAAGCAGGCTTTGTTGTTTCCTCTTGCCTCAGGGGCCAGGAATAGTATTTTAATTCAGTTAAAAATTGTACTTATTTGTAATGTACAGTAGAGATTCCTTACTTGCTGCAGAACGTTCAGTCCGGTCAATGTAAAGCTCCTCTCGATGTCCCCCACACCCTCTGAGGCTGCAAGCCTGCTCTTCTCCTGTCTTTTCACTGCTCATCCAGTTGCCCAAGCAGAACACTAAGAATTATTTCTAATTCCTTCCTCTTGTTTCTTCCCCAAATCACCCAAATAAAATTGGTCACCAGGTCCTAACAATTCTCCCTCCTCTGTATCTCTGGCTTCTGCTCCTTTCTCTCAGGTCATGCCGAGATTATTGTAATAATAATTATAAGAAACTGCTTCTAGTCACTTTCTCTCCATCATATCTCCTAAATCTTCCTGTTGTTCAGCTGTTGGATGGAGCTGCTAACATTCCTTCTGTCCCTCCTCCTTCCTCACTGTACCGCAGGTCCCGATGGGAGTCATGTTTATTAACGTTGTTTCCCAATGCTCCAGACATCTGTGTTAATTATAGGAACAAACAGAAAATGTTTTCTTCAAAACTCCCATTGTTTAATCTCATTTTGATCCAAACCCCTTCCTTTTGAAACCCATCCAAATCAAGCATCTAAACACGACACAAAAAGACATCAATCCTTAATGGCAGAGATAACTACAAAAATGCATTTGATAGAGTCCTCCCTACTTTTTAACCTACAAAACAAAAGGAAAAAGTCAAAATAATGAATCCAATTCTGTTCTTAAGTTAGGAACGTTTGAAATCTCATACGATAACTACAAATAAAAGGAGCCAGAAAAATGTCATTTTAAAAAAATTTATTTCAAATCAAAGTTGATAACAGAAATAAAACACCTTTGTAGCTTTTGGGACCAATGAAGGTTTTTCTGAATAAAAATGGGGGAGTATTATTCATGCTCCAGTAGTATTAAATAAAGGCACAGTTTGGATGATGTGGGTAAATTGTGGGAAAGACATGGATCAAACCTGCTTCCTTGCTGAAAATCACAGAGAAAAAGTAAGTTCTGTGACCAAACAACATTGCTTTTCTAGCATCCAAAATAAAATGACTCAGCTCCAGAGGCAAGTATATTTTAAAAGGAGTGCACGCCATGGATAACTGTGCAGACACAAATATAAATAAACACCAAAGAAAATTTACCGAGCCACTGGGAATCACCTTAACTCATCTTCTCACCTGAAGATGGAGAAATAAATCTAATCATTAAAAGCGTCTCACCCAGAACAAGGCGAGTCCCTATTGGAAAGAGGCTGTCCCAAGCAGATTAGGGATTTCGTTAAAAAAAATAAAATCCTAAGTGGAAAATCTCCAACCAAAGAGGAGATGGTAAATTTAACATAACTTTTTTTCTCAGTGATTAAAAGACCAAGCAGACAAAAAAGGTATATTGTAAACACTGCTATTAATAAAGTTGACCTAATGAAGTAATTCTCTAAATCTAGGTTGTACTTGAATTACAGAAGGATTTCATTTAAAAAGATAGAGGCCACGTCCAACAAGACCTGCGTCATTAGGATTGATGTGGGTATGACTTGTGTATTTCGATGCTGATCCTGAGATGTGCTGATCTAATAATTACATACCTAAATACATATTATACCAAAAAGAATGCACTTTATAATCAAATGCCTATGAAACAAAAATCAACCAAAATAATCACAAAAAAACCCTCAATGAAAAACAAAAGTAGTGAGCATATTTGCCCAGAAAGCAATATAATCCTGGAAAATAAATAACAAAAGTATCATGTGAACTTAAAAACTAAAAACAAACAAATAAAACCTCTTCTGAATAATTCTTGGGCCCGTGATGAAATCAGTATCACCAATCTAAATTTTTAAATTTCATTGAGATATGATTCTAATGCCATACAATGCACTGATTTAAAGGGTACAGTGTGTTCTTTTTCAGTATATTTATAGGGTTATGCAACCATTTCCACTTTCTAATTTTAAAATATGTTCCTCTCCCGTAAGAGAAATCTATAACCATTATCCTTCACTTTCCTTTTTTCCCAGGCCCCACCCCACACTCTCTGCCCTCAACCACTGGCAACAATGAACAGACTCTATGTCTCTATAGTCTTTGAATTATGGACATTTTGTATAAATGGAATCATACAGTATACAGTTGCTTGTGACTGTTTTCTTTACCTTAGAATAATATTTTCAAGATTTGTCCATGTTGTAGGATTTATCATTACTCAGTTTCTTTTTTATTGCTGAATAATATTCTTTGGTACAGATAGATCACATTTTGTTTATCCATTCATGAGCTGATAGACATTTGGGTTGTTTCCATTTTTGTTTATTATGAGTAATGCTGCTATAATAATTCATGTATGAGGTTTTGTGTGGACATATGCATTCATTTCTCTTGTGTGTATACCTAGGGGTGAAATTGCTGTCATATGATAACTCTATTTTTTACCTTTTAAGGGACCACTCATATGGTTCTGTAATGTAGTTACAACACAGTAAATTTCAACCAGCAGTGTATGAAGGTTCCAATTTTTTAACATCCTTGCCAACTCTTGTTGTTGTCTAACTTTCATTATAGGTATCTTAATGGGTGTGAAGTTGTATTTCACTGTGGTTCTGATTCACGCTTCCCAAATGTTTATGTTATTGAGCATCTTTTCATGTGTTTATTGGCCGTTTGCAGTTCTTCTTTGTAGAGATGTCTAATACATAGCCTTTGCCCGGTTTTAATTGAGCTATTTTTCATTTTATTGTTAAGTTGAAAGGGTTCTTTATATATTGTGGATACAAATCCCACAAGATACATGATTTGCGAATACATTCTCCTAACGTGTGATTTGTCTTTTCACTTTCTTGATGACATCATCGAGCACGTAAGGTTTTAACTTTGATGGGTTTCCTGTTTATTTATTTTCTAACGTGGTTTAACCCTTTGGTGTCACATTCAGGAAACTATTGCCTAATCCTAAAGACACAAAGATTTACTCCTATGTTTTTCCTGAGAGCTTGTAGCTTTAGCTCTTAACGTTTAAGTCTCTGATCCATTTAGAGTTAATTTTTGCACATGCTGTGAAGTCAAATTTCATTAATTTGCATGTGGGTATCAGTTGTCCCAACACCATTTGTTGAAGAATCTATTCATTCCCCCATTGAACAGTCTTGGTACCCTTGTTAAAAATCACTTGACCGTAAATGTAAAGATTTATTTCCAAACTCTCAATTTTCTTCCATTGCTCTATATGCTATATCCTGTCATATTTATGAAGGAGTATCACACTATTTTGTTTACTTTAATTTTGTAATAACTTTGCTCTCATGAAGTAGGAGGCTTACAATTTATTTTTCTTTGTCAAGATTATTTTAGCTTTTCTGAGCCCCTTGCACTTTCATATAAATTTTAGAATTAGTTTACCAATTTTTGCAAAATGCCAGCAGGGATATTGATAGAGCTCTTGATGAATCTGTAGATTGAATTTTGGAACTATTGTCATTTTAACAATATTGAGTCTTCCAATCCATGAACGTGAAATTTTTTCCACTTATTTAGATCTTTAAGTTTTTAACAATATTTTGTAGGGTACAAGTTATGCACTTCTTTTGGTGAATTTTATCTAAGTATTTTATTACTTTGGATGCTATTTTAAATGAGATTGCTTACTTAATTTTCAAATTTTTAATTGCTAGTGTATTTTTTGTGTGCATTAATCTTATATTCTAAAGCCCTTTATTAGTTTTAAAAAAGTTGTATTTGTTTTGTGGATTTCTTAGGAATTTCTATATGGAAGGTAATGCTATCTGCAAAATGGAAAATAGTTTCATTTCTCCTGTTCCAATCTAAATGTGTTTTGTTTCCTTTTCTTGCCTGATTGCTCTGGCTAGCACCTTCACTACAGTGTTAAATAGAAGTGTTAAGAGTGCATGTCTTTGTCTTGTCTGCTTTTTAGAAAAGTATTTGGCCTTTCCCCTTTAAATCTGATATTAACTATGGGATATTCATAGATGCCCTTTATCAGGTTGAGGAAGTCCCCTTCTATTCCTAGTTTGCCCAGTGTTTTTAATCATGAAAAGATGGTAAAGTTTGTTAAATGTCAAGTCTATTGAGATGGTCATATGATACTCAATTTTCGGATGTAAAACCAAGCTTGCATTCTTTGGATAAATTTCTACCTGGTTCTTTTTAATAATTTTTAATTTCTTTATTGATATTATCATATCCTCCTTTCATTCTTCAAGCATGATTTTCTTACCTCTTCGAACATAGTTATAATGGCTGCTTTGGCGTTTTTGTCTGCTAAGCTCACCATCTGGGCACTTTCAAAAGCAGTTTCTATTGTCTGATTTTGTTATTGTTGTTGGCCTAACCTGCTTCTTTTTCTTTTATCTTTTTTTGCATGCTTTATAGGGTTTTGCTGATAGCTGGATATTTCAGATATATATTGCAGCAACTCTCTGTATGCTCCCCCTCTTTCCGGGGATTATTGTTGCTGTTGATTTCCTGGTCATTTATTTCTTTGTTTGTTTGGTGAGTGGGCTGAACAACTTCTGCAAGTGCTTCCCCACAGTGCGCAGCATTAGACGTACCTGCACAAATGTTTCCACCTGAGTTTTTGTCTTGTAGCCTGGCTCCCTAGAAGTCACCCCTAGGTCTACATAAGTCACCTATTTTTCAAACGTGGCACCCAAACCCTCTTCACCCGTTAGTTTTGTACCTTTTACTATTGGTTGTGTGTGTGACATGCCTGGGAAGCTGCTATCACAGTTTGGATTTTTTTGCCCCAGGTTCAACTAGGAAATAGTAGCTCGGAGGACCCCCAATTTTATTGTTCCTGAGAGGGCACAGCCTTGGGCATGTGCAGTCTTCCAGACTGCCAGGGGTGAGTGTAAGTTCATCTTAAAGCCTGGCTTCCTAAGAGATGTTCCTGAGTCAGAGCACCTTATTGCCAGTCAGGGTTGGGGTGGAGATGATGCTCCAGCCCCTGCGTCAGTGAAACTTCCCTACGTTAATGGGTCTGTCTGTGGCTTGGGGAATGGTTTAAAGTCTGCCCACATCCTGGTGGGATTGCCCTTGGTGGACGCAGCCTGGCACATGGCACAGCCTTCCCAGCCCCGACAGCTGATCGTGAGCTGAGGGCTGTCTTGTCCCTCTCTTTCCCGGGTTCTCTCTGTCAAACTTCCGTCTACTCTGACACTGTCATTGTACCATCAAGCTCCTCTTAGTTGCTTGCCACCAACACCTGTACTATTTTCAACAGTAGTCCCTAGGCATGGAGGGCTCTACTTGCTGCCTCAGAGCAGTCTCTCAGGCAGGGGGACTCTTTGTCCTTGTATCCTGCCTTTCCCACTGAGCACAGCCCTTGTTCCTTTGCACCTTAGCTGTGGGCAGGGACTCACTTTTCTGGAAGGAGCACTCTCACTCAATGGGCACAAAGGCTGGGGTGGGGGATGGGGGCAGCTCTTGTTTTCTTGACTCGCATTTTCTAGTGCAGACCCTCTGATCTGTCAACTAGAGCAGGGGCAGTGGGGGCCCCAGTGATCTTGGCCTCCCTCCCACACTTTGGGCAGAGCTTTTGCCCTACAAGTGGGTCCTGGATAGAAGGGAGACCCAGACCTCTTAGATGCACCTGCTTAGAATGGAATTTCTGCAACATGAGGCTGGAGTGGGTGACGAGGAGCACCAGAAGCCTGCCTGCCTCAGTATGAAATCTTAACTTCTGCGCGGGAGTGATGGGGAGAGTGAGCCTTTGTCTTCTTGGCTGCAGATGCCTCGGGTGGAGCTTCTGTAACAGGTAGCTGGAAAAAAAAAAATATGTAGCTGGAGGCTGGGTGGTGCTCGTGAAGTAGAGCAAAGCCTCAAATGCTGCAGACACACTCTTCTCTTACAGAGATGCAGCAGATTCCCTGAGGCAATGTTTCTGCATTTTTGTATCCCTAGGACAATCTCCATTGTCTTTTTTTTCCATAATTTTTACCGGTTAAAACTGGTTAAAGTTAAACAGCTAAAGTTATTTTGCTGGAGAAGGAGTTTACTGAGCTCCTTACTCCATCATTCATGAGATTCTGGCCCATAAAAGTATTGTTTAACAAAACCAATGCATTTAAGCCAAAGTTTTGTTCAAAGGAAGAACTTCTGACAAATACAGAAGTTATATTTATCGATATCTAACTAATCAACCTGTGGGGTTAACCAATGCTCCCCATTTTCTCTGTGAAAACTGCTGAATGATATCTACTGCACACTGAATGCTCAAAGCTCGTCTGATTTGTTCGCCCTTTCACTTTTGCTCACAGTTTTAAGCTGTATGCTTGTCAAGAATCAGCACTTAGGGCTAAAAGTGCTTCTTATTTTAATAACATAATTTGTAAAAAGAGAATTGTTTATCTTAAAGCTCAGTTTGCAAAATCACAATATAGACAAGTTTTTAAAAAAAAAATGCACTCTATTTTGGTGTTGGCAAGACAACTCTAAAAGAAAGCTTAATTTTGTAGGTGAAACCCTGATAAGGAAGAACAGACGTACACAATCCTAAAGAACCTCCTCACTAAGGTGCTTACTAAATACAAAGGAAGCATAGTGAGTTTACGGAGGAGAACAGGTGGCCACCACATACAGAATGATGGGGTAAAATGACATCGTCAGCAGCCAGATGGATGAACGAAGAAGAGTGCTACATAATTTATGTAGAATTCCTCTCAAAAATGCATGACCTGAATATAGTCATGAGGAAACTTCAGACAGATCCAAACTGGAGAAAAAGCTACAAAAGAATTGACCTGTCCTCATCAAAGAAAAGCAGATAAATGAAAACTTAAGAAAGACACACAGCCGTTAAATGCAAGGCATGATTCTGGATTAGACCTTGGACCAAGAAAAACAAAAATGATTGTAAAGGATATTATTTGGTCAATTGACAAAACTGGAATATGGACTGTAAGATAGTACTATTATGGCAACGTTAAATTTCCTGAATTTGATAGCTGAGTTATCATTATGGGAGAGAATGTTCTTGCTCTTAGAAAATACACATTCAGATATTTAGGGGAAAAGGTGGTATGCTATATGCAACCCTCAAAAATTAAAAAAAATACATACAGAGTAAGAATGAAAGCAAGCCAGAGAGAATGAATGGTCTTACTCCTCAGTTTGTATCAACTTCAACACATTATCCTTTGTGCTTCCAATACCATGAAATAGCTCAGAGTCCTTTTAATGGTAAGTTTTTTGCTGGCACCTAGGACATCATTATCCTTTTCATTACATCTACCTTCCTCATTTATGTTGATAAGTTTCCCTTGACAAAATGCCTCTGGCTACAGGTGTAAGAGTCTCTTGAATGGCAAAAGCACCAACACGCCTCAGTCAGCAATTCCGTGTATATATTGAAACCATTCCTTCTGTAACTCTGTATAACTGCATAGAATTTATGTTTGAATTGAATTCCACTTGCAGAAACTTTTTGTTCTTCTGCTGCACTTTTGTCTTTGTCGGTCAGTTACCTCTCTTGATTATCCAGGTTTTTAAAGTGTCACATGCGTGTATCAGTGGGAGAGAAGGAGGCAACGTGGGTACACCTGTGCTGTTTGTATGTAAACTGAATTGCAGATGTGTAGCCGCCAATCACTGGGAGGCTTTGACAGAAGTGATATGATTGGTCACTGATTGTAATGTGCATGTTACTTATTTAGTGAGTTGTAGATCGAAGAGCCAACAGCAAATGTGTAGTTTATGTAAGTTCTCCTAATTAATATATCATGGTAACTGAAATTTGAACCTTTTTATTGGAAAATTGGTATTGTTTAAATTGTGGTAACTGAAATTTGTGCATATAAGCAAAGTAAATATATATATATATTCCCTTTACATATATATATGTAACTCCACATGTTAGCCAAATTTTCTGATTTAAGAACTAAATATTATTGATGATTATTTTCACTATGAAGACTTCTGAAGTGTTTTCATTAGTATTCAAAAATAGCTTGTCCCCCCCCAAATATACACATATACACACATAAAGCAGAAGGAAGTCATTAAAGATAAAATGTATCTAAAATTTTAGGAAAAAAAATCTGTATCTATCAATACTCCAGCTTAAATACTTTGAGAAAGCCTTTATCTATTTCATCCAGAAAAATGAGCTAACACTGTTCTACCCTCCACCAAATAATGTTACTTTGGGATAAAACTGATTGAGTTTTTCAGAAGTATAAGTAAGATTTAAAATATAATCAAACAAGGAATATAATTGAAGGAATGGAGACTGCCTAAAGATTTCTTTCTGGATCTTACTGAGGCCAGAGCATACAGGCAGCAAACTGTTACCTTACTTTTTGAGGACATTTGACTTAACAAAACACAAGAACTTTGTAAAGTGCTTTTCGCTTAGATTTGGTTTCTGAGCTGCTTGGGTTAAGAATGATCACTTTAGGCAAGGCCATAAATAAAATCACTTTATAAAGACCAAAGACCAAGGGAACAAAGCTTACTGCTTATCTTGCTTTGCTCGCCTTCAGACGGCCAGTCAGAGTCAGCTTTTCACGGTTTTTTTGGAGATTCCAGTCTCTGGCATCACCAGTTACCTGATAATTGCATCTAAAAACAAATGTGCTGATCTCTATACACCGCAAAGAATCTCTACGATATTTTATTTGTCAGAATTTGAATTCTGTATGTTTTCTGGATCTTAGATGTTTGCCCTTTCAAGGTCAAGTCTGTCGTTGCAGCACCCCCGGGACCTACCCAAGGTTCCTGTAATAGGCAAACTATTCATCCTCATTCAACAGCGACAGAATGTCTTTGGAAAAAATTTCATCAGCCTAATGGAAAGCACCCACATGGCACTGGTAATCTATCTTCCTGAGAAACCTCAGAAGAAAGCTCCTGTGCTTATAAATCCCAATTGTGGCAAAAGGTGATGCAACATTTACTTATCAGCCTGTTCCAGTGTCTTTTAGCCACAAAATAAGCTCCCTTCTTAAAAGGTCTTCTAAAATTAGACTGAGCGAAATAAAACCCGTTTTTTAACTGGATTTGGGTATTTTGTTCCCTGGAAAGAATAACACATTAGCAGAAAGCATCTTATACAGGAAAGGCTTTATCACCCACTGTGGAAGAAAGTATGGGGCCATTAATTCATTCAACAATTTTATTTTTTAAATGCCTGTGATGCGAATCCCTAAGAGGATAATATCAGAGCTGGAGCTGAAAATGGGAAACTGAAGCAATTACCCCTGAAGAAAGGTGTAGGCTTTGGTTCTTAATCATTTTGATCAATAGTTGGGTCAATTATGGCAAAGATTCTACAAATGAAAGAGCTGAGCAGGCATTGTTCACAGTCTGAATAAATATGTTACATTCCAATGCACTGCTTTCTTTTTGTGTCCTGTATCTAGCGTTCACTGA
The DNA here is from genome assembly GCF_009834535.1 of Camelus ferus. Lineage (NCBI taxonomy): Eukaryota > Metazoa > Chordata > Mammalia > Artiodactyla > Camelidae > Camelus > Camelus ferus. The sequence goes on along the minus strand of NC_045715.1, from coordinate 32,740,760 downwards.
GAGTAACTAAACAAAAAGTACTTCAGAACGTATGGTACAGAACGTATTAATCTAGCCACTCTCTGTATAATTTCTGACTCACTGGACTTCAAGATTACAATTACAATTAAGGGAGGAATTTGTGGTATTCACTTGGTTATAAAAAGAAAGCTCCATATTTCACAACGGTAATGACCACTGACACAGGACACCTAGGAATGGAAGTTTTGATGGGGGAGGTGGCATGGCTATTGAGGATGACCCATGTCTGGGAAAGATACAGCTACTATCAGAACACGTCTTTAGAAATATGGGCACTTATGCAGAGAAAGTAAGTGAAGAGTGGAGAGAGCAAGAAAAATGCAATGCTTCAAATAACATCTTCAGTTGTTTCATAGCTGCCTGTGAGATTAATGCTGATAAAAAGCATACACTAAATGGAAGAACTTCCAATAAAGGGCTTGTAAGACTCTCTCTGACTAGATTTAATAATGCATGTCACCTGATCAGAGATGGAGAAAATGGAGCACTGGAAATTCCCAGTACCATTTCAACATAAAACACAAGCAAAAATCATACTTTAACATTCATAAATATTTCACAGAAGAAATATAAGCTTCTCTTTGTACAGTCCTTTTATAATAACCTATAAATGTTGTGTAACAGCCTGAAAATAATACATCAAGTATATATGATGAAATACATGCATTTAACCATGTGACTTTAAATTAGATCAGAACATCTCTGCTTTAGGAAATTAAGCCCCTCTGAAATCCTATTGACTTATTCTCTGGTGATATATTTGCTTGTATAATCTTTGTAAGAGAAAACTTCAGCCAGCTTTGAGTGACATGAGTCCAATTTCTAAGACAGAAACATCACAGCATCCCCACAAACATGCAAATTGCTTTTTTTTTTTCGAGGCACACATAATAGTTCAGATAAAATGAGAACTAAAATTATAAATCATAAAATATAAGACACTCAGGCACCACATTAAACTTTCAATTTAATCAGTCTCATGGGTCATTTAACATCATTTCAAATGAAAAGCTTCAGGTAGAGGGCAACACAAACGTTTCCCCTTTCTCAGTTGTGATTCTTATTATTTAAAGCTTTAAAAATAATTTTTGTTACTTTTAAGTAGGGACTATAATGAATGACTAGATACCCAAATTAGAGCCAAGCCTACAATTACCTTCATTATTCCACAGCCTCTTTTTTGTGACATTGCTTGGAAAAGTAGAATTCCAGGCACGTGCCACTTGGATGGAAAAAAGTTTTAGCAAGTAACATGATATTTCTAATTCCTCGAATAATACTTCTTCCTTCATAATATCACTTTCATTTGTCACAGTTTCTCTTCCTATTTGACCTCTCTAATTATTATAAGTATAGTAATTTTATAATCTCTGTTAGATTGCTTTATTTTATTTCATTTTGGGATGTCAATTTTCCTCTTTATAACATCTGCTGGCAGTTCTTTATGGTCATTCATTTTCTAATTCAATTTATGTTTTGATATATGACTCTAATTTTCACTTTTTTCTTCTATAGAAGATAAGTGAGCCCTGGTTTGTGAATATCTTCTTGAAGAAGCATTTTGGATTATTTTGGTGGCGGGGGTGGGTTCAGAGATTTTTACAAGCGCTAGATCTGTTTGTATAATTTATTCTCAGCTTGAAGTTAACATTCCACTTAAGTAATGTAAATTTAGACCCAATATGCATGTGTGATACATTTTTTTCAAAAATATTTTCCCACAATGCCTAGAGGATACTCAACTAAGTCTTTAACAGTGGGTAGAATTAGATGAAACAATGAACAAAGTTTCTCTAATCGTGTCTTCACAGACTGAACAGTCCTTTGCAGTCCCAGCTTTCAGGAGATATCTCAAATCTAGAAATACACTTCGGTTCTGAGTTCCCCTATTGAAAAAGTAAAGCTCGAGCTTCAATATTTAGGGGTACCATCAGGAAAAATGTCACAATACCAAACCTGGTCTGGGAAAGCTCTTCATCTACACCTTACAAAGACACAATGGACTGCCTGCCCGCTTAAGGAGCCCCAGCAAAAAGCAGTGGGGGAGCCCAACAACATCAGATAAACCATGAGGACAAAAATAATACCTCAAAAGCCCTGAAAATATAACTCTCATTAAAACCACAGCCCACAAAGTCAGGCCAGTTACTGCTACTTCATGATGAACCTAAGCTGGGTGACTTCTTGCTTAAATAAAACATTTATATTGGACCCAGAGTTTCCAACCATAAGAGAAAAAATGTTCAGTATACAATAAAAAAATTAGCCATTGTACCAAAAAACAAGAAAATCACAACATGAATGTCAAAAGACAATCCGCAGATGCCAACCCAGGGATGCATCAAATGTTGAAATTATCTGAGAAGAGTTTTAAAGCACTCGTCATAAAAATGTTTTAACAAACAATCACAAGTTCTTTTGAAACAAATTAAAACACGGACAGTCTCAACAAAGAAACGGAAGTTATTAAAAAGAATGAAATGGAAATGATAGGACTGAAAATACAATAAAGAAAAAAAAAACCTTGCTGGGTAGATAGGTGCAATAATGGAGTGAAGAGGGCAGGGATCTAATCAACAGAAATGAAGACAAGTCACTAGAATTTAACCAATGTAAGAAGCAGAGAAAATAGACTGAAGAAAATTTACCAAGGCTTCAGTTTTCTGTGGGACATCAGTAAAAGATCCAACATTCATATAATAAATCAAATCCCAGAAGGAGAGTGTTGGTTTGCAAACTGACACTTGTACACAGAGGTTTTGTTGCCAAAGGAATTTGTAAATAAAGTTTTATCAGAACACCATCATGCTTTTCCATTCCTTTACAAGCTTTTGCATTAGAGCAGTAGAGTTGAACAGAAAAAAAAGATATGATAAAAAGAGAGTTTTGTAAAAGGGGAGAAAAAAAGGTTTGAAAACAGTGTATAATAAATAATTGAAGAGCAAGTTGAAGCAGAATAGCAATCGGGTTGAGACGTCTCTTAAAAACCAGATTTTTGGCGTCTTTGTCTTTGAAGAAGGTGATGTTCTGTTGGAGTTCCGCAGGTGCTCTGGTTGGCTGAATGGGTCCGTGGATGTGAGTCTTTGTGTATCTGTGGGAGAGGGTGAGCTGCGAGCGTCCTACTACTCCGCCATCTTGGCCTCGTCTCTCTGCTACAATCATTATTAAGAGTAACATTTATTCTGGTGTAATGCAATAATAAGTAGACTTCCACCTATGAATTATTTCAGTTCCTCTGTCCAAAAACATAAGTAAATAAACCTGAATCTGTTCAAGCCTCTGTATCTATCAAGTTTACAGGAAATAAATGGGATAGAGGAAAACTTCATGCAATACCATGAGGCTGACATCAGCAAACTACAGAATGATGTGAATTTAATATGACAGTTGACTGTTGTCTTCAATAAAGAATTGGCATTTTAAAGAGAAGAGGGGAACTATTATGAGTTAAGGAGTATATAATCCATATTCAATATATGGACTTGCTAATTATTACATTCTTATGTAATTAGAAACTATGAAGACAAACTATGAAGACATTTTTGAGAGCAACAGGAAATATTGATTATAGATTGGCTATCAAATGAATGCAAAGAATTATTCTTAATTGTACTGGATTTAAAATATAAATAAATATTATTAAACATCCTTTATCTGTTCGAAGCACAGCATTTGTGAGTGAAAGGATATGATATCTGGAATATTCTTTTAAATGCCACGGTAAACAAAAAACAGAGAGGTAATAACTGAACCATAGGTGACAAAGTGTTGATAATTGGTGTAACTGGCTAAGTCTAAGTTCATTGTACCATTCTCCATTTTCATGTGTATTTGAGGGTTTCCATTTTTAAAGAACTAAAAACAGGTTGGGGGGAGGGCAGTAAATCATATTCTATGCAACCTGGAAGTACAGCTGGGAAAAAGGAAAAAAACAAAACAAAACTTTACCCACTTTCCAGTTTTGTATAGCTTTGAAAACTTGGATATTCAGTAGTGCACCAAGTGTGTATTGAGTATAGATATCTTGCTAATAGTTTAGTTGAAATAGTTAAACTGAAATAATTCAACTGAAAGATTGAAAGACTAGCATGTTTTAAAGCCATGATATTACCACAGGGACACAGAAGCCTCTATTCCAATATGTTTCATCCACACACAGCAGTGAGCCAGCTCAATGGTACTAAATATGTTAAACCTAGGAGCCTTTTAACTCTTGTTTTTTTTTTTTGGTCAGGGCGAGGTAATTAGGTTTATTTATTTATTTTTAGAGGAGGGACTAGGGATTGAACTCAGGACCCCATGCATGCCAATCATGTGCTCTCCCACTTGAGCTATATCCTCCCCCTTAACTCTTAAAAATTGTAGAGAACGCCAAAGATTTTTTTTTAAATGTGTGGTGCATTTATGCTTATTCTATGTTAAAAATTAAAACTAAAAAAAATTTACAATATTTATTTAAAATTAACAATGACAAATCCATTACATGTTAACATAAAGGACCTATTTTTATGAAAAATCGCTGTATTGTTTAAAAAATTGGTGAGAAGAGTGGCCTTGCTTTACATTTTTTTCAAGTTTTCCTGCTGTCTGGCTTACCTGACAGTGAGTGGTCTCTTGTACTGGCCACTGCATTCAATCTGTTGCAGTGTATTGTTCTGTGTAAAGTAGATAAAAATTCAGCTTCACACAGACGTGTTGCTGGAAAAGGGAAGATAATTTAAATAGCTTTTTCAGATAGTGGCTATTCTTCTTTGATACCACTCCAAAACTACACAGGCCAGTTTCTTAAAGATCAGCTGCAGGGTAAAATCAATCAACTTTTTCTACTGAGTTATATTAAAATCCATTTGTCTCTCTTGCACTTGGAATGTTCTTTTACTGATGCCTAATTTTGTCATCACTCATTTGTAAAATATTGGTTCACTAAATTACACAGTTCTTCAAATGTTGACACATTTCACTTTGTGGCATTAAATTTCACGTTTGTTAATATCATCACCAGTCTCTTCAGAAACCGTTCAAGTGTTAGAAGGTTGCCAAGCTCACAGCAGCAGATTCGAGCATTCCAAAAATTCTAATTTTTACTTGAAATCACAAGTTTTATCACTGGCAACAAACACTGTCATTTGTTTTCCTTGAAATGACAGACTTTCCTGTTTGTTTTCAAGTAAATGTCTGCCAAGTACCCATGTGTGAATAATCACTGCTTGCGTGTCACTTTTTCCTTCAAGTAAAATGGTGCTTCATGAAAAAAAGCAGCTCGCTCAACGCAGAATTCAGACTCTCACAAGCATTTATGTCAGAGACAAGCATCATTCTCGGGGATATGGCAGGGGTGATGTATGCTCACTTCCCATTTCACCAAATGGAATATTAAAAATAACATCTACTCAAAGGTTGAAATGGAATAAAATCAATAATTTTTAATACTTCATGAAGGGCATTGTTAAGTGTCCCTGGTGCTGTTATGACTGTGAGGGCATGGCAGTGAAGAATATAATGACTGCTGGTACAACTTAGTGACTCTGCCTTGATTCTTGCCCAAGTGCCAACGGTTTTACTGCCCATTTGTACAAAAGTCAGCGCAATGACAAAGGCCAATAATGTTTATGAGAATAGTTTTGACCTGGTGGATTCCTGAAATAGTCTCAGAGATCTCCAGGGTCTTCAGACTGAGCTTTTGAGAACCACTAGTCAATTGCGAACATATTTTTTTCAGTTCCCTCACACATACGATACAAACGCTAACAATTTTAATACAGGGAATTCATAGAAATGAGTGGGTAGGATTCCAAGGCCAGCAGTGGTCAACAACTGCCTCAGTCAGGCCAGGAAGTTCTTATGAACAAGTTTCTGGAGGAAACTCTGCTACCTGTCTAAAATTTTGATTTACTCAAAAGAAAGCAGAGACAATACTGAATTTTCCCTTCTAGGCATTGGGAAACTTTCAGAAAAAAAAATAGCACTAAATTACTAAAATTATTTTTGGATGATTATATAGTCACATGCAGCTGTAACGTATAATACGGAGAGGGATCATGTGTACACTTTACCCAGTTGCTGCTCATGGTAACATCTACAAAACTATTAATGCAATATCACAACCAGAGCACTGACATTGATAGTCAAGATACAGAACATTTTCATCACCACGGGATTATACGTGTTACCCTCTTATAGCCGTGTGGATTTCCATCCCCCTTCTTAATTCCTGGCAACCACTAATCTGCTCCTCATTTCTATAAATTTGTCCTTTGAAGAATTTTATATACATTGAATCATACACTACGTAAACTTTTGAAACTGGCTTTTGTACTCAGCATAATTCTCTGGAGATTCGTCCAGGCTGTTGCATGTGTCAGTAGTTGATTCTCTTTCATTATTGAATAGTGTAATCCACAGTTTGGGTGTACCAGTTTAACTCATCAGTTGAAAGATGTTTGAGTTGTCTGCAGTTTTAGGCTACTAAGGAAAAAAGTTGACCTTCAAGTACAAGGTTCTTTTGAACATAAGTCTTCTGAGACAAGTGCCCAGCACTGCGATTGCTGGGTGGTATAGGAGTTGCATGTTCAGTTTTTTGTTTGTTTGTTTGCTTTTTTAAGAAACTGCCAAACTGTTTTCCAGAATGGCTTTACTCTTTACATTCCTACCAGCAGTATATAAATGATTCCATGTCTCTGCATCCTCTCCAGTATTTGGTGATATAATTTTTCATTTTAGCCCTGCTGATTGGTGTCAGTGTTATCACATTGTGGTTTTAACTTACAAATTGAGACATTTTAAATTTACAAATATTAGATCATTTGGTAGAGTCCCACAGGTCCCCTCCAAGGCACAGTTTATTTATCTGGTCTATTTCTCATTGTTGTTAAAATTGGACAATTTCTATTATTTTGTCTTATAATTTACCGATTCTTTCCTCTGTCCCCTCCATTCTGCGGCTGAGCCCATCTACTGAATTTTTTATTTCCAATTGTTTTTCTCATTTGTTTATCTTTGATACTTTCTGTTCTTTACTGGGAATTTCTATTTCTTTTCTTCGTTTTTCTTTTTTGTTTTTTCATTTCTATCAATCATTTTCATAAGTACTTGCTGAACCATTTCATCATGGCTGCTTTCGGATCTTTGCCAGATAATTCCAACATCTCTGTCTTCTTGGTGTTGGCATCAATTGATTGTCTTTTTTCATACAGTTTGAGAGCTTCTTGTTTCTAGGTTTGACCCGTGATTTTGCATTATAATCTGGACATTTTTGTATTATATTATGAGACATTCGATGTTATTTAAACCATCCCTTTTAGCTGGTGTTCTGTGGCACTTCTCTGACAGGGGAAAGGGGCTACTGCCTGTTCACTGCCCGGTGGAGGCAGAAAACCATGATCCCTCTTGGCTTCCGTTGAAAACTGAGGGGAAGGGCTCCTTGTTAACTGCTCAGAGGGAGTGGAATATCTAGCAATCTAGGTGATCACCCGCAACACCCCAATGTGATGACCTCCTTACTCCTGGGCAGTGGTAAGAACCCGGATTCTTCAGTGGACCTCTGGCACCAGCCCAGCGGGAGGTGAAAGGGTATCTCATTACTGCCAGATGGAGTGGAAGTCCAGCTCCCCACAAGGCTTGTACTGACACTGCGGTTCGGGGTGCCTTGTCACAGGCCAGCAGAGCTGAAAGTCCCAGCTCTGTACTTACACAGTGTAACATGTTCAAACCCGTTGCATTGCCTCCGCTGGCTATTACTTACCCTCAGTACAAGTGCCTGCCTTGTATTGACTTGAACTTCGCATTGATACAATTTCCTTAAAGGCATTACTTCTTTTATCTACTCAATACTTATGAACAGTAACCTTTTCCTCTTCCTTCTCGAAAGAACACTTAATCTTTCTTCCTGCTGACTTGAACCATTTTTCTTATGGACTTATTCGGAAAAAAAGGATTTTAGAAGGTAAGCTATCGAGGAAAACATGGTGATTGAATACCCCTCCTCACGACTTAGAACCTATGTGGAATCCATTTTAATTAATTCAGTGCTTGATTGCTTTTTTAGGATTTGATTATGCTTCGCTGACAAAGAAATTTTAAAAATCATTTATGACTAAGATCATGCATTTTTATCGAACATTGAAAATAGAGTAGGTGCAGACTCTCTTTCTTTGTGGCTCAGAGACAATGCAGACAACTGCACACATAGCTGGATGCAACAGAAAAATAAGGATGGTGTTGAAGAGGGGACGCTCTGAGAGCTAGTATTTTAAGTCATTTGGGGGCATAGTTGGGCCATCAGTCCTAAAAGGTAAAACAGTAGACCATACTGTCTGGAAGTATGCCAATCCAACATCAGTCATTGATTCCTTAATGAAATAATGTATCAGGAAAACAAGGGACACATATCTCTTGATACAGCAGACCAAGGAAGGAGAATGCTGAGTCAGTGCACCATCTGAGAATGTCTGCACATCCTAAGAGCTTGATGACAACATCAGACAGCAGCTGCAGAGAGAGGACACAGATGACAGGGAGAGGAGCCATAGGAGATGCTGTAAAGGGAGGGATAGAGCTTTGCTGCACAGTTTTATAACAGCACGCATTGGTGGGACCTTGGACAAAGCCTTTCACATCTCAACTTTTCTGCACACCATTTCCCTCCTCTGCTAAGTGATGAGCATGACTGGGTAATTTAAGATCCCGGACAGTCCTGTGTGCCTGGTTTCAGTCTCACACCAAACCTGCATAGAATAACTGAATGTGTTTAAATAACAAATGGGCTTAATTATTGTTTATGACAGGAAAAGTAGGAATGGGAAATTCCATTAAACTTAACTCTAGTTTAAACTTGATTATCACATTAATGCCTTGATCAAAGGCATTTCCATTCAGAAGTGTCTCCTTTGAGTAAAATGTAAAATTAAACATTCTTTAAAAGGCAAAATCTAATATGAAGTCAAGAAAATAGTCACTCCCTTGATTAAATGTATCCACTGAAGATAATTTATAAATCTGCTTATTCTTCCTTAGTGAATCAGGCCTAAACTGAAATAATACACGTGCGGTGAAAGCTTGGACAAAGGGCTTGCCTGCCAGAGGAAATTAAATGCAGGAAAACCTCTACTTCCAGCAACCTCTGTCTGGAGAAACTCTTCATTTTAGGCAGCTGTCTCCTTACTGTAGGGCTGCAGGAGCTCCTTTAGTTTCTTGGACAAGAGTAAAGAGAAAAAAATTATTTAACTTTTGAATTACTGAAAATATTACAGCATAAATGAGAAAAAAAGCAAACCAAACTTCCCACAGCAACATATTTTCAAATAAGATATTACACCCAATTGTTAATAATGTTGAGTTTGATTATTTGAAGTCTGAAATTATTTTTACACACTGCCTTCACAAAGAGCTTTCTTAATTTTCTGTTAGAGTATGAAGGCTAAGAGTCTAACTTTAAAAAGGTAGAAAGGGTGATGTCTAAGATATATAGTTGAATCTGAAATCATATCATGAAAGCACTGTCCTAGTCATTATTTGGCTAGTATTTGAAAAGTGCTTTCATATACAGTAAATAATTTTCATCCCCCCCCCAAAAAAACCACTAAAAACAAACATGTCATAGGTAAGGAAACTGAGAATTAGATAATTTGTTTGACTTGCTTACGTTTAACAACTAGTAAGTGATGGAAACAGGATTCAAAAGTAGGACCAAGATAGCATGGAAAGTAAAGGGACTGGAAGGGAAAATGTGTGACAAAGTATAAAATTGTGTTATGTCTTCTCTGGTCATTTATACTCTTCCCATTACACACCTTTGATCCGATTACTCTTTTGGGCAAGTTAAGTTTCATAGATATAATCTTCAGGGACTCCTAGAAAGTCCTGGTGCCTCCCTGCCTGCAGCTACAGAGTTGCATTCCATCTCTTTGTTGAATTACAGTTACTTTCTTTTCTTAGGTTTGAGATTTTTATCCCACCTTGAATGCATATATCTTTGAGAAGTCCAGCATTTGCAGTTTTATCAGGCTTCACTTCAAGGTGGCATAGAGGGGAGCTCTGAGAGCGGTGTTTGATGAGGACAGGAAGTAAGGGAAAGAGGTTACTGAGAGCACAAAGTAGGAATCAGTGAAGGGGTATCTGTCCACTAAGAGGGAAATGACAAGATACAGAACAGGGATGCCGTGACCTCTGAATATCACCTGCATCAAAACCATGCCTAGAATCTTTCAGCGTCCTTTCAGTGCTCAGTGTAGGAAAAGAGAATACAAGCAAAAGCAGAGGGAGATATGAGAACTTCAGGGCTGCAGCATTTTAGATTTTTGGGGTTAGTTTTCTTTTGTTTACCATAGAGGTGCCAAAAGATGAAGGCACTTTCCCTGCAGTGAGTCACTAATTTCGTTTAAGTGTTTAAAAGTCGGCAAGAAAGATCTCATTCTGCCTAGGGTAGATATGGTCCCAGTTACTGTTGCCTGTTGGAACTCCTTACTGCTTGTCAGGCACGGTACTAAATGCCTTATGTATATGGACATACGCAGCCACGTTGACACTCTGTGAAGCGGGTTATTCATAGTCTCCATTTTATACATGAGGAACCTTTACCCAAAGACGTGAAGTCCTTGCCATGGCCATTGAATTATTAGATGTTGGAGGCATAATTTGAGCCCAGATCTTTAAAACTCCAGCGCCTTAGGGAATTACCACTGCCTTTAGCACTTCCTTTGGGGGAGTGGGGGTAATCCATACCGTCAATAATAATTACAGCTTATATAAGGCCAGTGTTCATTATATGTCAAACACTGTACATGCATTTCTCTTAATTATTGCCACAATTTTATGAGTTAGGAATTATAATTCCATTGTAATAGTATTATGCCATTTTACTGATGAGGAAATGGGGGCAGAGGAAGAGAAAAAAATTATGGTGGAAGATAAATTCTAATCCAAACAGTTGTGTTAATTCCAAAAGTTGTGTTCCTACCACTGGAGTTGGTATGTTGGTTCAACAGAGGTGTCTACATCGGGTGCTGCTATGAAGATACTCTTTCGGGAAGACCTGCATGCAACTGATAAGGTTCCAATTTGTACTACTATTTATAAAATTGTTTATGTAGACTATCAAAATTGTGACGCCCTTAGAAAAACTGGTCAGAAGGGAAATTTGACCACGTCTACATAAAGAACATTTCAGAAATTTAGATAACACCAAAAGGGGCCGCCTTTTCTCAAGTGTTCTTCCCCATCCCTGACGTTTCCCTGAGCTGCTTGCGTTTTTATAATTAGAAGTAAAAGCTTACTTTTAAGAATCAGTTTTTCATCTGAGCGTGGGAATTTTTTTAATTGGCTGATCCTTCTGAAAATTACATGCAGCTCTCTTCCAGGGTTAAAAATCTTAGGCATCTTTTGTAGTAGTCCTCATCAGGGGTGCCTCTCAACTGGATTCCCTGAGGGACCCCTTCCCCTCTGCCCTTCTTCTCCCTTCTACCAGGTCTCTTCATTATCCCTTGTTCTATAGCCAGATGTCAAGTGATCATTTATTCTGCCAGGCTGTCCTGCCCTAAATCACCCCCGATAAACCTCTCCTCACTCCTTTTCTCTATAATTTTACTGCTCTTTGCTATAATTTTTCCAAGGACAGGGATGTTAAGTCCCCTCAACCAAGATACTGTTCATCAGACTGCTGTTACTGGTGTCCTTATCAAGAGGAATCCATTTATTATGTAATAGTGACACCATTTCAGTCCAAATACAGAGGAAACCTTTCTCACCACGCTGGAGTGTGTGTATTAATTATCAAGAAGCAGATGAGTTACCCAAATGCAGGCTAGTTCTAACTCTAGTTCCTAAATGAATCCACATACCCGTATAAATGTGTAACAGCTTTTAACAAAATAAAGACAAAAAAACAAGACTTTACAAAAGGATCAATGATTTTTTAAAAATTGGTTAGGTGACATTTTTTTTTTCTTTTGCTAGAACACAATAGCTCAGCAGGGCCATAGTGCTGTTTGAATGAAGTTTGAATTCATGACTCCCTAAAATATGATTTTAAAGCAAAATACACAAGAAAGTGAAGGTAAGAGTCTAGCAGTTTTGTCCCCTTTGTGCTTTAATGTAATCATCTTTACCTCCTCTGTTTGCCATAGATATGATTACTTCCCTATGAGCCAGAAAAGAAAGGCAATTATTCTAAAAGTACCGGTGAAAAGTAAGATCATGCGTTTTAGTGGGAAACTATAAAAATGCTTTGCTATTTGCAGAAAGTGTGGACTGAAACTCTTGCATGAACTAATCTATCATTGGCATATAGGGGAAAGTGAATGGGTATTGAGACCATTATACAGTTGGGGGTAAATTATGTAACTTCTGTGAGTCAGATTCCTTATCTGTAAAATGAGAATAATTAGATTTATCTTGAACTATGGCTGTGACAGTAAGTTCCACCACGTGTAAGACATCTGATACATTATAAAGCATCCTGAATCAGTTCTCATTGGTCGTCTGCTTGGCTGAAGCATTGTTTAACAGACATTTCAATGCTTATCACCGTAAAAGGCAGGAAATACATTGCAGCAACTAACTTTAAAGATAAACCATATGTTCTGAAATGACTTTAAGAATTTGTTTCCCTAAGTTCCCAGCCTTAACCACTTTGAATAAGCCTGCAAGGTCGTTGGGGAGTGGCTGCATTTTGTGAGTTTAGGAACCAGTTGTCCTCCCAGAGGCCCTGTAATTTTACGAGCAGAGTCATTGAGCTCCTAATTGAAAGTCATTTGGAAAAATTCAATTTGATATTTAAAGAGAAGTCGTTAAATGCAAATATTAATGACTCTCATGAAACCACTGATTTCAGTTTAGAGGCACTCACTGAAGCCCAACAAATTGGAAACTGAAAGGGAGGCCGTCAAAATTGATAAAGTGTCGTCTGCATTAGTAAACCTTTCAGCTGGAATTTGAAAAGCCCAGAACGGAAATTTATTTCATCAAGCAACTCTGAGTTGCTGTTTTTGTTTTTTGTTTTTTGTTTTTTGTTTTTTTAAATATTCTTCTGTTTAACTTCAGTTCAAGAAGTGTCCTGAAGATACGTCTATGTTGATGGAAAAACCATCCTGATCTATAGTGATTTATACGGATAGCCTGTAAACAAACACTTGGGTAGCTAAGTTCGCTTTGTTTGTAATTTGGAAAGAGTGCTGATCTGTCTTTGGCTTTTCTTACCTTAAAATTGTGAACATCTGTATAGCTTAATTTTTTTATCCCCAAAATGAAGAAATGAAAATAATTTTTAAGGCAACCAGAAAGGAACCTAACACAGGCATCGTTTTGAGTCCTTCTGTTGTTGGGGGCTTTATTTCATTTTCTTTAGCATATTATCCAACTGGTTTTCTAACACAAGGAGTGACTCCTTTAGCACTGCTGCCATACGTAGCTGGAGTTCATCTCAGCCACTGATATCTTTTTTCCCCCTCCAAGTGTTGACACTCACGTCTCCCAGCTCTGATGGTATCACTGAAAAAAATAAAAATGCACCTCCAGTCACTGCAGAGGCTCCTTTATGTGCTGTTCTGATTTATTCCTAACCAGGAGTGGAAATAGGTGTCATTTCCAGAGCCCAGTTGTTATTCTGTCTGGATCCTGGGACTCTTCCTTCTGCAGTGACATTGTTTGCCAGGCAAGCCTTTTGCAGGAGGTTTTTTGGTTTTCTGTTATTAATGTTGTCTTGAAGAGTGAGTCCATTCATGGCTGTGCTGGTTTTACAAAGATTCCGTGACGAAGAGAAGCAGTTAGCATGGCTGTTAGCCATTTAGTATGCGAGGGGGAAAAAAATACTGGAAGATGTGTTTTTAAAAAGGATACTGGAGCAAGGGTAATCCCCCGCCTTTGGTTTCCTGGAGAGGTCTGGGGAGAAAAGAAAATGTATCCAGAACACCACTGAGTCTGTGGATACATTTCTCATAGTTGGTAAGAGAGAACCAAATAGATACACGAGTAAAATTCCATTTTGAGTATGATTTTTAATGGTACAATTGGTCTCCATGTCAGGAGGTGATATGAATTTAAGTTCCTTATATATATATCACTCTGCAGCATAAGGCAGAAAATAATTTTTAAGAGGAAGGATACATATATGTGTGTGTATACACAAACACACACAGAGACACACACATATATATATATACACACACACACACACAGACACACACATCTCCTTGCTCTACCAGTTGAAAGAGCCTTTAAACAATGAGCCCAGGAGTAGTAAATCCACCTGGCACCTGAGATCGTGTTTTCTAATGCCATTCTCCAGTAAAAGGAACAGGGCTTCTTTGAGAAGTGACTGATCTTAGGACTAGGGCAGTGAATCCACAAAGGGAATCTGGAGTGTGTGGTAGTTTCAGAAAATAAGAAAGTGCAAAAAAAAAAAAAAAAAAAAAAAAGAAAAGGAAGCCAAAATGTAATGAGATATCTTTAAAGTAATTAAAGAACCACCATTTGTATCTCCTACAACATAGATCAATCTTAAAATCATCATGCTACATACTATATGATTCTGTACATATAAAAAGCACAGAACAGGTGAATCTACAGAAACAGAATGTAGATCAGTGGTTGCTTGGGGCTGGTGGAGAATTGGGGGTTAATGGGTGGTGACTACTTACAGATGCAGTGTTTCTAAATGTTCTAAACGGAAATGTTCTAAAATTGATTTGGGTGATAATTTCACAACTCTGAATATACGAAAATTGGCAAATATTATACTTTAAATGGGTGGATTATATGGCAAATGAATTGTGTCTCAATAAAGCTGTTTCCCAAATCAAATTGCTAGAAATAATTACTAATAATTATTGAAAGTTCAATGTGTGAGACATTTGCTGCTCTAATTCATATATATGTATATCTAGATATAGACACACATACATATGCATGCAAAAAATATGTGTGTATGTGTGTGTGTGTTTATATATGAATCAGGGCAGTGAGTGCTTAGAACATAAATAGAAATATATATATATACAATATACATGTTATTCATACATGTACACATGTATATGTGTACATGCATATATAAAAATCTCTAATAACTTACCGAACACTGTGAGAAAGTTGAATATTACTATCTCCACTTTACTAATGAGGAAACAGCGGTGTTAAGCAACCTTCTCAGGTTTCGGAGTCTGTAGGTAATGGGGGCTGGAGGTGGGTGAAGGCAGACCCCCCGATCCTGAGTCACCTTCTGGGCAAGCTCTCCGCATTGCCTCTGGCATGAGGAACCAGCACTGAGGTTTCTGGGGGGCTGCTGGACCCTTTCTCCCACGTCACAGCCCTTGTGCCACTGGAGACAAGGACACTATCTTGATGTGTTTCAAGAAAGGTCTGTCATGGTGACATAAAATTCTGTCAAAACTGTTTTCCTGATGGGGTACGTGGTTGCTTATTCTCTCCTCATCAATTTAAGTGTTAATCTCAAAGTGTTTTTATGCACAGAGGTCTGTGTTTTTAAGTTTATCTACTGCTAAGGAATCTTGAACTTCCTGATCACCGTCGGCGCTTTAAATTCATGGTGGATTTCACAGCCTCTGATGATGATACCATCAATGTAAAATTATAACTCTGTGTAGGGAATAATGTTCAGAAAGAAATGATGTAAACTAAAATGACAGAAAGATATATCTATGCAAATATTATTCGTAATGAGCACCAAGGCAAAAAAGAACATTATAAGTGGAGAAATACATTAAAAAATGAATGTATCCTTTTCATCTTTCGTGGGGTAACAGGAGCTGTTTTAAACAAAACAAAAAGCCATAAAAACATTAAAGGAATTTATCCTTATACATTTGTCTTGCTCTTAGAAAGAAATTAATATTCGGGGAACATATTATCACAGACACTTCTCTGCTATATAATAGTTGCAACTACATCTATGTAAAATTGAACACAGATGTGTATAGGGAGTGAAAGGAGGACTGTATTGAATGACATTATTAGTGTTTTTCTTATTTATTCCGATAAATCCCTCCAGTGCTAGTAAGGCAGTTTTCATAGAGCTCAAGGAAGTGACATGGAGAATCTGTTATGTGTAACTCATAAATAAGAAATAATATAAGGATTAGAATGTGAGACAGGGACAGCCCAGGTCCTGATGTAAGGGAATGATATAAAGGCAGAAAGATAGAAACAAGATTTCTTTCAGTTCTTGGACGTCTTTGATCCTAAAAGAAGCAGCTGCATCCAGTAGCATTTTCCACGGTATATATTTTCTTGTACCTTAAGTGTCTGTTGCATTCAGTGTGCCTCCTCATGACATTGCTTCTCTCTTCTTGGGCTTGTAGCAATCTCATTACTTGTCATATTCTCCATTAAGAGTAGGAGAGGACATCTACTGAAGAGCTACTGTGTGCCAGGCACTTGTAGAATGTTTCTAGAATGTATTACTTATGATCCTTCAAACAGCTCTGTGAGACCTATCAGCTTCCTCATTTGCAAAGACAAATCAAGAAAACTAAGGTACAGAAAGGCTGAGTCACCAGCCCAAGGTCTCATAGTGAGTTTCAGAGGTGAAATTTGGACTTAAATACGTGTAATTCAAAGTCCATGTCCTTTCCACTTTGCCTTCTGATCTCCTCAGGATAGGGACTTTGTCTCTCTCAAAGTGGAGCTCTATCTGGAGCTTCTGGAACAATCTCAGTGAATTTATGTTTAAGTGAAATGAATTAGGTGAGGTATTGTAGTGTCTTGTAAATATGGCTGGACCAGGAGTCAAGACCTTTGGGTTCTAGTCATGGCTCAATCACAGATGAACAGGAAAGGGTTTTTGAGTGAGTAACCTCACCTTCCTGTGCTTTCATACTTTGTTTCCTCAACTATAAAATGAAGATTCCATGATCATTTTAGTGAGAGCTCAGATTTGAGCACAAGGTGTAAAGATTTTTAACCCTCACTGTGGTACAAGCATCTCGTTTCTGTGTTATCCCTGTTCATAGAACGGTAGCCACAGAGAGTTTCCTGTAACAGTGTTAAGAGAAGGTCATAGGTTTTCAGTCCAGACTTTGGAACCCAAATAAGACCAATAATTCATTTCTTAGTAATAGGAACTTCCCAGTAATTCCCTTGAACGCTAACAGGAAACAGAGCATGTCAGTGTATCTAAAGCATCCTCCTGTTGCTTGGGGTGGCGGTGCAGTCTGTGTTAGCACATCCTTAACTATGTTTTTAAATTGGCTGTTTTTTTTATGGGATGTCACAAACGTATTTTCTTTGTTGTAGATCTCTTAGGAGCAGTAAGTGGCCTGTTGGTACTGTCCCTTTCTCTGACACTGAGCCGCTCTTGGGTTCCTGATATCCTATCTTCTAGGGTACAGTTTATCAGTCTGGGCTAGATGTTCCTTCCTTGGACAGCATTGCATGGAAAGCATGCGTGGAAACCACAGTAACTCACAAAAGAATACACTACCCCTTGCCATCTGCAGTTTAACTTTCTGAAGTCTCAGGTACCCATGGTCAAATGCTGTCCAAAAATATTAAGTGGAAAAATTCCAGAAATAAACAATTCATAAATTTTAAATTGCGTGCCATTCCAAGTAGTATGGTCAGATCTTATGCCGTCCTGCTCCCCAGCGTCAACCTGATGTCCAACCATCCACATGGTCATGACTCGGTGACCCAGAATCACCCAAAGCAGAAGACCCTCCTTCTGGTGCACAGCGTCAGTCGTAGCCTAACCCTCCGTCACGGTGCACACGTCGCTCGCCTCACTTCACCTCATTACACAATCATTTTACCATCTCACGTCATCACAAGGAGGGGAAGGGTGAGTGCAGGACAACAGGATATTTTGGGAGAGAAAGAGAGAGACCACATTTACATAACTTTTATTACAGTATGTTGTTATACGTGTTCTACTTTATTGTTGTTAATCTCTTACTCTGCCTAATTCATAAATTAAACTTTATCATGGGTGCGTATGTATAGAAAAAAATAGTATGTATAGGGTTTGGTACGTCCGCTGCTTCAGGCATCCTACTGGGGGTCTTGGAACATACTCCTCCGTGGGTGAGAGGGGAACCTACTGTATTGCTTTTCAAAGTGCTCCAGAAATTGAAGCTGCACTTCTTTGAAAGCCTCCCGGAGAATTTGCCCAAGAGCAGCATCTCTTTGCTGGCATTTCTCATTTCTGCTCTGATGTGGACTCCACTTATAATTACATGGTGGCTTTAAAATCCATTTTAGGAGGTATAGTGAGGCAGGATTAGACAGTTTATTAAAATATGCTTTTTTTTTTTTTCTGTAAGGTGTTCTGCTTTTCCCCATCCTAAGCCTTCACGCACTTGGATGTGATTTGAAAGTTGAAAATAGGTGAACTGGAAAATGAAACTGTTAACAAATCAGGGAGATGTTTTTCCTTGTACTAAATAGAAATTTCGTACATTAATTGCCAGGCATATGCTCACAACTCTGGCCCAACTATGTTGAAGTTAAATGACTTAAGGTTTCAGGACTTGAAATAGTCTCCAGATGACATTTGGTAGGTAAAGAGGGATCTCGGCTTCCTTGCACTGACTGGTTCACCTGGCAGAGTGGAGCTTTCCTTTGCTTCTTCCCGTTTTTCCTTTGTTATGATCCAAGGCAATGGCGAGCCTCCGAGAATTTTGACAGGACCCTGTTGCCAAAATCAGGAAATTGGGTCTGCTTGGCAGCTGACTATCCAGGGACTACATTTGTGCTGGCCATTGATTCCAGGTCCACACTGGAGCATTCTAGTTTTAATTCTCTATTTCCAGAATTACATGTTTCAAGCTGCTGTGATCGTATGATGTGTGTGTTGCTGTTGCTTAAATTACTATCATTTCATTCCAAACGGTTTGTTACCTTCACGTTGGGGAGTGAGTTCTCTCAAGCAAAGGCAAACTTAAATGAAAAACCCATTAACATCAGGCCATTTAGGCTTTCTTGACTCCTGCCTCTGTCCCCACCCCCGTGCCATGAGGGTCTAGGTTGAAGAATAAATGGGGAAACCAGGCCAGAATGAGATGTTCTGTTGTGACCTAGACACTTTATGCTTCCCCTGCCTGGATTCAAAGTAAATAAATTTGAACAACCAAGCCATCTAAATTAAACTCGGTTGTAGATAAATTGAGAAGTAGGTGTCCTCTCCTGTAGGGACTTTAGAGGATCCATTCTGTGGCTCCTTCATTTCTCTCTGAGGCAGGAAAGCTGACTTGAGGGCTAACAGCCTTGGTGGTGTGGCTGGACAAAGCCCACCACTGCCCGGCACGTGGAGGTTCAGAAGGGTGACCGGCAATGAAGGTTCTCATCAAGACCAATTTGCCACATCTCCAAAGTTACTTCAATACAAATCAGCCTTTCTGTCTCCATAATTAAGAGAATGTAATTTTCAATCAACGTGATTATTGGCTGCTTCCATACTAATTCTAGCTCTAATCTTCTTATAGATATTAGATTAATGCTTAGGACTGGAGAAATATTGGAATGGCTGGCTTCCAGTGTCAGAGAATTGTATAACACTGCCTTTATACAATTATGCCTCCGTGGATATGTATAGGTTATTTGTAACTACCCTTTCTACTCTGATTTTATATGTGAAAACTCTGAAATTCCTGCTAGCTAGGTAGAATTTCTCAAAGTCGCATAATTTCTTGGTGAGTAGAAAGGACCACAGTGCACATTACCTAACCTTCATGCTTTCATTCCCCCAGTTTTCCTGTGGTATCTGTAATATTAAATGCATGCAAATTCTACTCCACACTGCTGCTTTGTGAGCTTACCCTAGCTTCTCCATGCAACAGCCTATGTACTGAGATCTCTACCAGTAAGGGTGGGCACCCAATTCTATCAAATAGGAGAAAGATTTGTGACTCGTTTACAGTTAAAGTTACAACCTACTCCAATAGACAAATCCATTTTTCTGCTGCGGCATTATCAGCATGAGCCCTGGGTAGGGATTCATCCCATTGCAGGGCCTGCCTATCAAAGCAGAAGGTGATGTTTCCTGTGATACCTACGGCCAGGACAGAAACCATGCCCCAGTCTCTGTTAGGGTGTCAGCACGCAGGAGGAGGCAGCACTTGATAGTGGGTTTTCAAACAGAATTAAGATGAATCACAAATGAACTATATATAGCAGGCTGGGATTGCCAATATAGTTCTGCAAACTATTGAATGAGGAAGTAAAAGACATTGACAAGAGGGATTTTTTTAAAAACTGGGTAAAGGAGGAGTTAAGGACATTACCTAAAACTTGTCATTTAATAAAGAAAATCACAGAGCATGACAATTCATGTAATGCTATAAAAAAAGGTTTAGTTTTGAATCAGTGAAGCTGACTTAATCAATGAAATTATCTCTGCTAACCTTTCTTACAATATTTGAAATCATGGTGCCACTCCATTGAATTTAATTGAACAAATGTTTATTGAAGCCCTACTATGTCCCCGCCACTGCACCAGATGCTGAAATTCTACCACTGAACAAGGCTGACACAATTCTCCTCCTCATGGAGCTTACAGTTTAGCAAAACTATGACCCAGAGAGATCAGCTTCATCCTGCCAACACCCAAATATCAGATTTGTTAACACAGCAAAAAGCAGACAATGACTGTGTAACATCTTGAATGATCTAGAAGCATCAACATTGTTCCAAGTTCAGCTGTCAGTTCAGGTCTCTTTAACTTGTACTGCTGTACTGAGTTCAAATTTGCTTATGTTTTGCAACAGAAATCTATAATTTCCCAGTCAACCACAAATGTGTAGAATGTTTTAAAATGCAAAATATATACACCACTTTTGTCAGACTGAAAACAGAAAGAATGTTTATACTGTAGTCTACAAGACTGGTGACCTTTCTTATTCCAGAGTGAAATGTTTGGTCAAACAGTTGCCTGCTGTGATTACAGTGGCAGACACATCCCTCAGGCTTGTGGAAAGAAAGAGCAGGTTGCCGCTTGTAGCCATTATCAACAGCCTGCTGCACAAGAAAAGAAAACTGAATAAAGCCAGCCAGTCTGCCCTCGGAGATGGAAGAGAATACACTTTGAATGAGGGAGGTATTGTCTGCCCAAAACCTATAACCTGAGCTGACTATGCATCCATTAATCTGGGACCTCACAAGCCGTAGAGTCAATGGCTTCTGCAAAAGCAAATGCCTGAGCACAACCAGGACTGTGTGTCCTCAGCCTTTTTCTGGCTCCATCAAAATTCACTGCTGGACATAGGAGTTAGCCTGAGGGTAGGGAGGGGCCAAAGCAGGGGCACTACCTTCCCACATCCTGCCCACTATTAAATTGAGATGCACAGACAAACTAGAAAGATACTTCAAGTTTATAAATCATGTCTTCAGAAGAAAAGTCATTTCTCAAGAAGAGACTTGGAAAGCAGTCTATTTCTCACCCCCCTGTGACTCAGGCTGTAAAGGGTTGTCAAAACAGTTTGGTTCATCAGGCTGTACTATGCAAAGTGGTCATGGCACTCTCCTAGTGCATGCTAAACCAGCAGAATTAAGCAATTAATCTCTGAGAGTCCTTCAAACGGCATATTTTTCTAAAAGGAAAGAAGTAATATCGTCAGCTACATTTATGCTAAAAAGTTGGGGTAAATTAAGAGGAAGGAAATGATTTGAGAGCCGAACTGGCATCCTTCTAGCTTATCTTCATTTAATGGTTTAGCAAGTCCATGGGTTGGATCTTGCTTTCCAATTAAGTGTATTTATCAACGTGGAGCCATTTTCATTCCTCTAAAGATTAAAAATTGATGCCTTTGTTCAGTGGGCAATGATTACTCATTTCTCTCTACATTTATGTTAACTTCATTGCTTATAACTTCTCAGTTATAACAAAATTTTCCCATAAAGTTTTTATTTTATTTTCTCTGACTTCATTCATTACAGCCAATAAAAACAAAACCTTCATGGTCTGTAGTTGTGCTTTCTTTGTTTTTGTTTTTAGCTCAATCTTTGTGCAGTGACTTCCTTTTCTATATTGATGATATCAACCGTTTTTTAATTCAGTCCTACAGGTCTCTCTGTAATAGCTTCCACTATAGGTAGGATTGAAAGAGGACAAAAATCTACTGATGACACAGAAGAACAAATTTAGTCAACTAGTCAAATAAAGTGACTGATCTGAATACATCAGTGTTTCTAAACCTTTTTTTTAATTATTGCCCCCTGCCAAGGAGGTGTTTATTTTTTTTTTTCCAAATTCCCCCAATGAACTAGTAAGACAGATACACTGTGAATCTAACTATGTATTTGGGGCTTTTTGGAAGGACACAAACCATTGCAGTTGCTAACACTTTTCTGTCCCTCAAGAACCAATTTTTGCCCCCAAGGAACAGACGAAAAGAGTCTTCAGATATTTCCACCACAGTTTTGTACAAGAAATTTAATAATTTATTAAGTATCTGGTAGTGTAGACCAAAATGTTTACCTGTAGAGCAGAATTTCTTTGAAGTTTTATTTAAAGCTTCTTTTTATAGTTTCCATCCTAAGTCACAATATAGCCGCATTTTCTTGGTCTTACAGAACATTTCTCCAAAGCCTTTCATTAAAGTAGACCCACTGTGAGAATGTGTCATGGGTGCCCTGTGGTGGTGTGTATACATCTGCTGTAATACAGTGTAGCTTCCTTTATCACTGATATTCCCGTTCAAAAGTAGCAGCAGAAGGCCTGCGTGTTCTTGCACACTGCCTGTGGATGGCAAACATGACTCATGCTGATACAGTGCAACTCAACAGATAATAATAATTAAAAAAAAGATGACAACGTCTTTTTTTAGCTCCTAGTCCCTGCTTCCTGTCCCTTTTCCACCTAATTCCTGGCATCCTTCTTCAAAGAAAGAGAGGGAAAAAATAAGTTTCTCTTCTCAAAATATTGGGGCTACCAGTGAAGAAGGTTGCACAGGAAACATGAAACCAGAATGTGTTTGCTGGGATAGAGAGCCAGTGACATCTCTGAATGTATGTCTGCCTACCAGATCCCTTTCTCTCTGCCCGAAGTCTCTTCATTTCCAGGTGTTACTACAATAGTGAAGGATGTATGGTAGTCTCACAATATGTTGGTAAAGAATTCATAGATGGTCTCCACCCTTACTCCTGGAAATCTGATCTTGGGTTTGCCATATTACAGCACTGATCTCAAATGTCGTCAAGTTAATAAAAAGTAGAGTACTAGACAGATTGTCTTTTGAAGTCACACCAGTAATACATATCTACTAAAAGGAAATTAGGGGAGAGAACAGGAGTCACAGTAATAATGATACTATAAAAATTATGTCATCTTTTATCCGACTACCTAGAGATAACTGGTGTGACGTAACCTCCTTCCAAGTGGATAATAAATACTCTTTCAGACATTTTAAATTTTTGTTTGAATTATATTACACTTTACACCCGCTTGTTATGGACTAAGTGTGTCCCCCCCCCCCCCGCCCTGCAAATTCATATGTTGCAGCCCTAATTCCCCAATGTCACTCCTTTGGAGATAGGACCTTGAAAGAGGTGACAGAGATTAAAGAAGGGTGGGGCCCTCAGCGAATAGAATTGTCCTCATAAGAAAAGGAAGAGACACCAGGAACATACAGGTACAATAAAAAGGCCATGTTAGGACACAGCAAGAAAGCAGCATGTGCAAACCAGGAAGGTCCCACTGGAATCCAGCCCTGCTGGTACCTTGATTTTGGACTTCAAGCCTCCAGAACTATGTGGAAATAAGTTTCTGTTGTTTAAGCCATCCAGTCTGTGATATTCTGTTAGGGCAACCCGAGTGGACTAATAATACACTTATATAATGTTCTTTGGATCATTTATTCTTATACAACAAAATGTTTTTCTTTTAATAAACATGCCTCTACCATTACTTTGAATAGTGTGAACTCGTATTTATCTCAAATGAGGAGGCAAAGATGTGCCTGTCACATTCTAGAATTATTAAAAAAAAAGACCAGATTAAATAAAAGATTAGGTTTTATTTATTTATTAGGACTGGTTCTTCAATTTTATGATCATTAATGGTTGGCTTCTAGTTAGCACACTTTACACACCTATGTGTGCTTCATTAATTAGTTAACTGACCTGCTTTCTTACCATCCCTGCTTGGGTTATAACTAGAAAGAACACATCTGGTCTTCTGTCTTCTGCACAGTTGTCTTACAACTGTTCCTCATAACACTTGGATGGGTATTTTGTCTGCTTTTGTTCTTACAATTATGAGTTTGAGAGCCAAATCTGATATGTACCGGGAAAGACTAGGCTAGAACTTCCAGCAGAACTGGGTGTGGAAAGAGATACTTCACTCCACGTTGGTACTGCTCCCTATTCATAAGATTTTTTTTTTTTTTTTTTTTTTTGCAATCTTATGTCCAGGTGATGTCTATGGCAAATTATTTGGGCCCAGAAATTAGAACTTGGTTTGAAACTTAACACTCAATTTTCATACAAAAATTTATCTTTAAGGATCGATGTGAAGGAGGTCCCAATTTTTGCTGCTTAAATCTGTAAACCTGCAGGCAAATACTTAGGAAAGGGTTGAGTTTCCAGTAGCTGTTACAGAATTGTTTCAGTGTAAGACCGTCCTTGGGCTCAGAACTAGCGTAATCCAGATTCCAAGTGCTAAATTATACATCAGCTGTGGGACAAAACACAGAATAAAGTGGGTCATAGTAACTTGACTGGTCTCTGAGTTGACAAGAGTCTTTGCACAGTGAGTTCCCCATATAGTCAGAGGTAAAGTAAGGACGCAGAGAGACACTGTCATTATCTCACTTCTTATTCTAAGCATCACAACCTGCAGCTTTCGAAATGAACATTGTTCTCATGAACTCTGTGTTATTGATATTCATAAAGTAGAATGCAGAATCTTGATTCATTACTATGCAAACAGCCCTCCCAGGACGTCTGCATATTATTTACATTTTCTTTGGAGAAATTAAATGAGCTTAAAGTCAACATCTATGCATTGTTGTCTTTCTCACCCTCTTAGGCTTACACACACATATATATACCAACATCGTTATTATTAAGTGGACAGAAATTGTAGAGATCAAATTCACTTAGCATAGATTTATTTCCATAGGATTACAGTTTCTACATTTAACTGTAGCCTGTGGAGAGGATGCCAATCTTATCAGTGCTATGAATGACATGTCTGTGTTTTATATAGCTTATCTTGAAGTTTAAAATATCTCATTGGAGCAGGATCCAATTTCTAATAGCACCCTCTTCTCAAGGCCTGTTGTCTATAGCCACTGCTTCATTATTTGAAGTTCTTGTCACTTCCTGATTTCGAAGATGGCATGCCATCTCTCCAAAACTGCCTAACTGCTTAAAGTTGTCTTTCTGTCCATTATTTCCATAAGATTCTCAAAGAAGGGAGTTGCTCCAATAAGCTGAGAACCATGAACTCGGACGCCCTGTGGGTAGACTAAAATTGTGCTGAAGGGATGGTGAAAAAATTCCATTCCTCAGATCCTACCATCCTTGGCTTTTCTCTTTCAGTGCCTCCTAATTCATCCCTCCCCTGCTCACACTCACCTCCCTTTGTGCAGCTAAGCCTAAATTACATGATTCTTCTCATGTTTTAACTATAAAGGACACACACACACACACACACACTGATACATTAAATTCTGGAGGGACTGTTGACCCACCAAACAGTACCAGCGGCCCTGGGATGGCATGCAGAAAGAGAAGCTAAAACGGAGCATTGCTGGGATATGCCTAAGGATTTTTGGCAAATACTTACGTGGAGTGTTTCTTCCCCCTTCTAGATGCATTTGTGATTTTTCTGTGTCTTTGGTTTTTAGTGGTTTTATCACGATGCACCTAGGTGTGATTTTCTTAGAAATTATCCAGCTTGTGATTTGATAAATGTAGACTGATGGTTTTCACGAAGTTCAGGAAATTTTCAGCTGTGTCCAGATGGGCTTGTACCCCTAAAAGAAACATGATTGCCGCTGACCAGTCTCAATTCATCACTCCCTCTACAAACTCAACTCTTGCCTTTCATTTTCTTAGGGTCTCTGCCTCTGGGAAGTTTTGTCCCAAAAAGAAAAAAAAAATCTTAGTGCCCTGTCTTGATTCTCAATAGAGTGGTAACATTTCAGAATTGACCAAAAGCAGTGATTGTTAAGGAATGTGCTGTGGACTTCTGGAAAGTATTTTTGAAGAGATGTTGTGGTAGCCAGCCTCATGATGGCCCTCCAGGGATTCGTCCCCCCATAGAATTGGAAACTGGCATGACTTTTATTCAGTTTGGTATCCTAGTTAGAATAAGAGCAGTGAGAATTATGCTTTACAAACATTGCATTATTACTACATCATTGTGATATGACTTCCTTGGTTGTACAACAAGAGAAACATAACATTAGAATTAAGGCAGTAACGACGTGTGCAAACCAAGCACAGTTCCCTGACACAGTCCTTAGTAAAAGCTTTTTGGCTAGGTGAGAATTGGTGTTACTGCATGCAGGTTAGTTATTGCTTTGAAGGATAAGCTCTGAATAGCTTCATTCATTAAAAAACAAAATCTCTCCTACTGGCCCACTGTGGCCAGAAGAAGCCTTCAGTAATCTCCACGTGCGTCACTGGCCATCATTGTGCCCAGGGTCTTCCGATACATCTGGCTGAACATCTGTTTTATTTGTACAAGATCAGTCTCACTTCAAGTGACCACAGTCCTGACCAGGATGGAGCCATCTGTGCCAGCACCTTTCATAGAACAGCAGAGCCTCTCAGCAAAGAAGGCAGGGCAGTTTAGGACACACTGCAAGATGGTCTCCCAACCACTTTTCAAAATTTCTGGAAAACTCACGGCCAACGCTGCTTAGCAATGCTCAGTTAGTCATCCTGGAATAAGCCTCCGTGGTAGCTTTCAGCGGAGGAAAGCTTGTGGCAAGAATCACGTCAGAGCAAGATTCATCTGTCCCTAATATCCCCTCACCAGCTCCGTGGAGGTGCTGAGCATCTTCCGGAGCCAGTCGGTGGTCAACGTTCTGGTTCTCATGACAATTTCCCTGGCACGTGGATATAAGTAAATCCGATATTCATACTTTGGATAATTCTATCCCACCTAGGGCTGACCTGAGTAAGCAGTAGGATTTAGTAGAAATAAAGGCGTGTGACTTTCAAAGCGAGGTCATAAAAGGCATTAAAACTCCTCTCCGTTCTCTCTTGGACTGATCTCTCTGGGGAAAGCCACTGTCATATCATGAGAACATTCAAGCAGCTCTATTAAAGGGTCCATGTGGCAAGGACCTAAGGCCTTCTGCTGAAAGCCAGTCCTGCCTTGCTGACCACCAGCCAGGGAACCACCTTAGAAGCACATCTCCCAGTCTCAGTCAAGTCTTCAGTTGCCTACAGCCCTACCGACATCTTAACCCCCATGTCGTGAGCAACACCAGGCTAGAACCACCCAGCTTTAAGCTTTCTGACCCACAGAAACTGTGCGATGATGTTTATTGTTAAGCCATTATTTGGGAGACTAGTTTGTTTGGACAGCAAGAGATACCTAAGACATGCCATGATAGTGCATGAAAATTCAGGAGAGGAAGATAAAGGGTAAATCCAGTTAAAAGCATGTAAACAGGAATCCAGGGACCCCTCTCTCCATCTGACCTTATTTCCAACATCCCTCATTAGTAGACCTACCATTTGTGTAATAGCAACTGAGTATTGCTTCAGACGAGCCCAGTGAACAAATCCATCAGATATGATTGTCTCCTTTTCCAGTCTTTACAAAACTGCTTCCTGTCATTCTGTCCAGATTTCCCCCAGTTTTTGGAACTACACTCTGCTCTTCCCATTCCCCTCTCCAAACTCAATAAACCTTATGTTATGGACTAAACATTTGTATTCTCCTAAAATTCACACTTGAAGTTCTAACTTCCAAGGTGATGATATTTGGAGGTGGAATCTTTGGGAGGTTATTAGATGAGATCGTAAGAGCTCCTATAAGGGGATTAGTCTCCTTATAAGAAGGAGAAGAGACTTCAGGTCTCTCTCTCTCTCCACATCCACGCAGAGAGATCATGTGAGCACACAAAAACGGTGGCTGTCTATAGCCAGGAAGAGGGCTCCCATCGAGAACTGAATCTGCCAGCTCCTTGATCTTGGACTTCCCAGCCTCCGAAACTCTGCGAAGTAAATGTCTGTTGTATAAGCCATCTCATCTAAGGCATTTTTTATAGCAACCCAAGCTGATTCAGACATCGTATTAATAAGAGCTAACTTCATCCCCTGCAAAAAGAATTGTATATTACAACAAAAGCTGTGGTGCCAATGGAACAAATACATATATATTAGATTACTATGAAAATAAGAAACCCAATGAAGCAAATGAAAAAATGAAGGAAAAGTGACACTTGGGTGTCTATGTAATCATGGTTGTAAACCACACCATTTCTCATGTTGGTTTCTCATGCATCCATTTACATTAACAGGAATTTCAGGGCATGCTTTTTGAGCATTTGCCTCTTTCCACAACTGTATGTACTTTTTTTTTCCCAGAGGCTGTGGGGAATTTTCAAACCCACTCTGGGAAAGACCATCAGCTGTCTGTGTTTGTGTTTACTCAGTGTGTCATTGGACAAAAAAACATTAAACAATCTTAACTGCTGCCGATATTCCTAAAATGAAGATATAAGAGTCAGAGAACTAGGCAGCCCCTCGGTCCAGCCCACACACTGAAAGAAAAGTTCACTTCTTTTAATTTTCCCCACTCCTCTCTGACCCAGAGCTTTCTCCTCCGTTTGTTTATTATAATAGTACCTCAGGGAGGTTACGTGCAGATGGAAAAGCCTAAAGAACAACACGAAACATTTACTCAAGCTGCTGAAAGCATTTCAGGAAGGGAGGGCAGTTGCATAACCAGTTGTCTTAATAATCCCTAAGTGAGGTTAGGAGACCCAAGGAGGACGAAGGTGAGATCTAGAGAGCGATGTTGAGAACTCAAGTGAAACATACTTGTTTTTTTAAAAACTTATCTTAATTTCCTTGGCTGAAAGCCTTATGATGTAAGTTTGTACGAATGATGTGTCCTTGAACCACACAGTATCTTTGCCATGGCTGTGTTCAGCACCATTTTAGGAAAAATAAACACTGCATTGTAGGGTTTCATTTATTTTTTTTCTCTCCTATCATTCATAGGAGAGACAAATGTAAATGATCGTGTCCAGTATTCTGTAAGAGAGACTTTTTCCCCCCAGAGGAAAATCCACCTTTTGGTTTTTCACTGAAATTTTCTTAAGAATATTAGTGGGCTTAAGTGGCAGCTGATAAAATTTTACTGATTCTAAGAAGATTCTTCTATCTCTCCAGAAAGATGACCGCAAGGCATAGCTCACATTAGAGCCTCTGTTCTTTTGATTTAAAAGGGAATTTCATTCCCTATTAAAATGCAAACACCCAGGGAGAAATTAACAAAGAAAATTGATTAGTTAAGTATGTGTCTTGCATGCTGAATCTGATCTTTAATCTTTCCTCCTTAATAATGAAATCAGAGAAGACATAATTATCAATGACAATGCATTCTCAGGAAATGATCTTCTAGATACGTTCCAATTAAGAGGTCACTAAGTGGTTGCTGTTTTAAAAGTTATAACACCAGTGAGTTTTTCATGTGAACAGAGGATGATAAAGTCTAAAGTCTTTGGCCAAAAGACAAACCAGTGATTCAGTATTTCATTCACCAGCAACCTTTATGAGCAGAGACATTCCTGTGATCCCTGACCACCTAACCATCTTACTATGTAGAAAGCATGAAAGTACTGGACTTCTGAAGGAAGGAAGCTGGAACCATCAAAAGAAGAAAATTTAGCTGGCATTGATTCAGCCAGCAAAATGAAAAACAATAAAAAAAGAAAAACAACAGAAGTCTCAAGATTAAAAAGCACAAACATCAGTTTAGGGCCCCGGTGGTGCTTTTTCACCTGTGTTGTATATCTAGATTTCCAGAGGCTTCTTCCCAAACCCCATGCTCTTTAACTAAGTGCTCTCTCCTTTAACTCCTCACTCAGAGGCCCTTGGATGATCTGTGACTCCCAAATCTTCATTGTCAGCCAGGATCTTTCTTCTGAGAGCAGATCCGTACATCCAAGCACCTACTCTCCATATCCAGATGAGATGCCCTCAAGGGAATTCAAACTCAGCAGGTCCAAGGGTAAAGTCATCATCTTTCTCCCAAAGCTGCTTCTTATCTAGGGGTGCCCTCTCCCAGCAAGTGAAAGAACTGTCCATCTCATGTATAAGGGAGAACCACAGCCGCCAAGCTTGAAATGGATTGTTTCATCCCTGACAAAAATATCTCTTTAACTACTTTTAATTTTATACCTTCAATATTTCTATGCTGTCTTCTCTTTCCATCCCCCAAATTTCCAAGAGGAAATTCTGGTCCAAGCTGGTATCCTGTCCTGCTGGTCTGCTGCACTAGCCTGCTAACCACTCTCTCTTCTCCCACGCATGCTCTCAACACTCCATTCTCCATAGAAAGTGCAGAAAGGTCTTTTTAAATGAAGCTCTTATGATCCCCCACCCCCTAAAACTCTTACGGAGGATTTTCGGGCTGAGTTCTTTGAATGGCTGAAAGCCCTTGTTTTTTCTCACCCCGACCTTCCTCCTCAGCCTCATTCTCTTCTTCCAGGTCCTGTAGTGCCGTGATTCCTCACAGGTCAAGACTTTTAGACATGACCTGTCTTCCATTAGCCTGCAGTGTCCTCCTCAAACCACTTTGCCAAGACAGCTCCGATTCATCCCTCATGTCTCAAATCAAATGGCCTTTCTTCACGGAAGTCTCTGTTCCAACCCCTCAGATTAGATGGTTTTCCCTAATCCATTACCCTGTCATTATTTTTTTTAATCATAGTGCTTATCCTACTTCTCATTTATAGATTTGTGGGATTATTTGCATAATACCTTTTTTTTTTCTGCCGCCTTCCCATTGCTACTGGTCCATGAGGCATGCTTTGATGACCTCATTCCTGGCACATAGCTGGTTGAATGAATTAGGAGGTAACTTTTAAAATGAAACAAAACAAAAAGCGGCAGCCTCTGGAGGAATCGAGTCTGGTGTACTTCACAACATGAAGACATAATTCTGCTAGTAGTCATCTGACTTTCCTGAATTGTAATGCAGGTAAAGGCTAAATTAGTAGGGGAAAATAATATGAACTCAGAGGGAAAGAGTTAAAAGGAAAGACATTATCAATAAGACTGTTTTGAACATTCTTGAGAATTGCATCAGTTTCCCAATAATTCAAAATGATTACTAGATTCAATTTTGAAAATTGAATATTATTACCTAGAAGATTCATTCTGAATTTAAGGTCAGTTTAAGGGCTATTTTATTACTTGGAATTGGGCATCCACCTACACGGATGTGTACACATGTAAAATTGTGTGCATTATTCCCTTTGACCATCATTTTTAATTCAGGGAAGTCATTCGTTTTTCTCTCCTTCATTTTAACATTTACTACAATTTACATAATGTGATTTTTTTTTTCCATTTAAAACTATATTGGAACAAACACAAGTCTACCGTTAATTCAGGTTGTGAATCATTGCCACGCTGAGACTGACATCATGCGTAATGTTTTCAATAAATTTTAAGTAATATTTTTATTATCTTTGCCATTTTTTCTTGAAAGGAGGTTTTGGAATATTCATAAAATAACTGAATTTGACCATAAAAATGTGGTTATAAATAACCAAAATCAATTCCTGTTTGAAATATATGAAAGTTTTTTCCTTAGCCCAGTTTTTAAAAAAGAGTTCAGTGTTTATGTGAAGTCATCAGGAGAGGACAGCTCATGTAAGCAACTGCTAGGTAGTATATAGATGCACAGAGCAAACGCTTGAGAAAAGGGATGGTACGTGCAGGTAAATCTCTCCTATTCATAGAATAGGCTACTGGATGCTAGTGTTTTCTAAGCAGAGGGGAATTACATCACTTTATTAGAGAGAAGGCATTTGAAACGAGATCTTGGAGCACAGAGTCAGGCAGCAGATGTGACATCATTCTTTTCTGCCTTGTCATTTCCACCTTGGACAATCTAAGAAAGGAATATGCTTTAAATAAAACATTTTTTTTTCCTCTAGAAATATGACCATATGCCTCCTATGTATTATTTTGTTTAGTTTTTCTAAACCTCTGTAAAATATTACTGAGTTGAGCACATCTAAAATGTATTCTTTCCATTAAGTTATTATTCAGTATAAGTTATATTCAGTATAAATTTAGATTAGGCCAACAGTTAAGGAAAGGCTTGAGGGCTGTAGGAAGCTTATGAAATCTGGCTGGATTCCTATATTATAACTCCGTAGGATTCCCTGTTTCTCTCTCTTTTTTTTCCCAGCGAATTTGAGTTAATTTCTGCCTTTCCTACAAGTAATTCCATATAAGCGATACTGGCAGGAAATGAAAAATTACAAACAAATTATTTGGGGATAAAAAACCATTTAAATGTCTGTTGTCAGTGTCCTTTTCTTGGTGAAAGCATGTTCCAAATCTATTTTGCACTAAACAAGAAAATATTTCCCCTCTTTCTATGCATATCTACTGTGAAATCATGTAAAGTAAAAAGTAGACAAATGAGACCCTATTAAACTAAAAAAACTTCTTCATAGCATAGGAAACAATCAACAGAGTAAAGTGGCAGTCTATGGAATGGGAGAAAATATTTTCAAACCATATATTTGGTAAGGAGTTAATATACAGTATGTATAAAGAACTACAACTCAACAGCAAAAAACCAAACAATCCAATTAAAAAATGGACAAAGGACTTGAATAGAAAATCAACCAAAGAAAATACACAAATGACTAACATCAAATGAAAAGATGCTCAACATTGCTAAAGAAATGCCAGTCAAAACCACAATGAGTGATTATCTCATAACTCTTAGGATGGCCGCTACCAATAAATAAATAAATAAATAAATAAATAAATAAAATAATAAGTGTTGGCCAGGATGTGGAGAAATTGGATCCCTTGTGCACTATTGTTGGGAATGTGAAAGAGTGTTGCTACTATGGAAAACAGAATGGAGGTTTCTCAAAAACCTTAAAAATGTAATTGTCATATGATCCGGAAATCCCACATATAGGTATATATTCAAAAGAATTGAAAACAGAATTACAAAAAGATATTTGCTCAGCCATGTTCATAGTAGCATTATTCAAAATAGTCAAGAGGTGGAAGCAACCTCAATGTCCATCAACAGATGAATGCATAAAGAAAATGTGGTATATACATACAGTGAAATTGTTTTCACCTTAAAAAAAAAAAAGGAAATCCTGTCACATGCTATGGCATGGATGAAACTTGAGGACATTATGCTAACTGAAATAAGCCAGTCACAAAAAGATAAATACTCCATGATTCTTCTTATATGAAGCATCTAAAATAGTCAGTCCCTCAGAAAAACAAAGTAAAATGGTGGTTGCCAGGTGCTAAGAGGTGGGGGGAAAGAGGAGTTATCATTCAATGGATATAAAGTTTCAGTTTTGCAAGCTGAAAAAGTTACAGCCATCTGGGGCACAGTGATGTGCTTGTAGTTACTACTGTTCTGTACACTTAAGAGTGATTACAATTGTAAATATTATATTATGCATTTTAACTCTGGTAAAAAAGTAAATAAATAAAACAAAAGCATGGGAGCCCAATGATACATGTATTATATTTACTTCTTTAGAAGTGAGTCTATATGATTCAGCTTAAAATTTGCATGTGGGCTGGCTTCCTGCAAAGGCATCAATGAAGCAGGAAACTAACTGGTTTGAGGAAGCATCAGAGATTTCTCTCATTCTTCACCAGTGAGTGAAATCATGGAAAATAAAACATCAAGCCTCAGGTTTTGGCCTTTTTAGTTCAAGATGTCCAACAAAACTCTATTCTAGCGACTTTTAGACATGTAAAGGCAGAATTTAGGTCAGGGCTAGAGATCAGCCACTTATAGAGAGGTGAGAAGAAAGCTATGGGACAGAAGATATAAATAGAGGAAGGCTGAGGGCTAAGGAATGAAACTTGGGAGACATTCAGAATTTGTGGCTCTAATAAAGCTAGAGCTAGAGCTAGACGAGTAAAGTTTAAAAGGTCGTAGAGGATCCTCAGTCACAGACTTTTAGCCTGAGCTAAACGATCATGAGTCTATTCCCAGTAGCACCAAAAGAAAAATAATTTTCCCACTAAAACAAGTGGTTTTGGTCTCTTTTACTATCTTTTTTCAGTCTAACATAGTAGTCAGTTCTCATAGGACATCTTTTCTTTCATATTTTATAAAGCATCATTGATGTTCCACCAATACCTTAGGAAAAATACCCCAAATCCAATTCTAAATCACAGCTTGATGCAAGTGTTGGAGAATGGGGGAAAAAAAAAAGCAATTAAAACGAAAAGAGCACAAAAATCACCAAAGACCTGAGACACAGAAAAAGGGAAATATATTTGGAGAGTTGAAGAGACATTCATGCTTTAGAAAAATTGAATAAAAGAGGAGATTTCCATCTAATTGCTGTATAGTCAATTTTGCAATGATGACAATTTGCATGTTTAACTGAAAAGAAAATAACAGGCAACATCTGAATGCAAATGAGCGCTTTCGGTTTTTTTCTTTTAATGGGCAGGTAAAACAGTTACACAAAAACCAAACACTGAACACAGAGAAAGGAATGCTCAGCATTTAATTTAATGTTTAGCCAGGAATTTTGGTAGTTTCCCCAAATATGTATGTACATATACAAATACTCTGTAAAAAGCTATGCAAAATGTCATATGTGTGTGTGAGAGAGAATGAAAACTTAAGGTCGTAGTCATAAGCTGCCTGACCATTTAACTCAAGTTTAATTTTAGCCAAAAATTTCCTGTTCTTAACTGCTTAGTGAAGGTATAGCCAATTTGACATACCCATTGTTAAAGCATTAGTGTTAAGAAATAATGCCGAAACCCAGAACCAAAACCAAAATAGAACCAAGGTAAGGGTAAGAGACTCAACCCAAAATTATTGAGGCTGGCTTTGGAGTGAATAATTGCTAAAAATGTCATTTAGAGACAGGTCAGAAACTTTTGTTTCACTGTCCTGCCAGACCGCTGATCATGTTGTCCCCTGCAGTTAGAATGCTGCAATTATAGTCAAGTGGGAACTCAGAGAGGGGAAATGCATTTACTGAGACATGGACAGGCAAGTTGCAAGTGGACAAAGTGAACCAGGAGCTGGGCTTGACGGATACGTATTTGGTCTCCGCTCCTCAGGAGTTCACGCTCTTCCAGCCCCTGTTCTGCCACCTCCACCTCCATGGAATGACAGAGACTGGGATCTACCCAGTCTTGTGGAGGTGCCCATGCAATGTGGCAGGCCAGTTGCACAGTCTGCCACCTCGGACATCAGTGACATCCATGGCACAGTCAGGGAGGCCCAAGCTTGTGGTTGCAGCTTCCCAACGTGGCATGTCCTGTGGCTCCATCCACTTTTGTGTTTCACCTGGACTGCTTACCTCCAACATCAGATGTAGCTCATTTCTGTAGAATTTTGCAAGAAGTAGACCTGCAGGGAATCAGTCTCGGAGAAGAGAATCCTTACCGAGAAGGAATCAATCACAGGAGTAAAGGGGACGGGGAGTTGCTTCTGCAACTAAGAAATGAATCTCATTTGGGCAAATCCTACATTTGGAAGCTGTTTCTACAATGAGAAAAAAAGGAATTTAGTAGCATGCTGAGGATGACACAGCTTATAAATGATGAATCAGGATTTAAACCAGATGGCCCAACGCTAGTACCTGCTTCTTTAGCTGTGGAACAAGACAGCAAGTCTGGGGCACTCTGGGCTCCCCTCTGTCATGCACTTGTCCCAACTATTCATTTCTCCATCTTTCCTGCTGAAGAGTAAGCTCCTAAAAGGCAGAAGCTGTTTTTTTTTCTTTTTTTTATCTTTTCATCAGGTCAAGTAATTAGTAACTCTTTTTTGTACTAAGTTGCTAGTTTTATCTCATTTTTCCCTCAGTCTGGGAAATTCTAGGATAGTTTGTTCTATTCCCAGCCATGTCCATTTTGGAGCTAAGTAGCTTCTATGTTCATGGTACAAGTCTTAGCTGTACATCAGCCTTACCACCCATACCTGTGGCATCATATCTTCCACCTGGAAGAAAAACTGACCTCCACTCAGTCCCTAAAGGCACTGACTACGTTATAGGAAATCAAGATCATCTTACTTAGTAATTATGGTCTGTATATTTTTAAATCACATGATCTTTTTAAAGTTACCGTGTGCTAACCTTCTATTAACTCATGTAATACACAACAGTCCTTCAAGCTTAGCACTCTAGTTGCTCAACCTTTGACTGGGGACTGATGTTTCCAGACAGAGCACTGGGAAATGACACTGACTGTCAGGCAGCTGCCTCTCTCCCTAGGGCAGTGCTAAAAGCAGGAGGCCTCAAAGCTCTAATTTGGACCGCTTTCTCTTCATCACGTCAGCTGCTTGACTTTGGACAAGCTATTGAAACTCCCTAGGCTCTGGTGGTAGAAGTAGCAGTAGCAAGAAGGAGGAGCAGGAGCAGGAGGAGGAGGAGGAATGCACACATGCAGTAGAGGATTGTAGCTGTAATTAGAAACACTGTAAGTAGAGTGCCTGCAATAGACAAGGACTCTAATAAAAAGTAGTTATGGCTGAGGTTCTAGCCCTGGTCCTGCTGTGAAGTAGGTACGTGGTTTATGGAGAGTCACATCACCACTCTGGGCTTCAGCTTATTCGTAGAACAGAGGAAGTCTGTGATCAATGGCTTCAAGTCTTTCTACTTAGAAAGGTCAGGGGATGAGAACTGTGGTAAAGCAGCTGCTATGTCACTCGGGATCTAAGAGTCATTCCTTTATATGTCCTTCAAGAACTCAGAAATGTAAATTCTCGTCCTGGACTACCTGTTCCTTAGAGTTCTTAATTTTACCCCATGAGGTGGTAATACGCGTCCATCAGCACATATTGTTTGCACACGTATACACTGGTGCACACCTGTCAGTGTGTTGTGAATATTGGGCACTCAACACGGAAATTTTACTCTGAAGGACAGTAATATGATAATGTGTGTATGAATTATGACTGTCGCTATATGAAAATTTTGAGTAAATCTCAGTTTGCACTCAGTAAAGTGAGGTGTGAAATTGACACACATTTATGAAGGTCAAATGTATTAGGGGCTCCTGTGTTTGCCATTTAATGAGAGGAGATAAATAAAAGAATAATTAGATTTGTGAATGATAAACAGGACCTAGATTTAGTTCACCTTCTCTGCTTCAAACACCAGCTCAAGTTTGCTGTGTAGTATTTCTTTATGCATAAATCTTTGGGAGATTGCCACCACATATGTTTGTTTGTCCTATGATTTAAGCTAATGGATGAAAGCTTAGACAAGGTACAGTGTCCAGGTCCACTTTTATGAAAACCAGTCTCTTCTCTGGGAAATTTTACTTAAGTTCAATAGCTGACTAAAGTGTCAAATAATGAAATTTGTATTTTAATGGTGAATTCTGAAATCATTTCAAATTTGGGCTGTTAAGAATACCCATCCTGTGTTCCTGAAGAATGTCATTCTAAGTGAAGTAAGCCAGAAGGAGAAAGAAATATACCATATGAGATCGCTCATATGTGGAATCTGAAAAAAAAAAAAGAACATAAATACAAAACAGAAACAGACTCACAGACATAGAATACAAACTTGTGGTTGCCAAGGGGGCGGGGCGTGGGAAGGGACAGACTGGGATTTCAAAGTGTAGAATAGATAAACAAGATTATACTGTATAGCACAGGGAAATATATACAAGATCTTGCGGTAGCTCACAGCGAAAAAAAAATGTGACAATATATGTATGTTCATGTATGACTGAAAAATTGTGCTTTACACTGGAATTTGACACAACATCATAAAATGACTAGAACTCAATAAAAAATGTTAAAAAAAAAAAAAGAATACCCATCCTGAGTGAGTGCAGTGATTCAATCAACAGTGTCAAAACCAACTGCACTTTGAAATATTGGGCTCTAGTTTGCATATAGATTTGCCATCGTATGCTGTTGAACATCTTTCAGCGTGTATTGGGGTTATGTTCCTGTTATTTACATGCGTAATTCTGCCTCTTATCACAAGGTGGTTAAGCATCCCCTCTACCTGAGGATGGATCCTTATCTTGTCATTTTTTGTTATTCCCCACAGCAGCCATTGCTGACTTACAGAACCAACACATCACTGCATTTGAAGCAGCTCACCCAACACTTAGTGACAGTGTAAGCATTTGGGAAAAAAAAAAAAATTCCCAGATTTTACCAGGATGACCAAATACCATGGTATGGGTTTGTCTTCTAAATCCTGAATTCTTAAAAGAATTATTAAGCTATCCCATGCTTCAGGAAGAAACACAATAAAACCATCTCCCAAAGATGAAAAGCCATTTTACTTTTTAAAACAACCCTTAATAGTTTTTACATTCTGTCTAAGAAAACATTCAGTGATATTTGCAGTGGCAAACTATTCTTTAATTCAGCTTTGAAAAGCAGGGACATCATGTATGCATGGACACAAAGTCCCGGAGTTTTTAGAGCGTACGTAGCGGGTCCCTTATACAGAAGTGTTAAGGATCTTCAGGG
The DNA here is from genome assembly GCF_009834535.1 of Camelus ferus. Lineage (NCBI taxonomy): Eukaryota > Metazoa > Chordata > Mammalia > Artiodactyla > Camelidae > Camelus > Camelus ferus. The sequence continues at coordinate 32,702,128 of NC_045715.1, read as the reverse complement.
ATGCATGTTGGTGGCTAGAGTCCTGTTTTTGGAAGGTGACAGTCACTCCGGCTCTCTGCCAGCTTTCCATCCTGAGGACCAGAGGTCAATGAAAGGCTGAGGAGAAAAACAAGTATATCCAAAAGCTGAGAAACACAGAAGACTTAGGTGTTTAGAGAGAGTAGTGTTTGATAGTAAGGACTTCAAATCAGAGACTGGTCTTATCAGGGTCTGATACTTACGTGATCTGTGCTGTCAAAGGATTTGTTTACATTCTACGAAATTTGTTTAACTTATCAGTATTATATCATTACCTTTCTCTTAACATTATTGTTATTGTTATGGTATTGGATTTATTTACTTTGTGCATTTTTTTTCTTTGTTTTGGTGGTCTTTGTGTGTGTGTGTGATATAAAAGAAGAAGGGGACACTGATGTTAGTAATTCTGGAGAGATTTTCTCCAGTGAGCGTGCTTTCACGGAAGCCTTTCATCCTTCCAATTCTGATCTTCACTATGTACAGGCCAGGGTATAGAAAGCCGTGAAGTCTGCCCCTCTCTGCCCTACATTCGGTTCATTTCAAGATTTATATCAGAGGCTGAATGAAGACCCAGAAGGCCCAGGTATGTGGATGATGTAATACTGACACAACAGATTCCCTGGATGGCAGAAGGAACAGGCCAGAGAAATGGACATTTGGAAAAAAAAAAAAAAAAAGAGGTGGGGAAAGGGATGAAATCTAATAGGAAGTGAGGCAAATGTCCTTATTTGCTCTCATCCCCCTGAAAAGAACTACACACATGCAAGACAGAGGAGACAGATTCATGTGAAAATACCAGGGTGTAGGCTCTCTCTACGAGGCGTCTCCACCCATTACCATATGAAGGGGGCCTGAAACTCTGTTCATCTTAGAATCATTGCTCTTGTGTACTGTGCCTTGAGGACCATTGCTCCTGCCATATCTACCCACTCCTACTTCTCTTTTATAAATTAGGATGAGTATTTTAAGTGTATAAGATGCTGCTTTAGATGCTTTCTCCACTCCTAAAATGTCAAGATAAAGGAGCAAGAACTGGGAGAAGTAAGTACCATTTAGAGTCAGAGAAACCTCTATTTGAATTTATATACGTATTATATACACGCATAGATCCAGGGTCTGTCATGCCAGCTGGGTGCCTTAGTGAAGTTATGGAACATCTCTGAACCTCAGTTTCCTCCTCTGTAAAATGGAGCTGATAATACCCAGGATTTTCATGAGGATCGTAATGATGTGTTTCAAGCTTTTAAGAGTCACTTTACAACATGTATCTCCCTTCACTCTCTCCCACAGAAGGCGGCAGCTGAGATTATAAAATGCTTTCCTGCCAATACCACTTCTTTTCAGTGACTTCATATTTTATTTAAGGTCCTTATTTTTGAAAGTAGAGATATACTTTGTCTTTTTTCAAATTTTTTGGGGTTTTTTTTTCATTTTTCATTTTATCTTATTTTGTGGGGAGAGGAGGTAATTTATTTAATTCATTTATTTATTTATTTATTTTTAGGGGAGATACAGGGGATTGACCCAGGACCTCGTGCATGCTAAGCACACACTATACACTTGAGCTATACCCTCCCCCTGAGACGTACATTGTCTTTACCAAAGGAGGAAATACCTTGAGGTGAGCCCACCTTGAAATCTTGGGTCTCAAGGTAAATACTATAATCCGTGTTTAGGGAAGACTAAGATAAGGAAAGACAGGAACCCAAATACAAGTTCAGTAGCCGAAGAACAGGGTAGATAGTCAGACTGGGAAAGTGAAAACACAGGACGGAGCTGAAGGCACGTCATGCAGAAGAACAGGTCTGTTGCTGCAAAGGGCAGAAGTAGGAACCGAGAATGAGAGTCACCAAGGGACTGCCTTGGGTTTACTATAAATAGGACTTACTTACTATAATAAGAATTTAGAGCCAACAAAATTGAAGGATTAGATGACAGTCTGTCAAACATACTGTAGATACGGTTCTGCATTGAGTGAAGCTAAATAAGCAGGTGGTGACAGTATTAATGACATGTGAACAATATATGAACATACAGATATGAAAATCACTCATTTCCAGTTACGCCTGTGTGAGTCTATTATCCTATGACGGATGACACAGAGTCTGTCGAGACTTGTAAGAAGAGAAACTGAAGGCAATGATAGCATCTCTGTGGATGACTTGAAATATATTCTTGTAAGGGATGTGGCTATTGCCTCCAGTGCCCTCACCTCTAAAGATAGCAGGACGCCGGCCCTCTCTCAGTATCGCCAAGTCATATCCAAGAGTTAACCACTCACTTGCATGCAAACCTATGGGCAGCAGATACCTCCACGTGTCTGTTCTGTTCTTACTCTCCTGGTTTGGCTCCCCTGTTCACACATCTTCTGACCAAACCAGAGCCGACTCACAGCAGTCACTGCCAGTCATGGGGATGCCTCGTCCAGCCATGAAAGTTACATCTGGAGGTTCCCATTGCTGGGTTCTGTGCTCTGGGCTCCACACAGAAACAACACCAGCTTCCACATCTCTGGGCCATTCTTTATCTCTTGGGTCCTGAAGCAGCTCCACTTATGCCCAGAATCTTCAACGTCCCAATTTGCCTTTGCATCTGTCACTCTGTCCCTGCTCTGCCAGTTCAAAAACCAAGTCAAGGGACCGATTTGGAAGAGCCTCCACATCCCCTCCATCCTTTTCCTCCAGCCTTTAACTCTTCCTTTATAATTCCCTGGTCCTGCACTACCCAACCAAGACCCTTTCTGTTTCTAGTTCTCAGTCACTAAGCAAAAGCATCAATTCATACAATCAAATAGATTTGAGTGTAGGTTTCTGTTGGCCATGAAAGGAGACAACATGTCAGTGGTGATATACAGAAGGAAGGAAATTATTGTTTATTTTAGCACTAGCGAGCACAAATGCCCTGTTCCATATTTTTTCTCAAGGGGAAGGCAACTTGTAAACCCTTTTAAGATAACTTCAAATACGCTAACATTATGATTCCACAAAGAGTTTTCTTTCCTGCACTATAGAAATAGGCCATTAGATTTGCATGTCTAAAGGAACTCTTCAGTAATTGCTTTCCTTAAACACAATTAGGATGGTCAGCCCCTGAAACTGCAGGAAAAAGGAGGACAAAGTAAATGATCCAACTTTGTTTCACTGTGTGTATTACAGAGGAATAAACACGTCTCCTTTAACAGCTATACCTGTATTTTAATCTGACTTTATAATGTGAGAGGACAAATTGCATTGACCTTTTTTTAAAGCCCTCGTCTGCTTGGTCTCCAGGTATGGGAATTTTCTGGTCTGAAACAGAGACTGATTTAAGAGTCTGCTTGGAGGGAGGAACTGGATGGAGATAATACAGCTAATATTCCTGTAACCAAGAAATACTATGCCCCAGAAGGAAGAATTACATATTTTTTAATATGTAACCAGCTCTGTGTCTAATTAGCATTGTAATTTTGGAAAACTTATTTTACCTTTCTGAGCTTCAATTTGGTATTCTATAAATCTAGGATATTAGATGTCTAAAATTTCCTCCAGCTCTAAAAAAAAAAAAAAAAAAAAAGCATCTATTATTCCAAGCCACAAAGAACTTGGGGAGCTTATACACAGAAACATTTTTATTTCCATGTTTCTTTTGTAGAGAAGGAAGGATACTTCCTTTTCTCTCTCACCTTCCTACTCCCATGAAGTTAATTAAACTCAATAAAACATTTATTATGTAGGCCAAATGTTTTCAGTGTCTGGAGTTTTGCTTTGACAACTGCGTGATTAAACTAATTCTGTTGCCATAGTTTGAAAAAGCCGACCCCCTTCTTTCCACCTGGTTTATCCGAGTAGGTTTTCAGGGGCTACCTCCAAAACAAGATTTCTAAAAACTGGGAGTGGTTCAGTTTTAATAAACAGAACCTCTACTCATATATTCCACTGACAAGCTGTATGAGCTTGTGTAAGGACCTTAACTACCATGTTCCCCTAGATCCATCTGTGAATCGTGGCAAATTTCCTGCCTTCTTCACAGCCTTGCTTTGAGGATCAGTTGAAATATTTATTTGGCCAACCCTTAACTAGTGTTCGCTTTTAAACAGTATGAAACAGTGTTTAAAATAGTGTTATTTATAAAGCAAACAGTATCCCACCCAAACCTTTATTTTTATTCTATTTTATTTTTTACTGATGTGTAGTTGATTTACAATGATATTTTTAGGTGTACGGCAGTGATTCAGTTATACCAATACGTATGTATTTTTTTCCCCAGATTCTTTTCCATTATAGCTTCTTACAAGAAATTGAATGTAATTCCCTGTGCTGTGCAGTAGGTCCTTGCTGTTTATGTTTTATATACGTAAACCTTTAAATAGTGTTCTTTGTGGAGGCATTATTTGAAATGGTTTATAAACATCAATTCCATTTTCAAAACAATTTTGGTGATTTGGGGCTATTATTATCCACATTTTAGAAATGAGAAAAATGAGACCCAGAGAGGTTAAGCAACTTACCCAGACTTTCACAGCTTTTAAATGTTTGGTCTGGGATTTTGACACAATCTCCTTGGACTGGGGACCCATTTCTGTAACCCCTATGCTATGCTGTTTCTCACTTTGAAAACTCCAACATGTTGTACAAATGTTGGGCACTAAACATTATTGTTTACTGTTACTGCTTCTTTTGAAATCCTTATTAACCACCAACAGCAGTAATCAGAGAGAGATGGAGCGACAGCTACAGCATATGTCATTTTTCCACTTAGAAATGGCTTGTTTCAATAAAAAGGATTTTGCAAAGTGTATTTTTACTCATAATGTGTGTACATAGACATTCTCTTTGTAACTGTTGCCTTTATTTTCTTTTAATCAAGTGAAGGTTACTTTCCTAAAGAGAGTTCTCACTCATCAACACGCTTGATGGAAATGCAGAGGCACAAAGAGAGCAGGGTCTGTTGAGGAAACACGATGAATCAGGAAAGCAGTTTATACACACTGTGATTGTTTACCTTTTTGTGTAGGTATCAATACAATGTACTCATAAAGCATTCTGTCTTTTCCATATCCAGTATAATATTTATAGAAATTTAGTTAACTCTGCATGATAATAAGTTAACCATTTATAAGGTGCTTCCATGTGACGGGCACTATGACGGGCTTTATCAAAAAACATGATTCTCTTTAATCACAATAAGGTCAATGCCAATTAACCTAATTAGAAGATGAGGAAGCTTAGGCCCAAGGTCACACTTGTAGTCAGCAAAAGAGCTGGGATCAAAACTCTGGTCTGTCTGCCCAAAGAGATGTTTTTCCTAAGAAGACATACAGATGGCCAATAGGCATGTGAGAAAATGCTCTGCATCACTAATCATCAGAGAAATGCAAATCAGAATCAAAATGAGGTATCTCATATCTGCAAAAATGCCTATCATCAAAAAGCCTACGAGTAATAAATGTTGGTGAGGATGTGGAGAAAAGGGATTCGCATGCTGTTAGTTGGACTGTAAACTGGGCAGCACTGTGGAAAATGGTATGAAGGGTCCTCAAAAAAACTACCACTCTTTCAATTTAAGAAAATGAAAAAACATTTTTTAAGCATTCTGATCTGTCTAACTTCAAAGTAAATCCTCATTTTCATTTTGCTCTGATTTTATTTTTTAATTTGTTCCTTTCATGTTTGCAGAAACTAAAGGAAACCACAGCTGGAAGGGGGTTAAAGTACATGCTACAATAATAGTCCACAGTTGTATTTATTAAGCAGTGAGCTATTTCTGTATGTCACTCTCATTTTTACAGCTAATAATTTATAATTGAGTACAATATTTGATGATGATCAATTGATTTCAATTAGTCAGTTTGCATCCATTGGTTTATATAAATTTATAGGTAATTCTATTTTTAATAGAGGTAACTGCTTCATAAAATTTCATATTAAAAAGATCCTACATACTGCTAATATTGATCTATTGCTACTTATCTTAAAGTTTGGAAACTTAAGTTTGCGCTTGTACATTAAAAGTCTGGAGAGAGACTGTGATTGCCAGTTTTGCCCTTATGCTTCACCACCTCCCGTCAGTACTGATGGTGCAGAAGAATTTCCCGTTTCAGATGAAGGCCCAGAACAGAGGCACGTCTGTAAAGGCACATTTGGGAAAGGTCCTCAGAAATTAGATGGTGATCACTTCGCTCCTTTGCCTCCTGTGTATGAAATAAAATGAAATGAAAATATTTCATAAATTTGAATTAATTGTGACAACTTAGAAAAACACTTCTACAAACAGTCCTCATCTAAAAAAAAAAGTTCGCAAAATTATCTTAGAAGTTAGGGATTTGGATTTCTGAGCATATAAAAATATGAAATAAATTGTTAATTTTTTTTCTTATTTTTTTATTGAAGTATAGTTGATTTACAGTATTGTGTTAGTTTCTGGTGTACAGTATAGTGATCCAGTTATACATATATGTATTCTTTTTCATATTCTTTTCATTTAGGCTATTATAAGATATTGAATATAGTCCCCTGTGCTGTACAGTAGGACCGTGTTGTTTATCTATTTTATATATAGTAGTTTGGATCTGCTAATCCCATATTCCTAATTTATCCCTTGCTCCTGCCCCTTCCCCTTTGGTAACTGTAAGTTTGTTTTCTATGTCTATGTGTTTGTTTCTGTTTTATAAATAAGTTCATTTGTATCATTTTTTAGATTCCACATGTAAGTGATATCATATGATATTTCTCTTTCTCTGTCTGACTTACTTCACTTAGTATGATCATCTCTAGGTCTATCATGTTGCTGCAGATGGCTTTTTTTTTTTAATAGCTGACTGTATTCCATTGTATACATATACACCACAACTTCTTTATCCAGTCACCTGCTGATGGACAGTTAGGCTGCTTCCATGTCTTGGCTATTGTATATGGTGCTGCTGTGAACATTGGGGTGCATGTATCTTTTTTAATTAAAGTTTTCTCCAGATATATGCCCAGGAGTGAGACTGCTAGATCATATGGTAACTCTATTTTTCATTTTTTAAGGAACCTCCATCCTGGCTTTTCATAGTGGTGCACCAAATTACATTCCCAATTTCTGTTCAGCTCCCTAGAGCAGCCCTCAGCCTATGTGTGACCTAGAGCTGTGGTTACCAGCACCATGTTAAAGTCAAGATGGGTTTGCATATTTTAAGTTTAAACCAGCTCTCAGGTATGGTCAGGGTCATAAAGTCTCCTATTTCTTGACGACTGAGGGATCAGCAGTGGGTGAAACCAGGTGGGCAAGTGGAAAGATGGTTTGAAAAGCTCTGGTTACATTGTTTGAAGGGTTTGTCAAAAGGTGCTAGTACTGAAACAAGTCCATCACCAAATTCAGAACTGTCCAGCTGCCATGTTTATGGACAGATACCCTATGTCTGGTGTACAGTCAGAACTCAAGAAGATACTAAATGCCACAAAGGGCAGGAAAATTTTCTGAGATTATTTTAAGAGCAGTTGCCTCAAAGGTGACGGGAGGCTCCTTCCTGAGAGGGGGTGGTGCTCCTCCTCGGTCCAGCCTCTCGGGCACAGCAGCCAAGACCTCTCTGAGCCAGCCGTCTCTGCCTTCTTGATATGAGTTCTTGAGGGGAGACCGGGCTGAGGGGACTGGGCTTGCCATTATCCTGTAGGGGGGAAGGATGAAATCTGTCAGGTGGATGAAGGGTCCCTGCACCTGTCACGATTCGCTCCTGCCTCCCTGTAATCACAGAAGAGCCCCGACGGAAGGTATTCCCCCTCTTAACCATCTCTCACGTACATACTGAGTTTCAATTCTCCCCTGACACCCTTTCTTGACTTCTCTCTGTTAAAGAAAACCAAAGAAAATAATATTGAGTGTCTGTCGTTCTGTTGTTTCTGTCAGGTTAACAAAAGTATACATCTTCCCCAGTCTCCTCTCTTGTTTGGCGTATGTTCTTGTCTGTTCTTAGCAAATGTATTACATATGTATATTATTGTCTTGAGTTTTTTTCATAGATCGCAACACAGTCTGGCAGTCTGGGCTTTGGGCTATTCTGGCCATTTTGCTACAGACCTGCCTGCTTAATTTAAGGCATTAAATTCACACTGTCTGTTCAGTGATCCTAATGATCTGTGTCAATTCTCTCTCTCTTTTTAACCATTTCTTTTATTTTTATTTAAAAAATTTTTAAATTGGAGTATGGTTGATTTACAGTGTAACCCATTCTTTTAAGTGCTGACCTCAGAGAGCTCTGTGAGTAGTCAAATTGTTCTGTTTTCTTTCTCTCTGCCATAGAATTATCAAAATTTTGTCAGGATTTTATCTAGAAGATCCGATCGTTTTTGTAACATTTTATTTAAAATCGTTAACTTAATAGAAAAGTGAGCATGGGTTCACTGTAAAATTGTTTTTCAATAATAGAGAAGTTTAGAGAACAAAACAATACATTTTTCCTGTGCCCATACCAATTTTTATTCCATACCCAGAGGTAGTTGTCATTCATACGTTGACGTTTGAATATTATTTTCTAGGCATTGGTTGGAGGAGGTCATGGAGAGGACGTGACTGCTGGTTGACCTGCAAACTGAACCCAGACAATGGAGGCTCCTCACCCTCTCCTAGTCCTTGGAACGTACACTCTGCACACTGTTCCCACAGTGGGGCACAGCCTGGAGAGAGCACTTTGTCGTTGAGATTATCAGGTTGGGGTGCGTGACTGAACCCAGTTTCAAGACTCTGGCGGGAACTGTGGAGATCTGTTCATCTTGTGACACCCAAGACAAGCCTCAAAGTAAGTTCTCTTTCTTTTTAAACCTGTCACGACCACAGTGTGGAGTGGCAGCTTCTTCCTCCAGTCTCTCTGGGCCCTCATGTATGGGCCTTAGTTTCAGATTTCACCTGGGGAACTCTCAAGATTTTGAACTAGTAGAATTTAATTTGGCAAGAGGTGTACTATCTGGATGTCTAAACACGAGAATTTTTTAAGGCTTTATGTCTGTTCTTTGATCATCAGTTTATAAACTAAAGTATCATAATAATTAAAGTTACTAGAGTGTGTGATGCTGGTGTGTCACAGTGCGTGGTGACCGGCGATGGTCCTGTAAGTAGTTATTTGTGTTGCTGTGGAATCATGGTTCTTTGTGATCCAGCCCGGAGGTGTGGGACTTCAGGCAGGGTTGCATTAACGCCCCAGTACTGGGGCTGAAATGGCATAAGTGGTCGAAGATTATCAATTGTTTATATATTTGACAGTTAAAGATCTTTGTAAACCACTGCATTGTCCAAATGTGTATTTTATACTCAACTCTTTTTTTTTTTCTATTAAAGTTCACTGTGAGTTTGAAATACCTAAGTGTTGGAAATATAGCATTCCACCCAAACATGGCAAATCTTGGTTATGGATAAATGATACAACTGTGGGTATCTTTTTCGGCCTTTTGAAAATCTAATCTATCCACGGTGGGATTGTTTTTAGGTCAGTACATCTAGTTCCTTTCACAGGATTTGATAGCTGCACGGTACTGCATAGCTGGTCTATCAGTTGTGGTCCTAAGAAGAAACACGTGTGGGCAGGACTAAAGAAACCAGCAAGGGACAGTGACACATCCAAGGGTCTGAAACAGAGCTACCCCCTCAAGGACTGAGGAAACAGGGAGAGAAGGATCTTTGGTCCTGGAACCCAGTGAAGAGTGGTGGGCGTTTGGTAGGAAACTGCTCTTCCAAAATTTGGGGAGAGACTTGCAATGTGTACAGACCAGACATTTATAGAGAGCAGCGTGCCTCTCTTGCAATTTCCTATCCACTTGTCCCATTGTTGGAGGAGAGAAGGGGAGGAGGAGCAGAAGAAATAGGGGAGGAAAGAGAAGAAGCCGGCTAACCTTCTTCCCTTAGATTTTTGCCTGCAGAGGGATCTGGCCTGGAGAGCAGGAGATGGCTTAAATCAAGGTTTGCGTTTTTGATGAATATGTCGGACTGGACATTTAAAAGGCTGAAAGGAGACTCTGTTTAATAAATTAAACAGGAATGATCCCTTTAGAGTAAATCATAAGGCTGCCCAGTTAACCTGAGCTGAGTAGAGGGGGAAATAGCCCCACTGAGCAAAAACAATAGGACAATGAGATGCGAAATAGTTTCTTCATGACTTCCCATGAGCCGTGTTTGCTCACATGGCGGTTACACTTCTTGATCTGATGATCCTGGGATAAACTGTTGTGTCTCCCACTCTAATTACGTGTTTATGTGCTGGTCCTTATGTTTCACTGGGTTTCCTTTGCATGTTTTAAACTGATGTGGCTAGAAGAATAAAGGCTTCTGATTGTTACAAGTTCTTAGGAAAGTAGATCTCTAGTCATAATAAAATAGGTCTCTTTATCCAAATAAATAATCTTCACATTGAAGTCTATTTTTTCTTTTATTAATATTGTCACCCCATTTTTTAAAATACGTTTTTACTTGGCATTTTTTTCCATCCTACATTTTTTAACTTTATGTCGTTTTGTTTGGGATGTGTATCTTGAAAACAGCATTTAAGTAACGTTGTTTGACTTGTCTATTTGTTTTTATTCTGTGTTTGTTTAATTTTTTTACCCAATCCGATATCTGTCTCGTAGGAAAATTGAATCCTTCGGGTTCATTTTGGTTAGTTTTCATCTATCTTTTATTTATTTTATTATTTTTATTTATTTCAATGTAATGAGACTTACATATGGTAAGTTATTTTAGGTTATTAATTTGTCATGGGGGCTTATTACCTCTATGGCTCTTTTCTTAGGATTTTGATCAGGATTTCTATTCTAAGTGATAGATACACCATTCAGAGTAATGTAAGGAAAAGGCGTGCATGTGTGTTTATGCATATAGGCTGAAGCAAGGAAAACAGAACAGTGAAGGGGAAGCTGGCTTCAGTGTTGACAGAAAATCAGGGCTTAAACAGTGTCAGGTAATCTCTCCACATCTCTGTTATTGATCTTCACTCTCTCTCCTTGTTGGCATCACTCCCTGAGGCTTCTTCTCCACGTGAATGGTGTCTCCTATTTGAATAGTGATACCTACAGGCTCATGGTCTTAGAGCGCAGCATCTTAAGGGAGTAAAAAAACACATTGTTTCTTCTGCTCACTGCTACTTGAAATTATCACTCGCTATTGGCATGTCACTTTATTAACCCATCTCTCAAATCTCTACCCATTTCTCTACCCCTTAGGTCTGCCTTTAAAAAGACAGAATAAACTTCCTCCCAAGACTAGTAGATGAAGTTTAAAGTTTAATTTCTGTAGTAATTAAAAATGCATTCTCTGGCTTGGTGTTATTCACCTGACTGTCTTGTATTCACATTTTTAAAAAGAGAACTGCTTGGGCAAGTCACTTTACCTTTTGGGATTTCTTTCTTTCTTTTTTTATTTATGAGAAAAATGAGGTGACTTTGAATCGGATGATCTCTGAAGTTTTTTTTGTTTTTTTTTTAAATCTTCAGATCTCCATGAATCTGTGACTGTAATCTCTGCCTTGCAGGAATTCTGCAAGAATTAATGTTTGTGAAATAATTTCAGAATCAAGGATGAAAGGTTTTATGTGAGTGCCAAAACCTCTTTTTTATTAAATGAAGCTTAGCAGGCAAGTCTTTTCCATCTCTTCGTTGGAGAGACGGAGTGCAGCAAGGATTCAGATGGACTGAGTTTTGATCCTGTGACTACTGTTAGACCAATGGTTGGGACTTGGGTACCATGACTAGAAAGAGAGATTGTGTCAACAGAAGGAGAAGGGAAGGAATTACATGCAAAGACAGACATCCCGTTTCCACGAGGCCTCACTCATTTGGGATCCATCTAATTTTCCCTAGTAGTTTAGATGTTTTATAAACTATATTTTTTATCTTAGTAATTTCTATTACTATTTTGTCTATATTTTAATTAATCAATTAATCTAAGATATTTTTCAGTATCTACATCCAATGTTTAACTGCAACAGAAATTTTAGCATGTTTCCACATCCCCTCACCCACCTACCATGTTGCTATTACCTGAGGATTAAAATTTTCAATTTTATAAGCTATGTTCCAATAATTATTTGTCTTAACTATGCTCTCTCTGGCCTGTTTGTCCTCAATAATAGTAATTTTGCCAGCATTTACCTTGCCGTTAAAAATCCTCAACCCAGCATGTGGTTTTGAACTTCGTTAAAATGGCCACTAAGAGAAATTACATAGGAGACGTTTGCAGGGAGGTTGTTAGTAAGAGATCTACACTTGTTTATGCTCCTGGCAATACCTCGGTGAAGCAGGAAGTGCAAACAGGCGTGATGCCAAATTCCAGAGGAGTGGAGACTCCAGGGATGTCCAGGAGGCCTGCTTCTATTGGAGGCCCCTTACCACGTGCTCAGTCACTCTGAAGACTGGAAGCAGATTTCCCTGTAAGGCCTGGAGCTGTGCAGACTGGCGACTACTTTCCAGTGCTCCTGCTGTTTGGAAAGCCCCCTCCAAGCATGCGTCGGAAATCTGGATCAGCTCTGCATCAGCTATGCCAACCTTATTATTGCCAGGAAGAAAGCTTTCTCAAATAAAAAGAAGATAAACAAGCTTCTCTGTCATACCAATTCCAGACAAAAATAGCTGACATGCTCTTTAATAGGAAGCAAATTGCTATAGAGGTGCAGGGCTTGTTTTCATTTTAAGGAATCTGTATCCAAGTACTTACGACTTCAAAAAGAACGTAAGATACAGTATGCTCTTTATTGGGCATCTTAAATGATTTCATTTTTACGATATGTTAATTTTACTTCCAATCTTCATCTCTACCTTACAGTTGATGGCAATTCTTATTTCCATTATTTGAATCTTTTTTTTCCCCATAGCCACTCAGGGATAGAATGAGGACAGTTCTAGGGTTTCCCCAAACCCAGAAGGATTTGTGTTGAAAGATCGCTCTCTTTGTGCAGTAGATAGTATCAAACATAAGTGTGATTTGACCAAGGGAAACATTCATTCATAATCGTGAAATTCCCCCTGTCCTTTTAGGCTGACACTTACTTTACTTTTTTGTTTGTTTGAAGCTAATGTAACTCCTATGTTTGCTATTTTGTGCCTGGCATCAAAATTTCCATTTTTCTTGTGGTAATCGTGTGGCACGGAACTGTGGTCTTGATGGTACTTGAAGACGTCCCCAGTGGTTGCTTGCTCCTGGGCCTTACCTGGTGTCTGAGGACGTCAGTTTGGGTGATTGCGGCTGGCAGCCTTAAAAAGGGATGCGGGGCCATGCTTACTAAGACTGTGAGACCCGGCTGCATTGGTGGGACAGATAATGCACAGGAACTCAGCTACCAACCAAGGACATACATGGTTAACATAACTTCTCCTCTACTCGTAACTGCCTTCTCCTGAAGTTGACACCTACGCCGTCTCCTTCGTGCCTCAGCCCTTGACCTGACTCAGCCTATTTCACATATATCTGAAAAGATGCACTGTGGTTATTTGCAGATGGATCTAACGTCTGTATTTATGATCTCTTTGATTTTCCTTCCCCTCAGCAAACCTAGCCTACACCATGTACCTGTGCTCACTCTTACAATAGCTTCCTACTAAAGGTCTATCTTTCTGACTAGATTATAAGCTCTTAGGAGATGGTGGCTGTGCCCTACTTATCCTTATATATACTAAGGTGCTGGGCACAGAGTAAGTGCTCAGTGAAAAGTTGAATTCAGCAATTCAGAGACCCAATGTGGACCTTGTAGAAGCAGGTTGGATGGCACCTTGGGATAGTTCTTCCTCTGTTATTGGCCTTTTCATTAGTGACTTGTTAATTGCCAAGGAATGAGAGTGATTTTTGGAGCTGGGCAGAGTTGAGTTTAAATTCCAAATCTGTCATTTATCTACATTAAGATTTAAATTTCTGAGGCACATTGTTTTTGTCTTTCAAATGGGATAATGCCTCTTTTAAAAGGTTTTTATAAAGACATTAAACTATTCATCATTATTTTTGTCACGTCTTATATGAATTTCTCCATCCTAACAAGAAAATGCAATTATGTCTATCTTTAGCATGATTGTATTAATGAAAGTCTTTGAATTCAGATCTTAACAATAGTCAAACACAGCTGCAAAACTCTAGAGCTAATGAAACCTTGGAAGTTATGAAATCTAGTGGTTTTCAGACTTACATAGCTATGGGATTTCTGTTCACGCAAAATCCTTCTAGGTGACTCAAAACTGAACTTTAATCTCTAGGACGTTCTGGTTGAAGAAAAGGTCGAGGTAGTTCAGCCCCATCTCTTTTGTCTCCCCTTTTTCTCCCATCCAACGAGCATCAGCTAAGGAATTCTCTACGTTTCTAGGACTCCTCCATATGCATTTTTGGGTGAGGTCCAGCCCTGTCATTTCACAGATGAAAAGAACTTAAGAGTCAGAGATATATTACACATTCAAGGTGACACAGCTCATTAATATCAGGTCCGAGGCAAGAATCACATTTCTTAATTTCCATTGTGGTGCTTTTCCTATTCATTACAGGGCTGCCCATGCACATAGTATGAAAAGGATAATTGGTCCCATATTGGTCTTTCAGGCCGAGCTCATCCAGATAATCACAATAACAGCAATATCTAATTTGTATGGAAGGTTTACTGTGTATCAGACATTATCTACGTATTTCAGAATCACTTTCATCTAACCATTGCAGCGACTCTGTGATTTGAATACTGTTATTACCCCCATCTGACGATGGCGAGATTGAGTACCAGAGAGGCCAAGTAACTTGCTTACAGTTACCCAGCAAGAAAGTGCCCTGGTCTGTGCCAAATTCACATCTTCCCAACGTGAAAATCCATATTGAAACACTATACTCCAGATACTAAGAAAATAAATATGGATCTTGTTTATATCAGTAATCGTTAAAAACTTCAAGGCCAAAGATACTGACTCCAATCGGGGAAAAGAAAACATTCATTCTGTCTCAAGTTTTCTACTGCATACATTTGGAAAGAATCTGTTAATTATTTTGCTTTATGTTAATAAGCCTTTTTTGGATTAAATGCCATTAATAACCATGACTTTTTAAACTGTGCTTGCATTTCTCAGGCACATTTAAATTTTACAAGTCTTTATTTCCCAAGAGGAAGTTAAATTTAGTCCATATTGTTTCTAAGAAAACAGTCTTTGATCTATGGTAACATGCTAATATTAAACCTTTAAATTAAATAACAAAGACATATAATCATGACTTAACTAGTTGCTGTAAATTAATCTAGATTTATGTTGCAAAAATTGTTGTAACAGGAAATAAAATTATGGATGCTTGTGGTTGCACTCCTGTATCAATTTTTCTTTATATAACTACAAAATTATCCATTGTAAAACTCAAATATTTAATCAATGAGTTATTTTCAAACTGATTATTTTAGTGTGTTCACCTATTTTTTACTTGTCTAATGCAATGAGTTTTATATTGATTATATACTTTCATATTTAGAAACTCTAGTGGTTCCCTTGTGTCTAAGTTCTCCAGGGCAGTGTACAAAGCTCATCACAGTATTGCCCTCAATTGTTCTCAGGTTCATTATTCAACATCCTCCCACACTGGTCCTCTCCTGCAAGAACAATGAACTTCAAGCCATCGCCCAAGTACTATGTCCCCTTAGGTCTCTATGCTTTTGCACATATTTCTTCCTTATTGAATCTTCATACTCCTTTCTCTACCAAACTATTCCTTCTTCACACTATTTCTAGCTCCACACTCAGATCATTAGCTCCTGCCTCCTCTGTACTTTGACTGCATTCTGTTCATAATATAATTATAGAATTGAGAGTAACTTATACTTGTATTTGCATCTATCTATCTATCTATCTATCTATCTATCTATCTATCTATCTATCTATCTACCTACCCATCCATCCATCCATCCATCCATCCATCCATCTATCTATCTATCTATCTATCTATCTATCTATCTATCTATCTATCTATCTAACTATCTATCTACCCATCTACCTACCTATCTATCCAACCATCCATCCATCGATCTATCATCTACCTATCTCTAGGGAGAGAGAGAACACAAGCAATTAGAGAAAGAAGAGCATATCCTATTTATCTTTGTATCCCCACAGCCTTGCAGAGTATCAACAAAAACATTCCAACTATTTCTAAATAATTTCGTCTTTTTTATTAAGTCTGTGAAGTGTGGCATAGACATTTTAATTCTGATTTTGCAGAGGGTAAGATTAAGTTGCAAAATCACAGAGTAAGTTGAAGCCTTAACTGCCATCAGAGGACAGGCATCCTGAAAACAGGTCTAGAACCTTTCCCCCTTTACCAAGGAATCACAAAAACATTCTATTTTTCATAGAGATAGAATAGTTATATCTCTCTTTTCTGTTAAAATCACTGTGGAGTAAGTTCCCTTGTTCCACAGGAAGAAGAGATGCCCAGTGCTGGGTAGGCATAAGTTCTAGGAGCTATTTACGGAAGGGCTTGCCAAGAGTACTGTGTATTCTGGGTGCAAATAGATTTCCTATCATTCGTATAATCTCCTTTTTAAAACTACTTTGTCGAGGTATAATTGGCATACAAAAAATGCACATGTATAAAGTGTACAATTTGATCAATTTTGACACATGTACATTCCTAGAAAATTATGCCAGATTGTAAACCTATCCATAAGACCCACAGTTTCTTCCTGCCCTTTGATAATCCACCTCACCCTGTGCCAGTCCCCAAGCAACCACTGATTTGTTTTCTGTCCCTATAGATGAGTTTGCTTTTTCTGGAGTTTCATATAAATGGAATCCTACACTATGTGCTTTTGGTAGAGGAAGGGGGCGGGATCGGGGAGTGGAAGTTTGGCTTCTTTCACTCAATATAAAAATATTTTGGGACTTGCCTATGCTGTTATTCATATTAATAATAATACCTAAAGTCACTGGTTGCTCTAGCCTGCTGTGCTTTCAAGGAGGAGGTAACACATGTATCTTAAAAATATCTCTTAAAGTATCATTCTCTACTCGCATTTACCATATTACCCTGACTCTTCCTCATTTTCTCAGGCTGCCAAGCACAGTTCTTCCCTTGTGTTATCCTTTGAAATACACATTTCTAGACTGTATC
The DNA here is from genome assembly GCF_009834535.1 of Camelus ferus. Classification (NCBI taxonomy): domain Eukaryota; kingdom Metazoa; phylum Chordata; class Mammalia; order Artiodactyla; family Camelidae; genus Camelus; species Camelus ferus. The sequence continues at coordinate 32,685,058 of NC_045715.1, read as the reverse complement.
ACGTTTCTTGAAAAAGAAGGCTTTGAGAAGCTACCCCCAAGAATTTAAAAAGGTAAAGTTATTTTATGGTTTGGTCACACCCCGTATGTCTTCCAGTGTCCTGTCAGTGCTGTTCTTAGCTGATTGTATCACCCAGCGGTAAGTGAGGCCCTTGTGGGCTTCCTTGTCGTCTAGCTGATCTCAGCATTTCTTCATTTTCTCTGAAACGTAGCCCTGCTTCCCCCTTTCCTCACTGACTTCATCAGCCCAGCAGTAAGTTCTCCCAAAATGCTCCAGGTAAGTTCCCTCACATGGAATCTTCTCCTTGGCCATCGTCATGATTCATAGCTTCATTTTCTCACATTATTTTTTTTTTCACCAATTAGTCCTTTGGCTCCACCATAATACTGTCATTCATCCATAGAACTTTTTTTCCCATTGTCTTTGTCTTTCAGAGAAAGAAAGAACATGCTGCTTCTGGTAAAATATATTCCTTTTTATCTGGAATGCCCTTTCCTTCTCCACCTCATTTTGCCAATCATTTTTTCTAGACTCACATTGAGCTCTTCCCCCAGTCTTCCCTAAACCACCTATGCTGAATTTATGCTCTCCATGTGCTCCCACAGCACTTGGTTTGCATCACTATTGTGCACTGAGTACCAATAACTTTGTCATAGGCTAACTTAAGTATAGATATCTTTCTGTTGCCTGTGAAGTATCAAGTAGCAGCTTTGAATCCTTGAAGATGCTTTGCACCTAAGGGATAAGCGTATTATCTCAGTAGCTTTTGCGCCATTCTCCCTTCCCTGAATAGATGCAAAAAGGTCCTATGGTGAGCTTCCTACACCCATCCTTATGGACCAGTAGGTCTCTTCATGGTCAGTTTCTTTCTTCCCCTTCCAAACTCCTTCTTCCTTTAAAGTGGCAGGTGATTAATATGTGGAGGTGGGAGAAGGGAGTGAGAAAGTGGTAAGAGGGGGTTGGCTCTATCTAGGATTAAACGTGGGAGGAGAGTTGTCAGATTTAATAAAGAGATTCATTTCAAGCAATTCCTCTCATCCCATATCTTCCAATTAAGTGAGTAGAAATAACTTGTTTCTTCTGCTCACTGGTGTATGATTTTAAATTATCACTCATTACTGACATGTCATTTTATTAACCCATCTCTACCCATTTCTCTATCTATTGAGGCTGCCTTTAAAAAGGTAGAATAAACTTCCTCCCAAGGCTAGTAAATCAAATTTAAGGTTTAATTTCTACAATAATTAAAAATGCAATGTATGGCTTGGAGTTATTTACCTGACTGTATTGCATTTATGTTTTAAAAAGAGAACTGCTTGGGCAAGTCACTTTACCCTTTGGGATTTCTTTTCTTTTTTCTTTTTTTTTTTAATGTGAAAAATAAAGTGAGTTGAAGTGGGTGATCTCTGAAGTTTTTACCTTCAAGTCTCCATGAATCTGTGACTCTATTATATCTGCCTTGAAGGAATTCTGCAAGAATTAATGTTTGCGAAATAATTTGAGATTCAAGGATGAAAGGTTTTATGCTACTGCCAAAAACTATTTTTATTAAATGAAGTATGCCAGGGAAGTCTGTTCTGCCTGGGGGTAGCTGCTGTCAGAGTCCCCAGCACTGCCTGTGCCCAACACAGCCTCAGAAAGGGGCAAAAGGAAACAAGAATTCACTAATGGAGTCGGCAATTATGGTGAGTGGAGAGCACAAATATTCTGAAATGCAAACCAGGGAGTGATAACATGCACATTCAAACATTAATGTTTACAGAAAAGAGTCCATGGAAAGATCTTGCCTTGGTGTCCCTATTAACGCTCACTCATGTGCCAGGGAAGAGGAATTGGTGAGATCTCTGTGCACCTGCTTGCACTGGGAATCCCCAGTAACTTCCTCCTGCTGAACCTTTCCATGAATGATCCCTTCTGCACCATCAAAGGAAACCTGTTTGATGACCCCATTTTGGCCATCGAAGTGACTGAAGTGATTACTGAACCATTGCATTGGAATTCAAGACAACTTAAAATTATCAATTCAGTGTTTCCCATGTTTCTCGTATCGATAAACTGAGCTTCAGAGCAGTCAGCAGACCATCAAAAATCACAATTAATGCATATTTATAGCAGGGCTGAATAGCAGACCTGTGACTCGTAACCCAATGCGTCTTTCACCACAGTTTTGTTTTTTTTTTTTAACAATTTAACTCTTTTTATTCTGCTCATGAATGATTTAGATGAGGAAGATGGGAGAAAGAGGGTGCACCATGAGGTTGCAGAGAACCAGGGGCACAAGTCAGTCCATTCCACCTTCTGTGTCTGAGGTGGGGTCTCTAAACCCAATAAAAGGGGAGAAGGTAGCTGTAAGGACTCAGTTTGCTTCCGGACCTTTTCTGGAGCCTTTCTGTCCAGTTGTCACTGATGAACGATGACAAGGCAGCAAAGACCAAGGCCACACCCACGACAGCCTCTTGGAATTTCCAGAATAAGTGTTGTTCCGTCAGAGCAGAGGGGCAGCATTTAAACTCCTTCCTCTTAGATGAGCTGCAAGTGATTTTCTCCACACACCCTGTGGAGTCGCACTCAGGTTTCACCACAGCTTAATATCTTAAAAGTTAATTCTAATCTCAATACTAACTGATGGAAGTGTAATGGACCCCCCTCAACTGTGTGTTGACACACGCCTTCAATGCTTTAAGCCAAGAGATTAAATCAGAGAAATGAAAATCAAAACCACAATGAGATGCTACCTCACACGTGTCAGAATGGCTCTCATCAAAAAGACAATAAATAATAAGTATTGGCAAGGATATGGGGAAAAGGGAACCCTTGTGCACTGCTGGTGGGGTGTAAATTGGTGCAGCCACTGTGGAAAACGGCATGGAGCTTCCTCAACAGGTTAAGAATAGAATTATCATATGATCCAGCAATCTTAGTTCTGGGCATTTACCTGAAGAAAACAAAAACACTAACTCAAAAAGATATATGCACCCCAATGCTGTTCATGGCAGCATTGTTTACAATAGCCAAGATATAGAAGCAATCCAAGTGTCCACTGACAGATGAATGGATAAAGATGCCATATACACACACACACACACACACACACACACACACACACACACACATACACACAATGATATATTACTTAGCCATAAAAAATAAAATCTTGTCATTTGCTACAACATAGATGGGTCTGAAGATTATCATGCTGTGTGAAATAAGTCCGACAAAGAAAGAAAAACACTGTATGATCTCACGTACGTGTGGAATCTAAAAACTAAACCAAGCAAACAAAACTAAATGAAAATAGACTTATAGATACAGACGTCAGACAGGTAGTTGCCAGAGGGGAGGTTGGTGAGGGGCTGGGTGAAATAGGTGAAGCAGATTAATAGGTAGAAATTTCCAATTATAAAATAAATCAGCCACAGGGATGTAATACACAACCTAAAAGTATGGTCAAAAATATTACAATAACTTTGTGTGGGGACATCTGTCACTAGACTCAATGTGGTGTTCACTTCACAATGTCTGTAAGTGTTGAGTCACCATAAAACTCACCTGAAACGAGCATAATATGATACATCAACTGTATTTCAAAACTTAAAAAAAAAGATTAAGATAAGTAAGCAAAATGTGCTAAAACATGAAGATTGTGTCTACCCATATTTTCCCTCACCTCAGTTATCCTAAATTACAGTAATTTTGCCCAGATTTGCCTTGCTGATGGATACCATCAAACCAAGAGATGGTAAACTTTCACAATACAGGCACTATCAGAGATTGTTTACTGCAAGATTTTCAAGCAAATTGCAGTGGAAAAAGTGGCTATGCCAGACACTTGTTTACATAGTAAATGTGCAAATGAAATTCTGGGTGTGTTAAAACTCTGAAAAACTAACTATAAGGACTAAATACTTAAAGGATGCTTCTTTAAAGGATGACTAAATGCTATTGTAACTTTACTTCTGTCAAGTGTGAAGCAAAGACTGAAGGTGGATAGTTGATGAGCATTACACATGACTTCTTTTAGTGATTTGAACATGTGTGGATTCCCGCTAGCTGTCAATGCTCATTCTATATTTTGGTGTATTGTCTGCTTTATTGAGTGGCCAGCCCCATGCATGGAAAGATGACAAGGGACAGAGATTCTGCAGCCCTTGGTAACCTGATTTCCTCATGGAATAGTTCTTTTTTTTTTTCTTCTCCTTATGAGATTTTTTTTTTTTCCCCAGCCTAACATGGAAGAAAGATGTGCTTTCCAATCAGGTTGATCTCAGTTCCAATCCTAGCACAGAAACTATTAGCAGGATGACCTCCTATGAGGCTGCTTCAAATGGCACTCAAAGTACCTGCATGGCAGGGCTGCTGTGAGGATTAGGGACAGTAAAAGTTATGCAGCGTGGAAAGTGCCCAGCACATAGCACCTGTTTTCCATGGAGGAGTAATGTTTTCATAAGCTTCCCTGGGAATAACTTTCCCTGCAGTCAAATACCCAGTGATCATGTAAAAACGACTCTTGATAATTTATAAATATTGACACAAAAGATAGTAGGTGACTCTAAGAACTGTGTGCATTTCTGAATCCATATTTACTCAATATTGTTCATAATTAGGTTTGGAATTGTAACTGACATTAAATGACCTATTTTAACTTTAAACAGATAATAATAATTTTTCTGTAACAACAGTATAGGTTCTAAATATTTATTGACTAAATCAAAGGTTAATATACTAAGAAGTATTAAAATGGATTAAAAATTTAGGAAATAGCTCTTAGAAACTACAGAAAAATAGTGACGTCGAATTGACCCCTAAGCTAAAACAAACTTCTGTTATCAAAGAAGGCAGATGGACAAGATTAAAGAAAGAGAACAAGTAGAAATGAAAAGAGAGGAGACAAAGTAATCTGTGGCAGTGCAGGGTATGAACAATGAACAAGCCATAGTCAACATGGGAGGCATAGCATAGGACACAATGTGAGACTTACAGCATTGGGAATAAGAATTTGTAACGCAGTTGACAGATGCAGTGAATGCTGTCCCGATGAAAAGATTTTCCCCAGCTTGCAGAGTGGGATTTATCCTCTCTACGAAGAGCTGGTAAAGGGAATTTAAATTTAAAAACAAAAAAAATTTATCAAATCTTACACAAGAATGCAATTCAACAATGGGGGTTTATGACAGTGAGTGGCAAAAATTAAACCAGTAATCTACATGTTCATTCTCAAAAGATTCATCATTGAATTCCAGTCATATTTTATATGATTACTGGTTATTTTTACAATGACTTATGATTAACTACCTTTTAAAATGTGTTAATATTTTCTTACCAATCATTAAAATCTGTTAAAACAATGAGTTCTACATAGGGTAGCCAATTGTGATTCTTCTTTGTTTTATGGAGACAGACTGACAGGGCATATATACCCAATTTACCACTTAGTTAGTGACCGTAACTTCCCAGAGTCTCAGAGCCCAATATTATGGAAAGCATTAAATAAATAATATTTAGAGCATCCTTAAAACCATGTCTGTCCTAGAATAAGTGCATTGTAAGATGTTCTGCTGTCATTATTATTTAACTAGTCTTTTGAGAATGTTCACCTTATCTGGCCTTGCTACCATCGCTCCCACCCCATCATGGCATCAGTGTACCTTTGTCTTCAACAAGGGCACGCTAGCATCAGAGTGATGCTTACCCATGTTTCTTTACTCCAGAGATTTGAGCAAAGCCTATATGTTAGGAAAAGTGATAGGTGCCTTTGACTTTGTGAAATACGTCCATTTCCACTGCACTAAAAGCACAGAGCCTTTTAGTCCCTCAAACACTTTATTGATATTCTTACACTGCATGTTGGACTTTGCCAGAGTTTTGTTCAGAGCTTTGAAATAATGTCATCTTCCACAACTCACATTCACATTCACACAACCACCCAGACTTCTGAGTGTTCATCTCCTGCATTGCTTTTGTTTGATTTAGTCCATCATCATCTTTAACACAATCAACTCATAGTGATTTAAACAGAGGCCAAAAAGTCAATTGCTTTTTATGAAGAAAGGAAGCGCTGGAGACTATAAATCACTTACCCATCTTGGAACTTGGGGTTTTCATAAAACAGTAGATTTTCTTAAATCAAATTGACATATTTTTGAGCAGCTACACTATGCTAAGTGAGGCAAATCAATCGGTACTGACTGGAAAGACCCACACTTCGAAATGGGGCACCCTAAAATGCCATCAGTGGAGACTGAAAAAATACAGAGTATTGTTTTGTGTTTCATCAGATCAACCAAACACTGGATGCTTGCTTCCCTGTAAAGTTTCTTGCAAGAAATGACAAGGAATCTGTGAGACTGAGTAACCTAACATGCTCACCCAAAAAGATTATTTTGATTTTGAAATAAATGTAATTAGTAGTTAAACTCTCAATTTATTGCAGCCAGCTCAGTTGTGTATTATAAAATGGCATTTACATTTTAACTGAGAAGTTGCTTTTACATTAATATGTCCTGCATGTTGCCCATTTTATCTGAGGGTTAACTTCTTAAGAGGCAACCACGTAATAGTTTCTTTGAGGACAGAGACACTTCATTACAGTTGACCTTTGTCTTGGCTGCCTAACTCATGAATAATTGAGAGCTGAAGGAAATGACAGCTCACCCAAGAGCAGGCTAGTTCTTTTTCGGTAGTTATGACTTTTTCACTTGCCTCATCAGCTTTCTCTTGAGAATCTATACGCAGGCTTTGGAACAAGGAAGATCTGGGTTTGAACCTAGGCTCTGCCATCTAGTGGTGATGAGAACTTAAAAAAGTCACTTATCCTCTTGGAGTCTAAAACGCTATGGACCAGTGAGTACTGCCCACCCAGGACTTGCATGAGGATTAAATCAAATAGTGCATGCAAAGGCCCTGGATCTTAGTGAGGGTGCCATAAATTGTAATTATTATGATCAACGTTATTAACATTATCATTGTTGTATTAATAAGTGGTGTTATGACAGCACGACTTTATTGAACTTGCTATTGCATCACTTAAAAGCATAGAGGTGCTGGTTTGAGTACGTGTCATAGGGAATGAAGACAAGGACTGGGTATGAGAATCTGGGTGTTGGGGCTTCTGAAAGTGTCAGATAGGCCAGAGGAGGGAAGCACCAGGGGAGGTCCCAAGGGATGAACACCAAATCCCATTTCACAATTTTTCTAGGCTGGAGCTTGTTCTGTCTTAAAATAAATGCTATGTCACCTCACTACACAGATAAGACAGAGCACAGGAGGGGGTGGCTGGGCAGGTGGGTAAGTAATGGGAGTGGAATTGGGAGCAGCCTCCATGTCTCCCATTTCAGTGCTTTAAATACTAGGCTGTTCCATCTCTGCTTAAAGTGGACTTTGCTACAAACAGCTCTTTTGCATTTTCAATAAAATTCTGAAACTTAAGAGGAGCTGAAGCTTAGAGTATTAAGGTAAAGAGATTCTTCTTATCACCTCTTTAAGATCACTAGACTATTAACATAAAAGAATTCCTATTTGCACTTTTAGAAAAGAACAGGAATAACAAAAATCTAGGACACATCTTCTCATTTGTGCAAATGACAAAAGCAAAGCAAAACGTAGTAACTACAGAGAGTAGTGGTGAGAATGTTTAAGTTCCTCCTATACATGTGATGTTTTTCTCTTCAGACATTCTCACTTTCTTGATCTGAAGCTTTCCCTCAAACTAAAATAATAAAAGTTAAAGGGAAAAAAAACCCCACAAATGTCACTTTTTATTTACATTATTCTATGGCCGTCTGCTCATAGGGACACAGAATTCTTGGTTCATTAGTTCATCTGTAAGCAGACTTACCCTGAGAAATAAGTCAATGTGCTTCTTCCCTCACCTCCATACTCTCCATTCTTACCCATTTTTCACTGATGTATATTTCAAAAAAGAAAAAAAAAGAAATGGTGATGATTTAGCAGTTTAAATTTATTTGAAAATTCTGATTTTTTTATCCAAGGATATTCTTATACAGAGGTCTGCAAACTACAGCCAAATCTCGGCATTTCTTTTGGTATGAATTACGAGCTAAGAATGGGCCTTTCCCTTTTGGATTACTGAAGTCAAATCAAAGGAAAAAATGATTATTTGTGGCATGTGTAAACTATATGAAATGCAAATGTCACTGTCCATAATGAAAGTTTTATTAGAAATCAGCCACACCCATTCATTTACTCATTGTCTGTGGCGCCATTCATGCTCCAACAGCAGAGTTGAGTAGCTGTGACACAGACCATATGTTGCACTCTCATTGCTTTGCACCATTGCTTGGTTCACTACAAATCACAGTGACAGTACTAATTCTACAATGTTTCTGGTGTCTTGCATATCACTGTACCACATTAATTTTATTACCATTTCATTCCGTATCAAAATAGGAAAAGAAGAAAAAAGTAGACAAGTATTGCAATCTAATCATACAGTGGACCATGGATTATTTCATTATCAAATTAGATCGCAAAATATCTTTTTTATTAAGCAATGACAGTATAGCAGTGCTGAAGAAGTGTTGATATTTTCAGACTATGCACTCATCACATCTCCAACTCATGGAAAGCAACAATCAGAAAAAGTAGAAAAATGTAAATGGAATAACTAATCACAACAGCATTTCTTCACACACACACACACACACACACAAACCCTAAAATGAGGCTGCAACTAAATTTCTCAGGAGCTCATTTATTAGCCAAGCAAGAAATCTATTTACCAATGTTGGCTTAGCGATTGAAGAAATGTAATGAAAGAAAGTAATTAAGTATCAACTTTTAGGCAAAAACAGTTTCTCAAAGAGTTGAAAACATTGGGAACAACACCAATAGTCAATTAAAAACAAGGCAAGTAATCTTGATGAGTCAAACAATGTTATCAATACTAGTCTGTTGTTGCTTATCAGTGAAATCAGTGATAAATTTTAAGTGGCTGAAGAATTATTTTCTTTGAATAATCTGCATGGAACAAATAGAAGTGAGAACGTTTTCAAGGAAGTTGAGAAAAACTAATTCAGTACAACCTGAAATGGAATCTGCTAAGATGTGTTACTACTGATGGTGGTAAGAACGTGTGGAGCAGAAAAGGGCTTGGCTTTTTTTTATTAATTCACAGAGCTTGTGAAGAATTAAAGTGCTCAAGCTTAAGGTTATTCACTGTGCTATTCAGAAGCAGTTATTTGCATAAAATATTTCAATCCATCAGGTGTTACTAAACCAGTGGTGTCAACAGTGAATTCCACTCACTTTTGTGAACTTAATCATTGTCACTGGATGTTTGTGGACTCGTAACCAAGAAAGAAATTTTTCTGAATGAAAAGAACTTCTCTTAAGCACTGTGATCAAATACTGAGCAGTTTTGAAATTAGGTTTGCTGTTAACTTGATAATATTTCTTCGTGAATAAGAACAAAGGCAAAAGAGCACTTACATTATGGTCGTTTCCACAACAACTGAAGTTGTTGGAATCACAAGTAACTTTTTTATAGTCCTATGCTGTCAGAAGTTAAAACACCAAGCGAGGTCTCCATTCTTAGACAGATTGGTAGTGGGCTAAATTGCAGTTCAGAGCTAAAACTACAATCACAGTAGCATTTTCCTGACCTTGATGAAAGTGCAAGGGAGATTTCCATACTTTCAAATCAATTTAACTGTGTTAACTGAGGAGCTTCCATCTAACCTTCAAATTGGAAGTTATTAATCTGCAATATAATGGCATGTTAAAAGTCAGACACCAAGAAGGCAATGTAATAGAGTCTATAAGTTCTTCCCAAGAGATGAATGTGTTCAATTAAAAATCGCATGTTTGTGGCTTGTTACCAGTATTTGGCAGTACCTATCTGTGTGAAAAGACATTTCATAGATGAAATATACAAAATCTCGTTTCAGATCAACATTAACAGATAAACATTTGCAACCAGTTTTGATGATAGAAAACACAAAATTTGAAACCCCAACATTGTGGGTTTACTGTCCCCGCTGTAACAAATTAATTACCACAACTTAGTTGGTTAAAGCAATGCCCATTTATTATCTCACAGTTTTGTAAGTCAGAAGTCTAAGCTGCTGCATGGCTCTGCTTAAAGTCTCACAAGGCCGAAATCATGGTGTCTGCAATACTGTATTCCTTTCTGCAAGTCCTGGGAACAGTTCCACTTCTAAACTCATTCAGTTGTTGGACAAATTCAGTTCTGTGTGGTTGTGGAACTGAGACCCTCATTTCCTTGCTGACTGTTGGCCAGGGGCCAATCTTGGCTCCTAGACGCTCCCCAGGTTCTTTCTCGTGCTTTCTGTGTGGCCCCTCCACCAATAGAGGGTCAAATCCTTCGCATGTTTCTAATCTCTACCACTTCTTCCACTGCATCCTCTGTCTTCAGCCTAAGGGTGTTCCCTGTGCTTTGAAGAGTTCATTTGATTAAAGTAAGCCCAGATGAATAACCCAGGCCAATCTCCCTATTTTAACTTCCATGGTTTTGCTTTTATCTGTCACTTCCCTTTTGCTGTATATCATATGTAAAGGATCCAAGGATTAGGATGTGAACATATTTTTAAAGTCATAATTCTGCCTATCATATACAACTAAGCAAAATGTTATTGCCCCAGAAGAAATCTATTCTTTTTATTAGCAGCTGTGTTACAAAAAATTTCTACTTTATTCTTATTATATTTTGAATTTTGTTAATTAAAAGTGTATGGGAATTTGTGTTTCTCTCTTGTTCTATAAGTACTGTCTAATATCCTCAATTTTTCCATTGGCCCATAAATCTAAAATATTTACTATCTGGTCCTTTACAGAAAAAGTTTACTGATCCCTTCTAGTGGAAAAATAAATTGGTGCAGACTTTCTGGAAGGAAGTTTAACAATATGTTTCAATAACTAATACCAAAAACCCCAAAACCCAAAAAACTGTGCTAGAAACTATATTATGAGGAACTTTTCCTAGGAAACTAAGTACATGTGTGTTCAAATTTAGCAACAGGGTTTTTTTTTAATCATTTATGAAGGCAGAAATTTGTAGCTAAGCCAAGTATGTACCAATAGGAGGATGGTTAAATAAATTAAAATAAATCCATTTGGTACAAAAATTGTAACAAATGAAGCTATTTTTATCATCATTGCTTATATGCATTTTAATGTTTTTAATAATGCATACTTATTATGTTTTGAAGCAATAACTATAATTAAAAGCTATTTTTATAAAATAATTGACTTAATTTTGTGGGAACATTAAAAGAAGCAATTGAAAAAGACTTTGGTCTAAAATGGTTAATCCCAAAATAGAGCTTTATAACCATTATTTAGAGGTATGAAGAAATCTCCCAGAAAAAGGGCTAAGAAAGTAGTAAGTTATTTCTCAGGAGTGACTGAGAGTTGGAATTTTTAGAGCAGGGAGCCTTGCTTTCCATTAGAAGTTCTGTGTACTGTTTGATTTTACTTTGATAAAAGTGTAAAAATAGAGAATTATGCGTGTGTGTGTGTGTGTGTGTGTGTGGTTTCTTCTTTTAAGAAATGTGGGGTAGAAGCTGTCCTTTCCTCAAGAAATCGTTACATGCCACAAAACAGAAATGACTGAGGGACTGAAAGGAGAACTAATTACTAAAATTGCTCCCTGTGATCTAATAGACCAGAGCTTAAGTCAAAGAAACATAAATTAAATGAAATCTCGCAGGACCTGAAATAATTATTTTGTAGGTCATATTTTTCCTTTTGACCAGCATGTTCTAAAGTCTTCCTTCTACATTCATTTCCTAAAGAGGACTCCTGAATTCTCCTAGCTGTAGAAAGCCTTCCCTTTCCATCAAGAGAATGGAAATCATTAAACAAAGGTCTTTTTTTCCTAGGGCAAATCTGACAAGGTGAAGGAGTATTTCCCTTGGATACATGGAGAGGCAAAGCAAGAAAAAGCCAACAGATAGGCAATTTGTCTAAATAAGGAAAAATCCAAGATAGGCTAAGAACACAGAAAATTCTACACAGCAGCCTGAATGTCAGAATGAGCTGGGGCTTTAAAGTAGGCAGTCCTGACTTCAAATTCCAGTCATTCCTAACCCTCTGAACCTTAGGTCTAGTATCCGTTAATTGTGAGTGAGTGATATAGATGTCACGGAGTCTTTAGACATTAATTAAATAACAAATATAAAGTAACTAGCATACTATTTAGCATAAACGTTCAACATAGCTGGGGTTCTCTGCCTGTTACTGTAAACTTCTCCCCTTAACCTACACCTTTTTAAGTATCTACAACCATGTAAATAATCTAAACGTATCTATTGATACACTTAGACACAGCTTTTAGAATGAAGTATTCCTTACTAATGAAGTAATTCCTTTCATTCTATGTATTTTGAAGGCAAGAAGCACATCTAATAATTTTCACATAACTCTACGTAACATGCATCCTTCTATTAAGGTATTTGAATATTTACAGTCAGTATTCTGCTTAATCTGCACAGTGGCATACGAGGTGTGAGCTTTTATTATCCCCGTTACGGACAGCCTGTTACAGATGAAAAGGCTGAAGCATAGAACGGTTATTAAATATCTTGTCCAAGGTGATTCCACTAGAAGGAGGCAGAGGAACGATCTGAGGGCTTTGAACCAGATGTGTCTGTCCAGAGACCAGGATTCTACTGTGTGCATTGCCATCACCCGTGAAACTGATGGGACATGTTACTGACATTGCTTTCATGCGTCTCTTTGTGCGCTGAGGTGCACTAAGGAGGTGTATTCTCTGTTTTCAGTGTACACATCCACATTTAATCCAGCACCAAATTGGATCTACTTTCACTTGTAAGAGACTCTCAAATTCTTTCATTTCCCACCATCCCTGTCCTTATTACCTTGATCCAGACTGCTCTTGCCATTGGCTCAGCCTGCACCGACCTCCCAAAGGATCACCCAGTCTTCACTCTTGCACCCCCTAGTTCACTGTCTACACTGTAGGAAGCTGTGCTCTAGAACCCAGTCTGTTCCCGTGACACTCCAGTGAACTCCCACTGCTCTGAGGAAGAACCTTCTCCTCTTCCACTCCCCCGGCAATGTGGTCGCCAAGAAAGGAGCTGTCCTGTCCAGCTTGCCTTGGAGGCTTTGCAGATTTTGCTTGTTCACTAAGTCTTCAGTCAGCGTGCAAATGAACCCGGTTTCCAATCTCCTTTATGTTCTTGCACCTGCTCATTTCTTCAGCCTCATCTTTTGCTACTTCTGCCCTTGAATTTACACCCCAGATACAATGAATATTGTTTAGATCTTGAAAATCACCTAAAAGAGAAGCGTTATCAGAAACACATTGCACTGAAAAAGAGGAAGGTAAATTCCAAGAACTGGAAAACCGGGAGAGCTGAGGCTGGTGACAGGGTGGATAGGAGGGCCAAACAAAAAGACACTTGGTAAGAAAAGGAAATGGACAATGCACATAAGCAAACAGGAGCACAGACCTGTGTCATCAGCCACAGGGACTTGAGGTCAAAGGTTGTTGTGTCTTATCCTTAGTGACACATATACTTGTCCTATTTCCCTCAGTTCCTTCTGTATTTTTCTTTCACTGGGAGAGCAATTCTGGAATGAGTTAAGTAGCTATTAAGCTACTATATAGTTATTCCATGCCAGCACCCTTCTAGAAAGATGGGGTGCATTGCCTTCATGAAAACCATAGTCTAGGTAGGAAGGACATACTGATTATTTCTACACAATAGAAGAAAGGCTGCACTAAATCTTACAGCTGCTCGGCAAAGGAGGGGCACTTTGCCAAAGATGAGGGCTCACAAAAAGAGGTTTCCTCACCGTTTTTATAAAGGCCTGTTGCTTTTGTTTATGTCTACAAGATGACTGAATCTCCAGATGTTTAGTCGCAAGTTTTCTGGACATGCATGGTGGTTCATGTAGACCATGTGAATGGTCATATGATTTTTTTTTTATTTCCACTTGAGCATTAATTCATTTATGTTTGTATTGCCTTTCCTGGCTGGAAGGTTGAAATTTTCCCAAAGGTCACAGTGGAATTCCTCTCTTGGCTTGACAGGCTGAAGACCAAATTTTTGAATGTCAAATGCACTTATAAGTAGTCTGAGTTTGATGCCTGATGCCATTTCACTTATATTTCTTTCTGAAGAAATGTGTTTTCCCCAGCGTGAAAACTCTATTGGAAATTAAGTCATAGGCAGGTTCCGCTGCAGCAGGAGGCGGGTTTTTCCATGTCTCTCTTCTCAATGTCTACACCATTCTGGGAGGTGGGGGGATGGGGAGTAACCTAAGGGGCCGAGGTGATAATCATATGAGTAAAGCAACTAGGTCTTTCATGCTTTCATCCCAAATATTCCACCCCAATATTTTCAGCAATATGCAGAATTGAACATGCAGAATGGAAAACTGCTCACAAATCAGAGTTGCAAATCCTGGGAGCACTGGCATAGCAGGTGTGATCCCCACCCTGGCAGAGCCGTGGAAGCCCCCACCTCGAATGTAGGTAGTAATAGCACTGGTTGTAAAATATTTAGAGAAATCACAAGACTGACTAAAATCTGGTCTGCTTTTTATTATCACAGTGTGCCGTCATTTAAAACAACATCAGTGGCAACTTCCTTTCTGCGGGGTCCTCTGCACCCTCTCGCTGTTTAAGCCTCTCTTTCTCCCCCACCTGCTGGGCGAGGGCCGCTGTTGGCAGGCGGGGAGTGTTGTTGTCATCTGTTGCTGTTCCCTTTGCAGTGACATCACTGTTGGTATCTGATGCTGCGATAATAAAGGTGGCGTTGTAACAAGGGCGACGTCCCTGCTGCCTCCCAGTTAGAACACCTCTTCCCTGCAAGTACTGTGCCCACTTCCACTCAACAAATGGCCTCATAAAATTCTTTATTTGGCCAGGCTGTGATGGGAGACTGCCTTTTCGGGAAATAGGATGTGTCTTCACAGTCAGGCCTGAAAGCGATGAGAACAGTAATTCATGAGCACTGCTCCTTTAAGAGCAGGTTTCTCCCTGGGTCCAGTATGTACCACCAAAAGCCCAGTTTGGTAACCAACAACCTGTTTTGAATATGAGCACAAACTTTGTGGAGAATGTGTAACTTCGTAACAAACAATATGAAGAAATATCCTACTGAGTTCTTCCCAAAGAAAAGAGAGTGATTTTCTAGAGTAATTAGCAGAACACCTTGCTAGGAATATTTGAGGAAAAAAAGAATTCCTATTGGAAGGAAGGGAAGGAGGGAAGAAGAGGGGGGGGAAAAAAGGAGGGAAGGTAAAAAAAATTTTTTAAATAAAAAATTAAAATTAAAATTAAATAAAAAAGGACTGAAGGGGAAATATGTAGGAAATCCTTCAGCTTTTGTAGAGTAAACCTGATTGATGTGTACTGCATGTGGATTTAAAAAGAAAAAACAAAATTAAATTCAAAGATACTTTTTTTAAAAGTGTGTTCTACTTCTACCTACATTAAAAAATGTTTATTTAAATGATTAAAAATTGAATGAGCACAAAGCAGCACCCCATCTTTGTGCATTGATCCAATAAGACTCTGCACTGTACTGTATTTTGACAGGCAATTTTTAATCTTCAATCCAGACTCTCCCCTGTGGCCACAGTATTCTAAGTATTTTTCCAGCCTCTTTCCGCCTTTTTCTAGGCCAACAGCAAAGCTTGTGATCGCGCTGTACGTGGGGGCCACTCCCAGTCCTCAGAGATTGCACTTGATAATATGTAAACAGTAACCTGGAAAGGGGAGCTGAGATTTAGTAGGAAATCAGAGATTACTCTTGTTAAGATGTAGCAAACCTAGCAAGGAACTCCATGAACTCGAATTCCAGAAGATCACGGCATCACAACTGGAGTGAAATTAATACCACGTTAGCTCAATTCTAATGTTTTGCATTCGTTTACAGATACAAATGTAAGGGGTACTGACATTTAATGATTGGACCAAGGTGACACAGGAGTGAAGCAGGAGGAGAAACTAACTAATGATTAAGACAAAAGCAGAACCTTGATTGCCTGAAACCTGCTTCAGAACTTTAACCATGTTCCACCGTAGGAAAACAGTAGTTCTGGCAAAAATACAGTCCTGATGATTTATTTATAAATGGTATATAACTGGATGCCTACACCCTTTTGTTCCTTTTTTGAATATGCAGTGTGGATATTTCACTGTCACAATGAGAACGGTGCTTACTTTAGGTTTTAAGAATACAGGGAGCAGCAGCGTGTCAGTGAGACTAAACCTGTAAGCCACATTCGATGCACAATCTTATATATGATGAATTTTAGATTATCAATTGAGGCAAATCCTTTCCAAACCTCTTATAATTTTCACTAAGGCAAGATGTTTGCACGGACTCTTTGGGTCAGTCAGTTTCATTCTACACAGATACGGTGATCAGAGTGGATTTTCTAGGAGAATAAGACTTGTACATGTATATCCTACTTAAATTAAGGCAATTTTTAAAGATATCAGATATCCTTTGTGTACCATTATAAAGTTTCTTAACATAAATACATGACAAATCAGACAAGCATTTCCTTTGTCAGATTATAGCTCTATTTTCCATTCAGAAAATGTGGTCTCCAAAAACTAATTTGCTCCCGAAAGAAAAACTCAGAACCAAAGTTAGTGTTAGATGCCCAACATCCAAACATCCTTGCCATCACCCCATGCGTCCTAAAGAAACTTTTGTTTAAAGCAAAACACAAGACAAACTGACAAGATAAACCCCATATAAACTTCCATATGACAAAATGCTCAGCGAGGAGGCTGGCCCCATTCCCAGCCCCAGCGTGAGTCCAGATTGGTCTAAGCCAATTACTATGTTACCATTCCTCTCACCAGTGATTGATTTAGACACTAGCACGGGAAATGCAACTTAAGAGGGAATCTGTTGGAGATCTTCTGGGAAATACTTCTTCACTCTTAGAAGAGATGCAGAGAAAGAGGCAGCTTCCTTTCCCTTGGGATCTTGTTTCACCTGGATGTGTTGCCCGAGGATCTAGCAGGGGTCCAAGCCCATGCTCTAGGGGTGGGTAAAGCAGAATCAGGAAGAGGACGTGGATTCCTAATGACCACCCTTGAACCTCTAAACTATTTGGCTCTATAATGGCCATTCTTCTGGACCTCCTGTCATGTGAGATAAGAAGTGGCCTTAGTATTTAAACTAGTTGCAACTGGAAACATCCAACATGATAAAGACCAAAACTGCCTCTAAAACTTTCCCTCTCAGATGTGCCCTTCCTGGATACAACATGCCTTGCCAAGAGGTGTGGGAGATCCAGTGCAAACTCCTTAAAGCCATCACACATGGAGCTTAAGAGCGTTTTCTTAAAGCCCCAGAGCCAGCTTTGCTTGAGATGTCAGTGGCAGAAAAACAAATCCCATGTGAAATGACAGAAGGGTACCAGAGGTTCACCTTGAACACACAACAGGGGTGTGGGGCAAGAGAATCCAGGAGAGGGATGCAGGAGTTTGCACCGTGATCATCATCCCCACCTCCTCTTCTCCCTAGACGCACAGCTAACTTGCACTATTCAGCCTCTCTTGTGACTAAGTTCTAATGTAAGGAATGTCGGAGGAGGTGATGTTTGCCTCTTTCCAGACTGAGCCATAAACCCTCCAGATGGCTCTTCCAGGCTCTCTCCCCCTTCCAGCTGACTGGCTAGGAAATGGCCTTAGGAATGACCTTGGAAGCCATGAGTTAAAGGTGGATGAATGGCTTATGGACATAGACCTCTGCATTCTACCTGTTCCTGCAGGAATATCCACAGTGGACTGGCAACCTTGAACAAGATATAAACTTTTTTGTTTTATACTGCTAAGTTTGACAGGTTAACTTGTTACAATTGTTAGTATTACAACATTAATTAGTACAGAAAAATTACAGAGTTTAGGTTAACAGTGATGTGAGCAAAGTGAACTAGTGGGTTAATAGAAGCCAGGTTTATGAACAAGGAAACTGAGGCTCAGAGAGTTAGGTGTCTTGCCCAAAATACTCAGGAAGTAACTTGTAGAGCTGGCCTAGAACTCAGCTGTTCTGGGTCCAAGTTTATGTTCTTCTGGTGTCCTATCCTGCAAGAGGACAGGTGGATGAAACTCAATTGGGTTCCATGTCTTGAAAACTGATCGTGACCAAGATATATCAGAAAAGACAAATCCTGTATGAGCTAAACAGTACAGATTATTGTGTTGTTACTGTTTTAGTCCCTAAGTGCACTACTTTCAACTTTATACTAAGCTTTATTTTAAATCACATTCACTAGAATTATCATGTGATTGCTATCCACTGATGTTTTAATGCAAACTGGCTTCCTCTAGGTTGATCTAGAATATTGCTAACATTTCCCTGCTTTTTAGCATGTAATTTATCTTTCTAATGAATTCATAATGGTACTTGGCATTAAGTTTTTACAGTATCAAAATTAAGGAACCATGCCTCTCTTCTTTCCCTTAAACATTTTTTCTAATAAAAAATAATATGTTTCCATTAGAAAAAAAAGTGATTTAAAAACCACCCACAGAGCCAGTTCCTCACGGTCAGAGAAGGAGGTCACAAGCAAGCAAGGGGAAGAGACTACAATGACCCACCTGGCGACAGACGACATTTGGAGACATAAGTATGAACTCAGATTTAGCTTAACATAGATGCAGAGAGTTACATAAAGAGCTATTTATAGATACCCATATACAGGGATTGGTATAGACCCGTGCATTTCCTTTCTCTGTCAGCTGGGAGGGCTTAGAAGCAATAACATCCCAAGAGCAAGCAGCACATATGGCACCCAGATCTTTGTTTCTAATACAATTCGCCAATAAAACAAAGCCGGGCTCCTTGGAGAAATGGCTGATTCCAGGACTGGGGGCTGGAAAGATACAAGATGAGCCTGGAATGTCTTATGGTGCCAGAAAGAAGGAACTTAAAAAAATACCCCACAATGATGTAGTATCCTGAATGTCAAAGGGATACAGGAGCTCATGGAAAGAGCTCTCCATGGCCAAAACTGGAACAATTTGAGTAACAAGATAAACAGAGTAGTATCAAATTATAACCCAAAAATATAAAAGGAACCTGGAAATATCCATAAGTCTGTACTGATATAAAATACTGAATAAAGGGATAGAATAGAATCAAATAGACAAATATCCCCTGCAGAAAAATTCCAACTAACTTATGGAGACTCCAACCTCAAGAAAAAAAAGGAGGTGGACCATAACTCCCACTCCTTAAGTGTAGGCTGTACACAGTGACTTCCTTCCAAAGAGGACGGTTTGGAAAGGCAGGTGGAAGAGGAGTGAATTTACAGTGGAGAAACCTGACAAACACTACTTCAGGTAGGCGGTCAAGTTTCACACCAGTAGTGACAAGTCACATAGGTAAAATGTGCCCTTGACGTGCTGTAAGGAAAGTGGCACTTAACCTCTGTGTTATTCCTCCCCTGAAACTCCTAACCCCCGTCTAATCATGAGAAAAAACATCTGACAGTTCTCAGTTGAGGGGCAGTTTACAAATACCTGAGCAGTGTTCCTCCTATCTGTCAAGGTCATCAAAAAACAAGGAACTGTCACAGCCAGGGAGACCCTAACGAGACATGATGGCTAAATGCAATGTGGTATCCTCAGTGGGACCCTGGGACAAATAAAAGGACATTAATAAAAAACTAAGGAAAGCTGAATAAAATATGGACTTCAGTTAATTGACTTGAGTCAATATCGGTTCATGTATTGTAATGAAAGGACCACACCAGTGTAAGATGTTGATAGTAGGGGTCTGGGGGTGAGAAGGGCTCTCTGTACTCCGTGTATCTTCATAACTTTCCTATAACGTAAAACTACCCTAAAATTTAGAAGTTATTTTTTTTCAAAAAGCTACCTATCATCTTCCAGTAAACACTTTGATGCAGATTTCATCTTTTTTCTATGAGTCTATTTTTATTTTTCCAAGTGGTTTCATACTGTGCATACTTTCTCACTTAGCATTTAGTGAATGTATTTTCATGTCATTATAATCTTACAACACGATGTGTATTTATATCAAAGTAGATCATCATAGGGATGTATCATAAATTATTTAGTCAATTATCCATTGGTAACTTTATTCTTCTCTGATCCTGCTGAATTTACTGAGGAAGGAGGGGTGGGACATGGAGAGAGTCAGAAGAGAGGAATAATTCTGACATATTTGCTCATTGTGAGAAAGAGAGGGGTGGATCTGACTCAAAGCTGCCAGGGATCAAGAAACAAGAGACCAACACCAGACACTGGTGTTGGATCTGCAAATAACTCTGAGTGTAGCCTTGAAGTCACTTAACCTGTACAGTTCTTTATCTATAAAATGTCTTTATCTATAAAATGGAGTAGGCAACTTGCTCAATACCATCCATTCCTAAAATCTATTATTCTATATTTTGCAAAAAGACTATTTCTTAGGCAATTTCATGTAGATGATATGGCCAGATATACTTAATGAAGAGGGTGTAGAAAATGGGTGACAAACACACTTCCTCTTTGCTATAGGGCCAAAAACAATTTCCCACCACTTGGCACTAATGGAATACATTGCATGACGTGACAGTTGGAGGCAAAGGGGACTCTTCCTGCTGAAGGAGAGGGAGGACTAGACCCTGAATGTTGCAAGGACACTGAGTTCAGCTGAACTTGGGAAAATTCTGTCTAACGGTGGTTCCTAGAAAAATTAGTGGTTTCTTAGATGTGAGAATTTTGCAGCCTGGGCTGGGTAGAAAACTGTCAGGGATATTATAGAAGCTGTTTCTGCCCTGGGTAGGAATTCAAGCTGAATGGTCACCAAGAATACTTTTCATTTTAAAAGGCTAAGACTTTACTTTAACCTTATGAACAACACCACTTTTAGACCCCTGACCGTAAGCTTTGCCCCTGTTTCTGAGCTCTCTGCTGTCTCATTGGTCTCCTGAACTGAAGAACTGATCCATTAGCAAAAACAAAGGCATCTATTAAGCAGATAAGTCCTTGGGCTTGTTTGTACGCATTGATGGGTTCATCTCTAAGCATCTTATGAAGGATGGGCCGTTTCATTGTGATTAAGAGAGTGTGAGTGGAGTCATCTCTTGAAATTCAATCTTCTCTACTAGGTCAGTGCAGAAAACAGAAATGTTGGAAAGCAGATCTCCAGTTCACAATCAAACTTAAGTACTTGGCCTCAAAATTTCTTCATATTCTTTCCAGAACGTGAACTTGTGAAAGCCCCAATAGGTAGAAAATACTACACACACACACACACCACACACATTAATATTAAAGTTTTTGAAACTGCTCTGATCTGCAGAGGGTTCCTCCCCTTCACACTGTTAGGTTTTGAGGGAGGAACTGCACCTGGAAGGAAGTTTTCTTTCCCATGTGGTGAAGGTGCCTCACTGTTTCACACATTAGTTGACTCTCATGTGTTTCCTCCTACCTACCTACCTACCTACCCTCTTTATTCCGGCAAAGACTATGTGGTGGGTGTCCCAACCTGTTCATTTCTGGAATTCCACTCCTAGGAAAAAAATTAGATAACCTCTCACTCACTTCATCTCAGAATAATTCAGTCCTCAGGGGTGATGGGTGGAAGGGGAAATGGAGGAAGGAGACTGAAACAAACCAGCTTTAAGAACTTTTGGTCCTAAATTTCAAAAGTGCAGATAGTGAATGTAAGATTTTATGAGAAACCACATATTGCCTGCGGATGTTCACTTCCAGCACGCGCGCGCGCGCGCGCACACACACACACACACACACACACACACACACAAACACAAGCACAACACACCCCAAGCCATAGGCGACTGCTATTCGCAAACGCCTCCTCTCCAATCACCAGAGCAAGGAAGGATCCCCAGAGCCTCAGCGCACCGCCAATAGCTGGGGTCTCTGGCAGCCTCGGCCGCAACCGACCAGTCTGGGGAACGACAGCGTGGAAAGCATTGCAAGGAAATCCCTTGCATGCTTTGTGGTTTGTTAAAAATGCAGCATCATCCTCTCCGCTCCCTTTCTGGGGCCGACAAGCCGAATTCGAGGGCACAGGGAAACCAGAGGGGTGAAAAGGCTGCCTCCTCCGGGAGCCCTCGAGTCCCTCCTTCCACGCGCGCCGCCCCCCCGTCCTTCTCGGGCTCGGATCGCCACCGCTCCAATGGGCCGGCGGCGCCCTCACCATGTCCTCTTCTATTCACTCCAGCGGGGAGAGAAGAGGGAAAACAAAACTCTAAAAATAACTGTCAGCCTCTTAAAAAAAGGAAAGCTTAGCTGCCACCGCCCCCCCCCCCGACCCCGCGCTCCCGCCCGTCTCTTCTCCCTCCTCCCGCCCCCCCTCGTGGGGCACATGTCTGCTTCTTACAACACCGAGCCACATGGTTCCAGTTAGGCGCCGAACCCCACCAGGACGGAGAGGAAATCCACATCTGTGGGACGCTCCGCACGGAACCACCTCCAGCCAGGGAGGCCGGGGGACTGCAGCACCGAGATGAAGGGCTAGACCGCGGGATCGCTGCTTATGCGGTGAGAGGGGGCGCGGGAGGCGGCCGGGGCGCAGGGAGGCCGGGGAGGGGTGGGCCCGGGGCCCCCGCAGCGCCCGCCGCCCGCCCCCGCGCGCGCGGTCGGCATCTGCCCGCCTTGCTGCAACTTGCTGCAGTGTTTGAAAGAGTAGTAGGAGCGCAGGGAGGTGGGGCCGGGAAAGACCCGGCAGAGTGGTGGGGGGTGAGCGCGGAGGGGGCGGGGGGCCGGCCCGGAGGGGGTGGGACGGGAGCGACGAGGGTAGCCCGGCGCTTACACATGTCACATGTGCTTTTTAAGACGGCCGGGAGCGCCTGCGAGCTGGATTTGGTGGAGGATGCTGCGGCAGGTGCTTCGCAGAGGGCTCCAGTCGTTCTGCCACAGGCTGGGCTTGTGCGTGAGCCGGCACCCGGTCTTTTTCCTCACCGTGCCCGCAGTCCTGACCATCACCTTCGGCCTCAGCGCGCTCAACCGCTTCCAGCCCGAGGGCGACCTGGAGCGCCTGGTCGCGCCCAGCCACAGCCTGGCCAAGATCGAGCGCAGCCTGGCCAGCAGCCTTTTCCCCCTGGACCAGTCCAAAAGCCAGCTGTATTCGGACTTACACACCCCCGGGAGGTATGGCAGGGTGATCCTCCTCTCCCCACCCGGGGACAATATTTTGCTCCAGGCTGAGGGCATCCTGCAGACACACCGAGCCGTGCTGGAAATGAAGGTGAACCACAAGGGCTATAATTATACTTTTTCCCATCTGTGTGTGTTGAGAAATCAGGATAAGAAATGCGTGCTGGATGATATTATTTCAGTGCTAGAGGATCTCAGGCAGGCTGCCGTCTCCAATAAGACAACAGCCAGGGTGCAAGTGAGGTATCCCAACACTAAATTAAAGGTAGGCTCCTCCTGCATGCTTCTGCCAATTAAAGAGGCAGCGCTTCATTTCTCGCCCTAAACAAGCAAAGAGAATGCAGAGGTCTCATCCTTCAGACTCAGAAGCTGATGCTTCTTTCATTTTTGGGGGGAAATAAATGATGGGCAACTGAGTGAAGAAAACAGGCAATAAATGGCACGACTAGATATTAAGAAATTCAAAGCCAAACAAAACAAATGCCAAAATGAAAAACAAAATGGAAAAAAAAAAGTTGTTTCTGAGACCCTGCAATTACATCTTTGTTCAGGGTTAATAAATCAATGAATGGAAGGGGGAGGGGGAATCCTGAACAGTTTGGGGGATTTCTTTTCATTTTGGGGCTCGATGTATTTCTTATTACTGACTACACATCCACCTGGTGCCATATCCACCTATTTACATCTTCAGCCTGGCTTTATGTGGACATGTAGGGAGTTTGTGTTTCGCTGCCCTGTGTGTGTGTGTCTGAAAGCAGTGGGTGTGAATGTGGTAGGGATTCCAGGAATTATGTTATGTGTTTGCAGAGCAAAAGAAGCAGAGATTTTCTATGTGTGAAGATGGGGATGTGCAGCTAACTGATGTACTAGTTTACTGAGTCCTGTCATCTTCCTTCCCCTCCTCAAAAAAAAAGAAAAAAGAAAAAAAAAATCCAAACCAGAGCAAGACTGTAACAGCCCAATACCAAAAGAAAGGGGAAAATCACAGTCAGCAAAAAATTGCCGTGAATGATTATTTCAGCATTAAATATATGGTGCTGTTTAAACTCTCAATTCAGATTTTGATGTTCAAATGAGATTTCTAAACTCATTCCACACTGTCAGGACTCAGCTACTGCAGGCAATGAGGCATGCAGTCTCCAGGTGACTGAAGTTTCAGGGACAAATGTGACTTCCAAAGGAGTCACTGCACCATTTGAGTGCTCGACCCTGTGCATGCTCAGAGGCTGCACAGCCAAAAATTCCCAAGACAGGGGTTTCCCTGGAAGAAGGAATTTTCTGTCTTCTGAGGTATATGAGTATGTGTGTGTGATTCTGGGGAGATCATGGAATGGGAGGGACCCCCGTTTCAATAAACGAGTGGCCTGAAGTAGGAAATCACTGTATTTCTATTTACCTATTTGATATAGTCGGCATCTGTACACAGTTTAAAAATAACTTTCTTGGGATTTTTTTTGAGGTAAAAAAGCTCTTTTTCCTGACTTGAAGGAGGATTTAATGCACTTAGAAACCAGGGATTCCTCAGGAAACCCCATAACCTGCATCCTTTGAACATGCTGTCCTCGTTGAAATGCATCAGTGGCTGACAGGGTTTCAGCCCCTTGTTCAGAGGAACAGTCCCTTGGGGTCTAGTGAAACTGGACAGATGATTCATCAGCTTGAAATCTAGGTAAGGGCTTGCCTGCCTCACACTTATTGAAGGGAGCATGATGAATGTATGTAGTTGGGCAACACACTTTCTGTTTCCTGAATCCTTGGCCATCGACATTACTGCTTACTCAAGAAAAGGATGCAGTAAAGAGGCAATCTTCCTCGCCTACAGTCTTTTGACTGAGTTCTGTCCTAGGCTTTTACATCCGGTGTAAAGAAAGATTTTGAAACTGTGACATATTTAAACTTCAGTTTGTTTTTCCTGTTGAGGCAAGTTTACAGTTTATTCACATGCAGTCTTGGTTGGATCCCTTAATTCCTTTGGTCGGCAGTGCTCTCCAGGTGGAAGGACTTTGTCCAGTCAGCCACTGTGGGGTTTCTCTTTGTCTGGCAATATCATTATGACATTTACAGTCCAAACCCTCGAGGTCTCTAATTCACTCCTTTAATAATCATTGCTTGTGTTCCTATGATTTACCAGGTGCACCTCTAGGCACATAAAATAGCATCTGAGGCAAGAAAAGCAAGGTTCTTACCTTCATGAGGCTTAATCGTAGATGCCAGGGTCCTCACTCCGAGTTACGTGCAAGCAGGGACTCTGAAATCCGTGGGTCCACCATGCTGGGCCTAAAATAGATGCTCCATCTAAACTTTCTGGCTGATTGGTTGGATGCTCTACATCTTGGTAGGAGTCAGTAGATAATCATAAAAGAATGTGGAGTAACTGATTACAAAGAGCAAGGTCGTACTAGTGGAATTATTCTGCTAACCGTATCAAGAACAGGTGAATTATACACTGGCTCTCTAATCTGTAAAGCCCTTCTCCTGCTCCATTCTGATTGCAATGTCTCCTCAGATGCGTTGGCTTGACTCTTCTTTGCATGGCGTCAGTGGGGTCCTTAAGCTATGTTTGGGTAAAGGAATTTGAGAATCTTCTGAGAGCAGTGGGCCCTCTCGAGCACCTGGATGTAACATCACACATGCTAATGTAATACAAAGTGTAATCGATAGGATATGGGGATACCTAGAACCCCAACAGAGGGTCTTCAAGTGGAGAACTCCTTGGCACAGAGCAAAGCGAGATGGCCTTTTGTTTTGATTCTATGTGATTTGGAAATGATTTCAATTCCTATGTGACAGTGGTGCTCAAGCAGTCCCTGGGATGCTGACCCATGACAGAGTTTGAGAACTTCTATTGTATGGGATTTGAGGGAAGTTTTTAGACATACCTTTTTGGCCCTCTTATTCATTTTGCCTTCCTCTGTCCCACGTGGGTCCCTGATCTTCCCAACTCTGGCCAATATGGAAAATTTGAGTGCTGGATGATGCTGTTGGTGGGCAGAGAATCGATCGCTGAGGAGAAATGCAGAATAAACAGCAGTGGCTGGATAATGTGAGGAGGAATTGGCAATCTCTTACATAAAAGAAGCAGGAGGTCAGAGCTTGGTGATAGTCTGAAGACGTGTAAGCACTGACTGACAGAAAGAAGAGGTCAAGAACCTTGGTTATGGCAATCAGAAGGGCATCTTCCGAGTATTATAAAGACACCCAAGTAGTTCTGAGCACAGAAAGGTTTAGAACTTCTGATAGGCATGATTATCTTGACAAGGTGATCCAGACAAGTAGGGACACAGGAAGTTGCTGGTTTAGGATTCTAAACAGAGGCTCTGATAAAGCTGATATGAAAAAAGGTGCAGTCAGCCAAGAATGCTACAGAAGTGAGACATGTACACATTTTCAAAAGCTGTGTAGAAAAGATGCCAAAATCTGAAACCCTTACACCTGTATGAGATGAACTCTACAATTGTGGCTGTCCTTATAATCTTTATATTGTCGAGTCTTCTATTCCCCACCCGTGGTAAACCTTATCCAGCTCTATGCAGACAGAATTTACATCACTGATTAGTTTGTTGATTAATTTGCTCATTGATGCTGAAACATCAGAAAATTATCATCACTGTTCAAACCTCTATGACACCCTTTTATTTCAAAGGTATTCTCTACACTGTTCAGATTTCTCTACTGTTTTTTGACCCTAATAATTTGGGGGCCATTTTTCCCCACTTATTTAAACACCCATATTGTATACATTAATACAATGCGACCAGACTGAATTTTGAAATTAAACACCTAATGTTTTGTTGGAACCAGTCTTGATTAAATTGAGACAGGCACTCAAAATCCTTAAGCAAGTACTGCTCTAAACCCCAAGAAATATTTTCATTATAATTCAAGGGGCTCAGGTGGTTGCAGGTAATAATTCCCTGCTTCTTAGGTAGCCCATCACGACCTCACTTTGCCATCTGGATAGTTCCAAGAAAGTCATGATTTCCACGTGTCCCCAGTTTTTTTTTATTCTAGCCACTGAAAAAGGCCAAGTAAAGAAGCAGATAAATGTGGCCCATGGCAAATGGTGAGAAAGAAATGAAGCAGCTTTGCTTCTCCTGCAGCCTGTCCTCCTTGCTAAATTCCATTAATACACACCTCTGAATAGACGTTGAACTGAAGTGTATGTACTCCAATGTATCACATTTAAGAATAGGACCACGTTTAAGAATAGATTTTCCTACCTCTTAACAAAGGAGTGTTTCTTTGGGCACTTTTTGAGTACGTCATCCTACTTTGGAAGTTGTTGCCATTCATTACTTCGTTCCAGTCTCAGTAGAAGAGCAACTTAAGCCAACACGTAAAGTAAGGACCAACTTTTTTTTTTTTTTAAAGATTTCCAAGAAAAGTTATTTCATAGACTTCTTTCCCTAATTCATTCTAAAACCTCAAAAGACATCTCTGTCAGGATCTTCTCTGATATTTAGATTTAAGCTTACATTCCTGATTCTATCTCTTAATAAGGGAGAAAAAAATTGCTACTTTATCGAATGTTCGTTTCTGTTCTAACTGATGTGGTGTTTTATACACCGCATGTCATTTTTGCAAGCTTATGAGTCGGAGTATTTTTATCCCCATTTTGTAAGTTAGGAACCTAAAGATCAGGAGGTTAAGTGACTTCTAAGAGGTCCCCATGGAGTACATGTTGGAGCTGGGATTTAAGTCCAGGTCTGTCAGGCACTGGCGTTTATATTCTCACCATGATGCTATATTAAGTCCTTGCACATCCTGCACCATTCTCTGTAGCGACAGCCCTTTTTACTAAGAGAGAGCTAGGGCCGTAACTCCCAAGCCATCCGAGATCCACGCTAAGGTACCGCCACTGCTCTTGCACCCCAGTCCCCGCCGTCAATCACTCACTCAGAGGGACCAGCCCAGGTGAAGTGAAGCCTCTCTTCCCTCATTCACCTACAAGGGAATAAAGCTCCTAGTCTGGGCAAACTCTGTCATGGAACCTGCCACAAAGAGTGTAGCAAATTTCCCTCTGGCACATGATTTCACCTTTAATGCCATTTCACAGCAATTCAGAACAAACTAAGGTGAGGTTCCAGGATCAGCTGAGAGTGGAGAAAGCCTGAGTGTGGTCCACGGTTCTGGGCCAGGGGCTTATGTGCCAGGCAAGTTTGAGAACTTCTATCTTAAACTGACATCAGGAAAATAGAATTGTTGAGACAGCATGGGATAACACGATGCAGGCTAAATTGAGAAATGTTCAGGAGAGATCTGAGTTTTAACCCCAGTTCTGTAAAGACCAGTTTTGTGACATTGGACAAGTCCCATCACTGATCTGAGCTTCAGGCTCTGCGATTCTTCTGTAACATTCCACTGCGTCATAGATAAATATCATGACAGTGGATTTCGGGATATGTTCTAGAATATTTCTCCTCCGGAGTAAAGTAGATGTACTTGAATAGATGTGAACTATGCCACTGAATGTTGATTGTGGTTTCCTCAAGCTGCTGTTTCAAAATGAGTTCATTCATTAAACTTTTATGAATACCCAAGTGGACAAAAGACTTGCTTGGTGTTGGGGCCTAGATTCTGCTCCTTGGCTTACCAAAGACCTACTTTAAACCAAATTAAATAAATTGCATAAGTACTTATTTATGCTTCTTTCTAGAGTTTGGGAATTCAAGGATTAAGGAGAGTTTTTACAAAAGGAGAAGAGAAACAGTTCTCACGGTTTTTCTTATTTTCTCGCCGTCAGCTGAGCTGATGGTGGTTTTCTCCGTGGTTCAGGACCACCAAGGGCTTGGGGGTGGGGTGGGGAGAAGTCAAAGAGACTGACAGCATGGTGGAAATGTAGGCGGGGCTAAGGCCATGCCCACCCCACCCCCAAAAGACAAACACTCCTTTGCCTCTCTTGCCACTTTTGGCAATAATTAGCTCTCAAACTTTTTTCTTACTCTTTTCTCCTTTGAAAGTTATTATAACTGAAACAGGCTATGATGTTGTGCTTTTCAAAATATATCGTATTAGGAGAATATTTTGCATTTTAACCCATTAGCCATCACACCGTGATTGGACCACATTGCTTTTAATTCAGTTTAGAGTTGATCAGCATATGCTCAGACCTGTTCCAGATACACCCAGACATTTCTACACATGCTCAATATCAACATTTTTGAAGAAGAAATCTGGCAATTCCAAGGGTCTAGATTTGCAGAAGACAGCTCTAGATTGGATAGCAGGTCTATTTCTTCCCTAACTTTAGTTAAGCAAATCACCCGGGCCCCATCTACAGGGTGGAAACATGGAAGTGACTCAGTTCTCTGGATCATTTCTGCCAGGGTGCTGGGGGAGAGGGTTAGAGCCGTCACAGCCCTGGCAGCCGGAAACATTCGGCGATGCTTCTGCCCTAGAAGTGTGCCAAGCTGCATTGTAAGCTACACAGTTAATTTCCTTTCGTTTTCTAAGACCTTGCTCCTCAAAGTGTTGCGCAGGGACGGGCAGCATCGGCATCACTTGGGAGCTTGTTGGAAACGGAAACTCCCCAGGTCTCACCACAGACCTACCAGCCGGAACCCGCACTTTATCAAGTGCCCCAGGTGACTCAGATGCACCTGAGAGTTTGAGAAGCTCGGGTCTAAGACACAAGAGGGACTGTAGCCTTCCTCATTCCCAGCTTGAGTTTGTAGTAGCCCATAGACGCAGACCGAAAACACGGTAAGAAAGCTGATCGAGCCTGTAGCCATGCCATGTGGACGTGTGACAGAGACGCTGGCGAGATGCCTGGAGAGTCATCAAGCAGCTGTTCCACGTGGGGAAGCCCTCGGCCCTTTCATCTGTAGTTGGTTGGGCCTGTCACCTGGTTAGGCTTAAAGCTGATTACTGTAGTTCAGTATTTTCCAAAAACCTTGAAATTTAATCTAACGATCTCTTCAAGAAAAAAGAATCAGCAACGTTCTTCTCGAGCCCCTTTGCAGTTATTTTACGATAGTGGCAACATTAAGCCCTCGTTAGCCTGATTATGGTGATACTATATGAGCACACGAGGTACAGGAACTCTACATAGGCGCAAGCGGAGCGGGGGGAAATGAAACAGAGTTAGAGTGGAGTGTATTTTTAAAGTGGCCTGGCAATCCACGCCTTTCTCAGACAGGATTACTATGGCAGAACCATTCATCGAAATCAAGGCTTATTCTCTGTAAGGCGGGGGAGTTCAGGGCCTCTGAAAGGCACCTGTGCGCAGCTCTTGAAATGCGTAAGTTTAGTCACTGGATTTGTGTTGGAACAGCTAGTCCTCTCCCTCCGGAGTTCCCCTCCCAGCAAGGAGAGGCTTCACCTGGGCCGCTGTCTCCTTCCTCTCCTGTCTCAAAGGCCAAGAGGATGGCTCTGGGTCTGGAAAGCAGAAACACGTTTACAGGGTTCTTCCAGCTTCAGGAGGGTCTGAAAGCAGCTCCAGGTGCTCGTGGTAGACAGAGGCTGGACTGCACGTGTAGGGCTCAGTCCCTAAGCTCTGTCTGCCCCTTGAACGTTCAGGTCTGTTCTCTCACCTCACCAGGTCTCAGTTATGCGAGGGAGAGAGTGTTCAGTTCTCATCGTCACTGTGGGGCATGCTAACGTGGACAAGTTGTACCTCAGACTCAAAAGTCGTTTGTAAACACTAGCAGACTAACAAAGCTATTGCTGGGTGTCTGCTCTGTGTCTGGCCCTGGCTGGGAGCTGGAGATTCAGTGAGGAACAAAATAGATGTGGTGCTTGACCTTCCAGGAGCTTGAGTCTAACACGAAAAACAAAAATCACATGGGTACGTTCATAATTACAGATTATCACGAAGAAAACTGCATGGTGCTGTGAGAGAAGGATTCCAAGTCTTGGGCTGTGACAAATGACCTTCTTGAGGAACTGACTGGGAGCTGAAATCTGAAGGGTGACAGAGAGTTAACAGGCAAGGCTGGGTTAGGTGGTAGGACCAACAGGAGGGAGGGGAAGTCATGGTACCTTAGATGTGTTGAATGAAAGCCCCTGAGATGGAAGTTAAAGAGTGACCGTGGTGAGGGCGCTAAGGGCCACATTAAGAACCTCTTGAGAGCTGGTATAACACAGTTTAGATCAGGACCTATTGAGCTCCATTGTCCAGGTCTACATCTGTACTCTGTTCCTTTTGCTCTGTAACTTTGTACAAACGTTTTAGCCTCTTTGTAACTCAGTTTCCTCATCATAGCCCCGACTTCCTAGCATTAAGTGGATTCAGTGAATTTATGATACCTGGGGCGGAGCTTCTCAAACTCCATTTGTCACCTGGAGTTCTTGTTTAAAATGCAGATTCCGTTTCAGTAGATCTGGGATGGAGTGAGATTTGGCATTTCTAGCAAACTCCCAGCTGATACTGATGCCTCTGGTCCTTGATTCACACTCTGAGTAGCAAGGGTATCAAGCACTTAGAACAGCGCCAGATTCTTTGAAAATCCTTAAAATTCAGATGCACTTGAGAGTTTGAGAAGCTTAGGTCTAAGACGCAAGGGAGACCCAATGAGACTTCCTCATTCCCAGCTTGAGTTTGAAGTAGCCCATAGATGCAGACCGAAAACACGGTAAGAAAGCTCCTTGAGCACTGATATTCTGCCCTTGTTCTGGAATTGGTTGATTGACTTCTTTGTGAACTCATGGTGAGATGAAAAGCCCTTTTTGTTTCAACCCTCAAAGCTGAAAGTCTTTCTATCCTGTGGTAGTCATTGCTGTTTACTTAATAAGCAGAGTAGGAGGGGTTTGCATCCCTCTGCTTTTGAGCTAAAGAGCTTGAGCTGCCTCCAGAAACCTTGTTCTGCACGTGACCTCTCTTCTCTAAGGGCAGTAAAGAACAGATAAGAAAACTGTGGGACTTTGGTTTCAGTGTCCCCTGGACCTGGAAATATCTCAGAGGTTGTATATTTGTATCATTTGCAATAGAGCCAACCTTAACCTCTCTCTCCTGTCTGGGCTTCCCAGACATCAGCCTCTATTGAGCCTCAGCTTCTTACTGGCTCACTCCCTCACCATTCCCATATTTATAATTATTCCCACGAACTAGTCTTTGTCATTGTCTATTCTTTAAATATCCTCATTCAAGCCAGACATTGATTTTCTTCCATGTCTATAACTCTTTGAATGGCATTCTCTCCATTCTGTCATTGACTCGGGTGCAGAATCTCAGTCACCTATGATTAATTCTTCCTTTCCCCCTCACCCCCACCCAGCCAAAGACATAGAAACAGCGAGAGCTAATTCATTCCATGCCAAGGTGGCCCTTAGAACAATAGCATCCCCATTGCCTAGGACCTTGTTAGAAATGTACATTCTTGGGTCTCAGTCCAGATCTACTAATACTGGGGGTTGGGGGCCACAAGCTCCCTAGGTGATTCTGATCCCTGCCGACATCGGAGGACCTCTGTTCTGCAGTAGAGGCGTTCAACCTTGGCTGAATGTAGGAATTATGCCGGGAGCTTTAGAAATACTGATGTGTGCATCTCCTCCCCAGAGATTCTGACTTCATTAGTCAGGAGGTGTCATGGACACTGGGATTTTAAAAACCTCCTCTGGTGATTATCCTGGATTACCAGGGTTGAAGTCTTCTTTTCAAATTTCTTTTCCTCCTCACCGTCTCTTCCTCGGGCTTTTAACACCTCTTACCTATTTTATCTAAGCAGTAATCTAGTCTCTCTCACATAACTTCTCACACTTGGAACCTTGCCTGTGTAGCAGGATCATCTACCTCTTTTGATTATGTTTTTCTCTAATCAAATCCTGCAAGAGCTCCCCATTGCCTGGAGAGGACATGACAAACCATAGCCCTTGAGAACGTCCCTTGGCTGGGCCCCAGCTTGCCATGAAGTTTCAGGTTGCAATACACCTTATGCTGCAACTAAACCACAGCAAACCCATCCTGAATTTTCCTGGCTTTTTTTTTTTAACCTTCATTCATGCTGTTCCTATGGCTTGAAATTTCTTTCATGGTGTCAAACTCACATCTCTTACATTTGCCTTTTCCATGGAGCTATTCTCAGTGCTTCCAAAGGTAGGAAGCACTTTTATCCACTTTAGAGGTGCTTTGAAGGCAGTTCCCCTAATCACAGTGTAACTTGTGTTATAGACTTAGGGCAAATCTTTGCTGACGTATAACTGTACGTGCCTAATGAACCAGTAATGCTGCTAGCCCTCACTGCATACGTTGATTTGCCTCGGTGGGGTTAGCTAATACGGAGGAGTCTGTGGAACGACCCCTTGGGGGAATTTGCAAGGGAATAGAGAAAGAGCCCATCCAGTCAGTCTGCCATTCTCAGGCTGGGCTAAACCCTCAAGAAAGATGGCCACAGAAGGACATCGAAAGCTGTTTCTATGAGTGGTCCTGAGATACATGAGCCACAAGCAAGACGGCTTTGTGCTTAGGACACAAAGGACAACCAGACAAGAGAGAGAGACACTTTCGCCAGCTATACACAGCACATGTGTGACTTCAGCCCAGGAGAGGCTGAGGGGAGGTGGCTTGAACACCTGGTAGGGTTACCAGATTTAGCAAATAAAAGTACAGGCTACCTAGTTAAATTTGAATTTGAGATAAACAAGAAATAATTTTTAAGTGAAAATATGTTCTAAATACTGCCTTCTCTGCTTATCTGAAATTCAGATTTAACTGGGTGTCCTATATTTTATCTGGAAACCTAGCACGATGGGAATTCACAGAGTGCCATCTGAAGACCCCAGCACAGACTTCAGAGTGTCACGGGACCAGCACCATGTGCTCAAAGGCAAGGAGTGGCCCATCAGCCAGCGGGCCGAAGAGGCAGACCATGAAGACCTAGTTGGGAAATAGTAAAGATCTTCTAAAGACCCCCGGAAGTGCATGAGTAAAGCTTTTCAGGGGCCAGAGTTCCTGTCTTACTCAGATGGGGATGCAAGCAAGTTAAATTTAAATTTCTCTTGATGTAACCTGATAAGTGTACTGAGGCATTAGGAAACACAAGTTACATTTATTGTTTTAATAGCTCCAAATGTTTACTTGCTAATGAAATGAAAATATAATGGATACATGAGAGAAACTTGTCCAGGACTGTGCTGGATAAACATTCCATTTAGAAGATGTCTTTTGTTTTATATTTTATCTGTGAGAAGACGAAAAATATTTATACATAAATAGAAGTGCAGTTAAAGAAATTAAGTTATAAGATAAGTAAGCCTTGGGGATATAATGTTCAGCATGGTGACTATAGTTAACAATACTGCACTGTATATTTGAGGTTGCTAAAAGAGGGATGTTAACTGAAATTATGGTAATCATTTTGCAATAAACACATAAATCATGTACCCCTAAAATGAACACAATATGATATGTCAATTCTGTCTCAATTTTTAAAAACTTTAAAAAGGATGAAAAGACACTGCCCGCATTAGCTAGAACCTATCTGTATTAAACAGCAATTGATTATAAATGAAATAATTTAGGTCAACACTATGGTTTCAGAAGGATTTTTTTTTTTTTTTTGGAAAAGATCCATCAATTACTCAAGTTTAAGAGTCATTAGATTGGAGAAAGGGATATTTATTTAGCTGCCCTAGGACTGAGAATATCATAAGCAAAAATACAGAGGCCATAAAATCTAAAGTGAAAGATTTGATCATTTCTATTCATGTGATGGTAGAGAGTGAAATTAATTTCTTCAAGCATAGGGACTTGGGTAAAGAAGAACAGAAGTCCTATGAGAAAGAGAAGAAGGAAGGAAGGAAGGAAGGAAGGAAGGAAGGAAGGAAGGAAGGAAGGGAATAGATGTTGGGTGAAGACTGGTGAAAATTTGTAGGGTGAGAGTATTAGCAAGCCAAAAGCTGAACCCCTAGACAGGACAGGTTTCCCTTCCCATGAATGAAATGTGGCTTTGGAATCAAAGATGACGCATGCTCTTAGTCGTTTGTACACCAGCACTAGTAAGTATACGGGCTATTTAGGACCCATCTTATTTTCCTTCAAGATTATAAGGCTTTTAAGGGCAGGAATCGTCACTTGTTCACATTTCTAGTTTAAAAAGAATGCGAGGAAAGCCCAGCTTGTTAGTTCTCCCTTCCCAGGATCCAGGTCTCCCTGCACAGTGCAGTCTGGTGCATGATCTCAGCAGGGCAGGTTCCTGGGCGTGTGAAGCAGGGCCTGAGTACTGGGGCACGCGGTCAGGGCGGTGGGCAGCAGGCGGTGCCCCGGGACACAGACACCCTGCTCAGCTCCGGGGGGGTGGGGGTGAGAAGCTCAGGGGCTGCACTAGTTTAATGACCCCTTTTCGGAGATTGAGCAGACCTCTCTAAGGGAATAGCATACAAAACTGGTACTGGCAGCTTGACATTTATTGTTATTTCATTCTTTTCAACCTTCGTTACCCTGGGGATTATTTTTAAGGAATTGGACCCTTTCTAGGCTGTGAAAACTTTAGACAGTTCTTTTAGTAACTAATCGCATGTTATCAGCGTGTCTCTTGCGAAACAAAGTTCATTTGTATTTTTAGTTAATTTATCTCAAGGAGTCGTTTATAGACTGATGTTACTCTAGTAGTCTTCTTCCTGATAGAAGAGTATTTAGGTAATTGATAACTAAATTGACATAAGATTCTTCATTTCCGATCTTCTCCCTCAGCTCTGTGTCCTGAACTTACTGGTGATGTTAAAGTTATAAGCATTGACAGTGTGGCCCATTTCGCCTAAAGCAACAACCGTTTCTTATTGCGGTGGGTTCTTCACGGGGGATAGAGATAGGGGAGCCTCTTATTGATTAAGCCCTTTTTCAGAATTTTAAGATAATGGTGAAGAGGACAGCAAAGAGGAAATAGACAAATCTATGTTTGAACTCAGTTTGATCATTTATTAGTTGTGTGCCTTTAGACATGCTACTTAATGTCTTTGTCCTTCAGTTTTTCTATGTTAAAAATATGATTACTATTTTCTACGCTACATTAGAAGTATTATTAATATCCACTTGACAGGTTTTAAAACTTTTGAGCACTTAGTAGTTTCTTCATAAGTTGTAACTATTTTTTTTTGCACATATATTTTTACTGAAGGGTAGTCAGTTTACAATGTTGTGTCAGTTTCTGGTGTACAGCATAATGTTTCAGTCATATATGAACACACATGTATTCTCTTTCATATTCTTTTTCACTGTAAGTTACTGCAAGATATTGAATCTAGTTCCCTGTGCTGTACAGTATAAACTTGTTTATCTATTTTATACATAGTAGTTAGTATCTGCAAATCTTGAACTCCCAATATATCCTTTCCCACTCCCTTCCCCCATGATAACCATAAGTTTGTTTTCTATGTCTGTGAGTCTGTTTCTGTTTTGTACATAAGTTCATTTGTCTTTTTTTTTTTAGAGTCCACATATAAATAATATCATATAGTATTTTTCTTTCTTTTTCTGGCTTACTTCACTTAGAACGACAATCTCCTGGTCCATCCATGTAGCTGTAAATGGCACTATTTTAGTATTTTTATGGCTGAGTAGTATTCCATTGTAGAAATATACCACTTCTTATCCAGTCATCTGTTGATGGACATTTAGGCTGTTTCCACGTCTTGGCTATTGTAAATAGTGCTGCTATGAACATTGGGGTGCATGTATCTTTTTGAATTAAGGTTCCCTCTGAATATATGCCCAGGAGTGGGATTGCTGGATCGTATATGGTAAGTCTATTTTCAGTTTTTTGAGGAATCTCCATACTGTTTTCCATAATGGCTGCAGCAAACTACAATTCCTACCAAGAGGGTTCCCTTTTCTCCACATCCTCTCCAGCGATTATCATTTGTGGACTTTTGAATAATGGCCATTCTGACTGATGAACCTCATCATAGTTTTGATTTGCATTTCTCTAATAATTAGTGATATTGAGCATTTATTCATGGGCTTATTGGTCATTCATATGTCTTCACTGGAGAAATGCTTGTTTAGGTCTTCTGCCCATTTTTGGATTGGGTTTTTTTTTTATTATTAAGTTGTATGAGCTATTTCTATATTCTGGAAATTAATCCCTGTCTGTCTCGTTTTTTGCAAATACTTTCTTCCATTCTGTATGTTGTCTTTTATATAAATCCAACATCATAATAACACCAAGTGAAAAATCACAATCCTACTCACCAATTTTACAGAATTATAGACCATTTATTTCCAGTCTTTAACTGTAAAGTTCACAGTTGCCACATAGGGTGCATGTCTTTTCTGCTTGTTTATTGTTTTTTTTTAAATAAGCATTTTCATAATTGTTTTTTTTTGGTAGCTCAGAAGTCTGGCAAGTGACTGTGACATAATTTACTTAATTGCTCATTTATTGTTATCTAGAGAGTGTATCTAGGACAGTGTTTTTTGGAGCTGATTCCCACAACCCTTAACAGACAAAAAGGAGAAAGCAAAATATTCTGGCTCATCAACAGAAGCTGTAGGAAAAGAGCATTTTCTTATGTGATTTGAAATGTC
Organism: Camelus ferus; assembly: GCF_009834535.1. Classification (NCBI taxonomy): domain Eukaryota; kingdom Metazoa; phylum Chordata; class Mammalia; order Artiodactyla; family Camelidae; genus Camelus; species Camelus ferus. The sequence continues at coordinate 32,647,487 of NC_045715.1, read as the reverse complement.
GCTTTCATAAGCGTATGCACTTATGAAAGCAAGATACAAATATAGGTCAACAAGTTCCAGGGGAGCAGGTGTCCCAAGAAAAATCTTGGATAGAATTTAGAAGGACCTGATTTATTTATAGATCAACTCCAAAATGCTGTAAATTGCTTTGCTAAGGACCACATCCAAGAGTAAGCTTCTAAGAGTACCTAGTGACTTATCTTATTACAAAGTAATTTTTACTGCTTTTCACTTGGTGCAACTCAGTGCTTCTCAAAAGGACCACTTCAGGAACTTTCCAATTACAAGATGCCTGGGTCCCCTCCCCAGACTAGTGGAATCAGAATCTCCAGAGAAACGGCCTGAGAATTGGGATTTTTTTTTTAAGCTCCTTGTATGATTTACAGTGGATAACCAGGTTGAGAAACATCGAGGGACCTTAAACCAGAAGAAGGTTCCCCCATCCCACCTGACTCCTTGCCAGATGCATAGGATGCGCAGGATGAGAGGATAAGGGGATAATGCTATTTCCCCTGCACGCCCGCTTCAAGACTCATTCTGGGATCTCAAAAACAAGAGATTTGTCCTGACAGGAGCCATCTCAGTACCATTTTCCCGCCAGAAAAGCTGCCTCCTTAGTTGCTCTGTAGCTGAAGTAAACAACTTCCTTCTCTCCTGTAATTCCCTAATCTGGTATTGATTGGCCAGAAATATGATATCTTCATCAATTTGCTCTGCTCCAAAAATATCCTGGATTGACAGTCACTGGGAAAATACATCCCCTGACACTTTAAAAGGCATCCTTTCTTAATACATTTCTGCCAGAAGATTAATAAAGAAAACTTGTAGGCACATGGTAAATACTTATTACTATGGTGATAGGGCCAAAGGTAATAAATCTTGATAGCTCAAAGAAGTATGATACTTCCAATTCTTATTAAGTTGTCATTAGCTCCTTGATTTCCGTCAAGGTGACCTAAATTCATTCATATCCTGAGGTGGTCGGTGTTTGCTACTTTGTAACCAATTCATTAACACTATTCATTGTTAGCCCATCCTTTTGATAAGCATGTATAAGAGACAAAGAAATATGTGTTGAATGGATGACGGTTCGAGTGAATTAATTATTAGGCTTTATAATAGTCCCGTTTTGAGTTTTAAAAGCATCATAGTGAAGAATTTCAAAATACTCCCAGTCTTAGCTTAGTCAGAATTGACTTAATCTTCACCCAAATTCCACACCTTCTTTCTTTTCATCTGTGGAAGTCATATTATCCTTTTCTAGACAGATGCGGTCTGGGAAGGCTAACGACTAGTTTAGCAAGCTTGGGACTTCTAACTCATTCATAAACAGGTCTTGGCATCCCCAGATCAGTGTGGCAAGCCGATTCATATTAGAACCGTATTAGCACAATGTCTAATTAAAGGAAAAGTATGTTCATTAAAGCGCAATGAATATTTAAAGTAGTTTCAACGACATAGGAGCCATAACAATCCAAGTGCCCTTCTTGGGTCAGTAGAAAGCTTTCCATTATCATCCCAGTGGATTCACAAATCTTATACTCCCTCTCTTATTATTTTTAAACGGCAATTATAAATCACTTGATACCGTGAGGTGAAAGGATGTTTTTCTTGTCAATGTGAATGATGTGGTGTGCGCTGCTAGCCACCAGTAACTGGAAATTGTACACCACAAAAAGAAAGCCAAACATTTGGTACCCCACTACCACTTTTATATTAAATAGTTTATCTTTGGCAAAAAGTAAAAGCATTTTACGAAGTTGAATCCGTACTGATAGTTTGCGTAGGCATATAAAATTGGGAATTGACCTAACTTTTAGTTACTGCTAAAAAAACAAAAAAGCATTAAGTAATTGTGACACGGCTTAAAGGAGTTTGACATAATCATCATAGTACATGCATATATCTTTCCAAGGGTTCCTTGGAAGAGATTTGAGAAGGTCATCTCATCTACACGCTTCAGAAAGCTCTGTATATATAAATTGCTTCAATATACTATTCACTATTTAATGTCTCTCCAGAAGAAAATTAATCTTCATATCTATTTTTAAATTTTTAAAAAAATTTTATTAAAGTCTTGTTGATTTATAGTGTGTTAGTTTCAGGTGTACAGCAGAGTGATTCAGTTTTTTTAAATATATATATATATGTATATATACACATTCTTTTTCAGATTCTTTTCCATTATCGGCTATTCCAAGTTGTTGAGTACAGTTCCCTGTGCTATACAGTAGGTCCTTGTTGTTTATCTGTTTTGTATATAGTAGTGTGCATCTGTTAATCCCAAACTCCCAGTTTATCCCTCTCTGCTGCCTTTCCTTTTGGTAACGTAACTATTTAAAACAAGTATTTCTTTTTGTTCTTTTTTCAGTAAAGGAGAAACCTGATCTTTACTACCATTTGTGAACATCTTCTACCTGTGACCTTGGAAATGGTCATTACATTCTCTTGGACTTCTCTCTGCTGAATAATCTCTTACACATAGACCTCCTTCTCCACTGCATAGCCCTTTTGTTTTAAGCAAACTTTAAAGTTTGGCAAATTAATATGTCTTCCGAGTCTTAATCACCTATGTTGTGTTCAAAAGATGGACAAGTATTTTCCCTGCTCCGCGCTTTCTCCTCTCTGTGTTTGCCTTATCCCAGTGAATAGTTTTTCTCAGTAGAGATGTATTCTGTGCTTACATTGTTTCAGACACTGGGCTAGGCACTGGAGATAGAGATAAGTTACTAGCCCTGCCTTCCAGACGCCTATAGTCTAGTGGGGAAGGAAGACAAGTAAATAGAAAGTAAATGGGAACTGGAATCTTAAAGATTAGTTCAAAACGATCCAGAGCACTTAGTAATCCAGGATTGGTGCTACATCAGATTCAGCCTCCTCAAGGGGTCCATAATAAAAACAAACACTCTTTGCTGGTGGAAGAAGTCTTTCAGGGACACTTATTTCAACTGGTGATAAATGTTTTATTTTTCAAAGTGTATTCATTAAAATTAAGGTCAGTAGAGATCTGCTTTCCATAAGCAGGGAAATATTTCGCCATGATCAGTTACTCTGAAGGTTATGAAGTCAGCATAAAATCCCAGACTTATAAATATAGACTTAAAAAAGGAATACAAAGCAGGAAAACTTGATGGGTATGGACCAAGAAATATCAAAATGAAGAAACATGAGCGTTATTAGTCATCCACAAGACCTGGCCGGAAAGTTGTTGGACAGTGGAACTTTCCACGACCCCAGAAATCTTCCTTCCCTGAGGTCTTTCTTCTCTAGCAGTTGTAACTGATAAAGTAGTCGTGGGATTATTAACCGGCAAGAATGATGTGTATATGCAAGTACGAGGCATCTTTAATAAATTGTGAAACAGTCACAGCTAAGGCAGTGAAAATGGTGAAGGAACCACAGCTCAAATGCTGAGCATTTTTAGAAGGACAAAGGATAAAGAGTTAACTCCTAATTTTGAAGGATAATATCTGGTTTGATAAACATCTCTGACTTAGTGCCTGCTAGGGTGGTAAATCAGCATTTTTATTCCCATTAAACAAATTAGTTAAATCTCTCTGGAACAGGATGGGTAAATATAATCCACAAAAGGGGTCTTACATCTTTACTGATGGAAAGGATGTTAGCTGTCTGCTTCTGAGAGCTAATGTTTATATCCAGTGGCAGGGCATTAAGTCTGCATTAAGAGACATAAAATGGAAAATGTGCCTTTTTCTCTTTTCATAAGGATTCCTTGTACTAAGAAAGTGAAGTGGGGCATTAAATAATCGCCCAGTGAATTCAGTCTTCATGAACAGAAAGTTAACATGTTGTTATATCTGACTATCCTAAAGCAGCACTTTTATTTTTCTCTGCTTTTTCTCAGTAATTATTAGTTCTCTGAGTTTTTGTTCTTGTTTGTTTAATTCACACATAGGAAGACTACAAGTTGGGAACTCTCTTTCTTTGAATTTTTTGGAGGCAAGGACCGACCACGGTGTCTGTGGGAGTGGTTCGACTGTATAATGGTGCGAGGCCCCGTGCTCTGTCTTACAGAGCTGGTACCCTTCCAGAGAACATGCGGGATTTCATGGGGTCGCTCAGTAAGGCGCTACGTTAGAATATCTCCATTCTCACAAAGAGGAAACTGAGGCACAGGTGTGGTTAGGTAACTTGTCAAAGTCTGCTAAGACTGGAGTGGAGCATGTGTCCCTCCTGCAACCCCTAAACTCTCACTCCTAAACCACTGACCATACACTGACCGCGTGGGTCCCTCAGTCTCTAGTCTTGGTTGTATTTCTAAAGTTATTCCTGGTAGTTTTCATGGGAAACTCAAGATTCAAAGTAGAATAGGACTCACTGTATTGTCAGATTCATCCTCACCCAGAACTAATAAAAGTCTATCCCCTATAGCATTTCTTTTCCAAAGCAGTTTGGGCAGTTTTATTAAGTTCAATTTATGTGCACCTCACTTAATTGATCGAATTTCTGCCACTTTTCTTGGAATATTCCTCTAAAGTCCTAATAAACCTGACTAATAATCATGACACTTTTTCATTAAAAAACTCTCTCTCTCTATTATGATATTCCATTATTCCTTTTTCTATTAACAACATAGATTGACCCTAAATAATTCTTTTCTTTCTCATAAGTCATGCTGATTCCTAGTGTTTATGAAGACCAGGAATCAAGGTCCACGTCCACATGCTGGCTTTGTAGAATAGGAAGCATTGTAAATAGAAACATGTTTGATGTAGTTTTAAAATGACCTCTTCCTGTCCCAAATTTAGACTAGGGAAAAGTGGCAGCTGAAGTTCTTCTAATTTTATTTAGTAACCACCCCTCTGAGGGTACCCAGAATACTTGAAGGTATGAGGAATAAACATTTATGAAGTTCTTACTAAGTGCAAGGTAATAATTGATTGTGTGTTTCTGAAGCAGTCTGAAAGCCTGTCCCTACATGTCACACGTGTACAGTGAGTGTGTCTGGCAGTAAATACCCCATGAGGGATGCAGACCCTACTTGCTGTAGAAAGCAGTTCAGAGGAGCAAGCGATCGCCTTTCCCTTTCCCTGAGGCTTTAAGGATGAATTGGGGTTTGAGCTGGTTCCAAAAACAAAGGTTGGAATCAGCTGAAGAATTTCGGGGAGGGTACTTGAGACAAAAGAAGAACCGCTTGGGTGCTCAGTCCGCATTTTTGTTCACATTAAGCAGATGGGGGAAATTATTTTCTTTCCTAGAATTGGCCCAGGTGGGCTAATTAGAGTCATAGAACGCTATCTTAAAACAGTGAGTTATAGGCTACCTCCCGCCTCCCCCACCCAAGTATGCCAACATTTAAGAGCTCTGAAAAACTGTGCAAGTTTTCTAGGTCAAGGTTTCCTAACTCGGCACTACTGACGTTAGGTCTGATAATTCTTAGTCGTGGGGCCGTCCCGTGCATTGTAGGATGTTCACAGCACCCCTGCCCTCTACTCTCTAGACTCTGTTAGTGTCTTCCTCCTCTCCCCAGTTGTGACAGCCAAAAACAAATGTCTTCACATTGTTAGATGTCCCCTGGGGTGCAAAGTTGCTCCTCCTTGAGAACCACCAATCTAATTCAGAATTCTCTTCTCCTCCTGTAGCACAGGCCATCAGGAAAACAGTCTTTTTATCCAACCCCAAGCCCTGATATTGCACGTGTAAGTCCTCTTCCACGTCAGGTGTGCTCAGCCCGCTTGGCAGGATGCCGGGCTCTCATCTCTGGAGAGTTTCTGGGACGCCCGGTGAGAACCACTAAGAAATGCTCACTAATATCTCTTCTCCACTGAGGAGACCTAGGCTTGTTCACTTGTCAAAACTATAGTCCGTTTTAGATTAGAAACCCATTTCAATTGTAAATTCCATTGGTGGGAGAAGCTCAGCGTTTGGGAGCGAGCACAGCTGGTGCTTCCTGGATGTTAAATTATTCATCTTCCTCATTTTGGAAGCTCAGAAACAGCCGTGCTGAGACGCTAAATCCTCAAGGTAATATTGCAAAACCCAGTCCCTGGTACTAAGGAGGGAAAAGGCCTGCTAAATCACAGGAGCCATCATCCACGGCTTTAGGAGAAGCTGTACAGTGAATGCTGTTTGCTAACTTGATTTTTCCCCATTTTGGTAAAGCAGGAATACAAGTTTCCCTGCGAGAATTTTGTGAAGCTCTGTTAAGCGAAATCAGCCTTTCTACCTTTATATATTCTCGTGCCTGTGTCATTCATGCATGTAGTTCATTTTTCAAGTGAAATATTTTGATCCTCTAAAAAAACATTTTCTCCAGAAATCAGAAGGTAGTCATGGAAATGGGGAAGCACTTGCTCAGTTGCAGTTTGTAGAAAACAGGTGACTTTTGAACAATCGCTTGATGATAAATATTTCTCATTAATGGCTCTATCCTCACACTTGGCTATTTATTGCATAATCCATTTTAGTCCATATTGTCCTAGTACCTGTCCTAAGCTCACCTGGGATTCTCATATTATATTCAAAGCTGCGTTAGATCTTGCAGAATGCACAGCTCCTAGCAGTGTCCTACAGCAGTTCCTTAATGCTTTCTTAGGTAACTAGTAATCTTAGAACCCTTTATTTCTGTGCACTCAAAGAGGTACATTCTAACCAAAATGCCTATGTTACATCTTAACGAGACAATATTCTTCTTCATACATGACAGAGTCCCTACGTGTGCGCCTCCACCTGTATGCTCAATTCAATGGAGATTCTGGGTTATGGGACTCAACTGAGAATTTGTAATGCTCAGTGACTGCAGAAACCTTCGTTTTAATTTAGGCTGCTTGAGTGGTTGACCCCCACCTGATATAAATATCAAAACTATCAAACTTCAAATTTTTCCTTCGGTCAGGCTCTCTAGCTTTGCGTTAGCTCCTCTGAGAGTGCATGTAGACAAAGGTAGAAGGTAATAGAGGAAGCCTGCGGGCAGCCATTGCATGATCAAAGCAACACAAATTTCTAAACGACCATTTAGTTCTTTATCCAGGAGACTTCTCGGATGCATAGCTAGACAACAGTTGGATTCCCCCACTGGAAACGAGCCAAGTGTGATGTGTCACAGCTACGTTCTTTGGGAAAAAAAAAACTTGTTGTAGGCATTAAAACAAGAGAGAGTTCTAGTGAACAAAATCTCAGCTTGGGTTCATTTATTAAAGACTCTCTTCATCTTATGAAAGCAAAGGGGGAAAAATCTATTCCAGTGACCGAGCCCATGGGCCAGGCAACCCAATATTCAGGCTCTAACTGTGAATCCAAGACATCCCAAGCAATGCTCGGTTTATGGCGGTGGTGCCAGGGGAGACAGCGTGAACATCTGTCCTCTTTTTCCTTCATGATGCTTTCTTCAGGAGTTTGGAATGTAACCTGAGCTTCTCTAGCTTCTTAATAACACGGTTTACTTTAACATACCTGAAAGAGGAGCATTTAATTCAGACAACCTTCATTTTACTATGTTGCAAAGATGTCTTCTTTGGGAAACCTCATTTTACATACATTTTATTTTATTTGAAATTTGACAACTTATGTCATAAAACAGATGTTATCCTGCACAGTAAGATGTGTATTATTAAATAAGGTGTTGGACTTTTTAAAAGTCACAGTGGAGAAACTGTTCCAATATAAGATCAGTGAGTTTGGAAGCGGACAATGGAAGGAAAGTAGAAGTTGCTGGAGAAATTTAAAACTAAAGATCCCTAAAGAAAGCAGAACCAACACAATTCAAATGCTAGTTTGTAACTAATACTAAAAGGTAGAGAAGAATTAACCCATCCTATCAATTAAATGCATATTTGCTTAATTTCAGAAGAAATCGTAGTGCTGGGAATAAATCTGACACTTTAAAATCTGTCTGAATTCCATTCAAAGGAGAGTGAGTGGTTCACTCAGAACACTTTGTAAGAATGGGCTTTCCCAACAGAGCTACTTGCATCTCGAATTCTTCTATTTCTGTAAAGGAACACCCCCAATACAAATGAGTAAGAGAAACAGATTTAAACATGGATGTATAGCTGTGAATTGATGACCCAACCATATGGTTATGAAAAGGCCTTAATAATGAGAGAAGACATTTGGAAATTAGTTAAACTAGTTCAGAGATGCCAAGTTTTACAGTTTATTTTCTGATTTGTCCTCCCAAGTAACTTATACTATTTGTTCTCTGGTATTATTTAATTAATAAGTGTGAGTATTTACTCTCTAGCTTTTTTGTTTTCTCTGAATGTCTGATTCAAATAAATCGTGAAGTAGCCAGGCTGGCTCGGCCACAGCTAAACCCAGATGTGACAACTGTTGAAGATGAAGCTAACATTTTTATGTAGACATTCAATGCCTTGTTTAGAATTTGTTTAGCCCTCCATTCATTCAGCATGCCTTTTAACGAGACTCTCCTAGGAACCAGAACTTGTGCTGGACCCTGGAAAAACCAAAGGGCATTAAATCCTGCCCCCTCAAGCTGCAGAGCTCAGTGGGCAAAAGCTACATCTCTAGAATCAGACAAATCTAGGATTCCACCCTGACCTTGTCACGTATGAGCTGTGATACTGGACCATGGACAGTATATCGCTAAGCCTTGACTTCTTCAATTTAAAATGAGGATAAAGATAGGAATGATCCTCGAGGTCACTGGAAGGATTGAAACGAGAAATACGTTTCAGTGACTATCACAAAATAAAGAAAGAGTAAATGTTAGTGTTTATGCTCTAAAGGGAAGAAACACATTTTAAAAATGAAACACAATTAAATTGTAGAGGTCTCTGGCGTGGGGGTCTCTGACAGTGCACAAGGGATCTCTTGGCATCTCAAGAACAAGAAGAATGAAAAGGAACTATCCTATGTGAGTGTAGGCATTGTTGGAATAGTCAAAACCTGCAATTTTAAAAGATTTAGGGAGAAGAGGGTATAGCTCAAGTGGTAGAGTGAATGCTTAGCATGTATGAGATCCTGGGTTCAATCCCCAGTACTTCCTCTAAGAATAGATAAATAAACCTAATTATCTCCCCTTACCAAAAAATGAATAAATAAAAGTATTAGAACTCAAACATTTTTAAGTAAGATCAAACAATTACTCTACCCCCCATTTCTGCTGAGTTAGAGGAGAGAACAGAATTAAACTAAAAGATGAGGTGGAAGGAAAATTTTGTAATTCTAAAGGTTGTTAGTAAAATTTATCACCTCCAAAGATGTATTTTTAGAAATACGACATGCAGCTGTCTTCCCTGGATGATTTGGATGCAGGGCTGACTGGAGCCAGAGGGATGAAATCTTTAGGCTCTTCCTCGCCTCCTATGATTGATGTAGGAATGATATGCAGAGTTGACGACGTGTCATAAACCATCGTGGCAGAGATGGAAAGGCTGTGGGAAAAGGTCAGGAGAAATAGGTAGCAGTTATATTTTTAACAAGGAATGGAGCAATCGCCTGTAATGTGTGGCATTGCATAGTCTTTTGAAGGTTTCATGTGGAAACATCAACATGTAAATTCTGCTTACAGACGTTGCTTCGAATTGCAGCCTCCAAATCTTACAGTGCGATTGCATTGAAGCCCAACAGCATTTCAGCTCGTTAGACACTGTTTGACAGCGTTTTGAGGGCTTTGTCATTTGCAATGCATGTCAAAAATATTTGGAAATTCAAACCTCAGAATTCCTCTGTTCCTTCATTGGCAAAATGCATGTCACTTATTTCAATAAAAAGGGATTCTAAGCGCAGTGAATCATGGGAGTAAATAAAATCGGAACATTCAGATTATCTGTTTTGCCTGCTCTAGAGCAGGTGCCAGCATGCTCCTCTGTAAAATTCCAGATAATGCATAAAGAAATCAGGGTGACTAGGTACCCAGTACACCTTACTTACAAAAACAGACAAGGGCCAGATTTGGTTGGTGGGTTGTAGTTTGCCAATCCTCAGTTTAGATTTTTAAAGCTACTTTTTCAAAACGATTAATAAGATTTTCCTGGGCTGAATATCAGACACTCCCACCTGAAATCTGGGTTGTGTGTCTCTGCTTTCTTTCAGTCTTCAGAATGCAGCATCTAGAACTGCACTTAGACTCGGAAGACTCAAATCTACAAAAAAAAAAAATTAGACAAATGTATTGCAGGTTTGCATCACAAACTTGCATTCAATTTAGAGAGAATTTGTGGACACTGAAAGGCGGGGTGAGAAGGCTCTCGTTCCCGATGACATGAGAAAATCGTGGTGTGTCAAAACCTTCCGGCAGCAGGGGAAAGAAAATGTCATATTTCTCCTCTTGCATATCCAACATTGCTCCCGTCATGAAAATGCCTCAGGATGCAAGCACAAAAATTAAAATATTAATTAAAATACATAAAACAACAGCAGTCAACTCCCCTTGTAAGTAAGACCTATGCTGGGCCCCGGAATGTTTCAATCGGGAAAAAATGAGGTTCTCCATGCTCCTCTCTCCTCCCCCTCAAGTCCCTGAGTTTCTGCATTCTAATTATCACATATTGTAGACAGTTTTATTTTAGATGTTGGATCAATGGTCTAGCCTGAAAACTCTCTGCTTCTGCCTCCAGGTTAAGTACCATCCCTTCTTTAGATCCGCAAGAGTACCCTGTAACTTTCAGCGCATCTGATGAGCTCTCTGCCCTCAAGGAGGCTGACAGTCTCACTTTTATAAATACTTGGCGTTTGGAAGCACGTTTTCTTATTTTTGAATATTGTTATGGGCTTGGCAACTTTTTTTGGTGGCAGTTCTTAGAGACATACTTTAAAGGCTGTTCTTAGAGCAAGCTTTGGACTCCTTTGAAATTAAGGAGTGATACCATTTCGAGGTTGAGATCCTACGCATGCCATGCCATTATAAATCACGCTTTATAGCAAACCTGCTGTGTAAGTTGTCGCTCTAAAGACTTAACTTAAGAGTGAGGAAATGTACAGAAAGTGAAAGTATGCTCGAGGCGGAACTCAGAGACAGACGAAGAAAGTGAGGAAATAAAATCTAGACATTTCAAGTCAGAGTCTTTTGATTTGGGGCATCAGAAAACACTGCCTCTTAGCATGAAAAAAATAATTGGATACTTTGATCAAAAATGGACAGTATTCCCCTAGCAATTCTGTGAGGCGTAGGCCTCAGATTAGCTTCTCTAGTTTGTCCCAACTCTAATAATATTTCTTTCCTCATTTTTTAAGATTTTTTTCCCCCACTGTATTTATTTTAAGGGGGAGGAGTGATTAGGTTTATTTACTTATTTATTTACCATTATTAGTTTTCATAGTACTGGGACCGACCCCAGGACCTCATGCGTGCTAAGCATGTGCTCTACCACTGAGCTAAACCCACTCCCTCCTTACATTTTCAGCTTAGTCACTAGCACAGTCCCTCCGTTGGGTCCCCAGTAGAAACTCAACAAATACATTTGATTCATTTGCTAAGGAACTAGACCCAAGACCACTGATATTCATCAGAAGTCAGAGTAGACAGCAATTTGGCAGTCTTTCTTTTTGGCTGCTGTTCCTTGGATAAAAATTAAACAAATGAGAAAATACAGGCAACTGTTTGTGGGGCTGGATTTTGTTGGCAGTTGTTCCTGATTAATCACTTTATTGATTGATGTAATATTTACTAAGTTTCCACAGCATCTGATGTTGGCCCGAGTGTTTTGACTAAGGCAAGTCCTAGAAACTGCAGAGTAGAACTGCAAGGTAGAAAAATAGGAAGGAAGAAACTGCAATGCAGTGGCCGGGGAAAGTTGCCTGAGAGAGCTTCCAGCAAGCAGCATCGGGCAAAACAAGACTGGATCAGCGTTCCCATTCTCAACTTCCATTTCTCTGTCCAGGGTGCTGAACCGATATTTCTATCCCAACTTTCAGCCTCTGTGAAGGACTTGTTTTATAGGGAGCAGGGACCCCTCTAGCCCAGACATAGGTTGGAGCTTATATTTGTATTGTATGGAGTTGCATTTGCATTAGCATCCTCATTTAAAAATCAAATAACTCAGATTCCTGGAAGGAAGTGGTTTATCCAAGGACACAAAGCTAGAAGGAGTGAACTCAAACACAGGTCTTCTGGCTCCAGGTTCAGGTGTCTGCCTTTCTGCACACACCTGCTAAGAGGTTATCTGGAGCCATTCTTACTCCCACGTAGGGAGCCCTTGTTTGTGAGCCTGTATTTGATTCAAAAGTTGCTTAACATGGGTGGTGAGGAGTGACATTACTTTTTGTCTTTTCTTGGAGTTAACCAGGGAGAAGAGAAGGAAGTGTTTATACCTAACGACATATCATAGGTTAATACTACAGCCCTATACAGAGTGTGAACTTTAATAAACGACCAGTCTTTTCAGTTCCTATGGTTATGACCTTGAAAACCAAGATTCTAATTAGTTCGTCAGTGTATTTTGTGCATGTCATAAACTGTACCCATCCATGGGAATTTCACAGGGCGTTGCCCTTCCTTCCAGCAAGGCAAACACTTTGAAATTTTACACTAGTTACATAAATATTCACAAATAATTTCAGATGGCTTTTAAAAAGGTCATGAAAACAGAAGAAAGAAGAAAATGAAAATGTTATGACACATATGCTAGCAATTGTGGTCAAATGGTTACTCAGTTACAACTCCGAATTTAGATCAGTTTTCTGGATGCTAAGAGATACAACTGAAAACAGAATGATGTTTTCAACAGGAAAAACACAATTCTATCCGTTTTTCCTATCACTGAATCTTAAAGGATTGACGTCCTGGACAATAATCCCAGTGACATCTTTGGCAAGCACAGAGGGAATTTTATGTAGTTGTGGCTATCAGTAACTTATGATTAAAAAAAAATGAAAGCATAGCATTAAAACAGGTTAATGATGGGACTTCAGCAAGGGTGAGGTGTGTAGACCTCTCTTATTCTCACCAGAACCAAGGAGAGATTTTTAACAAATCCAGCAACGTTGGTGGGCGTGTCCCCTAGGCAGTTTTTGCCAAGTGTTACTTTATTTAGCTACACATTTGGTAGGAGGTGAATTTCAGAGTGTTTGAAGTGGCGTGCTTTGATAGGGACCTTTAGGGCCGGTGTCCTATACTCCTCAGAATGGGAGGGTGAATGCTTTCTGGAACCAGAGGAAGTAGTAGCAGAGTTGCTGTTCTGTTATGAAATTTGAGAGTCCAATTAGATTCTCAGTGGGATAGAGGCCCCCATCCTCTCCACTCTGTGGTATGACTCAGTTTACTCACTAAACTGAGCTTGTCACTGCTAAGTTCCTTAGGGACCGGTTTGTAAAACAAAGCTCATCTCACTGTAATAATAATAATAAAAAAAAAACCTGTTAATTTACACATAATGAGTTGATATCTGGATGGTAGTTTAAACGTTTTATTCAGAATGGGTACCTGCCATGATGGGTTTTTGTTATATCAGAGATGCAGGTTTGCAGATGTTTCTGGGTAACCTAAAGTGCATGGTACCTCTCATTGATGCTTCACCAAAATGAGATTGTGCCTCTTTCTGGAAAGTACAGTGAGGCAGCGTTGTGGGCCAGAAAGGGACGCGGTCTTGGAAGCTCGATGGCTGGCTTCTCATCTTGACCGCATCTGTTGTTATATGTGTTGCTTTGGGCAAGCCGCTTGACTTCTTCCTGTAAAGTGTGAAGAATAATAATAATACTTCTTTCACGGAGTTGTGGAGGGAATTAAAGCATAGGAAAGCACCTGCCAGTGTTTCTGACATACAGTTCAAATGCAATGGATAGGTTTTATTTTTTTCTTCCTCACTCCGAGCCTGCTCTTTTCCAGACTATGAAGTTTCCATGCTATAGCACACTCATTACTCCTAATTTACAAGCATCCTATTGGCCCACGAATTTATAATTTACCATTGTAGCTTGCTCATTATGAGAACCAGAAAGCAAGACACACTTGATCATTTTTCCTTCCTTCCTGACTCCTCCGAGTCAAAACCTGACTTACAGTCCAGGTGCCACCGAGGGAGGGAGGAACTTGCCCCTGGACCACGGTGGCTGTTCTGTCTGTGCTCCATAAGGAAAACGTTAGGATGAATGCTTACAAGGTTCATTGCTGCATTTCAGAATGGAAGAAAACAGAATCGTTGTAAATAAAGATGAGGATTGGACATAAAATTGTAAAAGAGAATGCAGGGAAAGTGGGCAAGCAGAGCCAGCGGGATTGATGAGCTGGCCTGATTATCCTGTGAGAGACATGGTTCTCTGTAGCTCGAGTCTGACTCATGCATGCGCCTCAAGTAAGAATTAGAACCATGCCATCATTAGACCTTAGGACTTAAAACTGCCTTACTCTCTTGCCACTCAAAGTGACATCCACTGACTCACAGCATTATCGTCACCCAGTGCATGTCAGAAAGGCAGACCCTCAGACTCCACGTCAGACTTACTTCATCAGGACCTGCCTTCCTACAGCAGCCCCAGGTGACAACTCCTGTGCACACACAAGTCTGGGAGGCGCTGGCCGGGCCCGTGCCCACCCCCTGGAAGCTGCAAGTTGGACATGCATGTCTTTTGTATTTTCATCTGAGTCCCTGATAAAAAGTGTCCATTGAAGCAATGAACAAGGTTGAAGACAGAACTCGTCAGTACACCTCTGAAAAATGCTCTCAGGTCGAGTGTGAGATCAGTGGTTAAATCAGTGTCCTGCTCACTAATGGAAGTTCATCTAATTAAATATATCATCACCCCAAGTATTTGTCTTCATTCTTTTCTACAATAACATCATGAGAGACCTTTTCTCTAACATTTCAGTTGTGCCATATATCATACGTAAGGAAGAATGTAGAGAGACCTGTGTAGTTTGAAGGGTAATTACTAAGCAAACACCAGGTAAACATCACCAGGCTGGAAACATAACTCATTGCCAGCAGTCAGCCTTCCTGTGAATTCAGTGGTCACATCCACTGCAAGTAATGACTTTTTATGATCCTCTCTTTCCTTGTTTTCTTTTATAGTTTTTTCATCGAAGTGTACGTTCTTCAATAATATGATTCTGTTCCACCTATAAGCATTATGTAAGTAGAGGTTTACAGCATGTGTTCCTTGCTGATTTTGCTCAGCTTTGCATTTGTGTGATTTGTCCGTGTTGATGTGTTTAGCTCTAATTGGTTTCTTTTCCTTGCTGTTGTAGTCATTCACTGGCCCCTGATTTCACAATTTATTCTAACGTTGATGAACGTTTGTGTTGTTGGCTCTTTGGAGCCATTACAGATAACATTGCCATGAATATCTGTGTACATGACTCCTAGGACAGGCGTGCAAAGTTGGTCCAGGCTACCTAGCTGAGAGAGGAATCTTGGGGTCATAGAATCTCTGCATCTCCGACTTTACTTGATGATGCCAAGAGTTCTCCAAAACTGGTTCTGTCGTTAATGTTCACATTTACATTCTGACCAGCAGAATAAGTGAGAATCCTGTCACTGCCCAGAAGAGACGTTTTCAGATGCTGCCTTGGTGGAGCCTACATGTGCTTGGTCCTCTGTAATTCTTTGTATATCTGTCTGTGAGTCTGCTTTTGCTTTAAAAAAAAAAAAAAAAAAAAAGAGAAAAAGAGAAAAAAAGCTTGAGCCAGCATTTTATTACCCTTACCTCTTATCTTAACTGTTCACCCACTACTGCCTGAAATATTAAGCTTCAAATCAACATCAATCCTTACAGAGGCATGTGAGAAATTCACCTTCTTTCCTTTTTTTAAACCCAAGGTACACTTGCCTGTCCGCAGGCCTATCCTTCTGATCCCGCATCATTCCCCGTGGTTGCATCAGCATGCCTGCTGGCAGCTCGTGCTCTCTGGGAGCAGTGGGTGGTAATTAACCCGGGTCAGGAGACAGATCATTAAAAAGCACCATTCACCAATGTTTTCATCATCTTCTATTCATTGCTCAGCTTCAGTTCCTTTTCCCCTATATTCTTTCCACCCCTTCATTCTCGTGGGAAGAGAAGACAGAAACTCAGGAGTAGTTTTATTCTTCACGTCTTTCTTTTGGGTCAGCCACCAAGAGTAACGTGACTCGCCCACAGCAGTGAGCCTATTTCTTGTCTGATCTTCTTGGTCCACACAGAGAAAAACAAAAGTCACATATCAGCAACAACAAACAAAAAGAACTTTTTTTTTCTTACGTTTAGCGTTTGGTGGCTTCTGTGGGTTTCTCCCATCTTCCTTTCTCCATGTAATTCTATTTGCATTGTCTAAATGGTATTTTAAAGACGTTCTCAGCCTTTGCGCTTTCTTTTTCTGTTATGGAGTTACGTGTCCTAGATTATGTCAACTTTTTCTTTAAACCCTTGAAATCCTTTCTGAAGCTCACTGTGCATGTCTGATTAAGCTCAAGCTTGATCAGAAGGAGATATTTTAAAAAGAAGAAAAGAAAAGGCTCTGATCTGTGTACACTTCCTTTCTGATAACAAGACCCTGACTTCTAGGGTGTGCGTACCTCTTTCTTCCCTCCGTATAACGTGCCGTCATAAAGCGCTTTCCTGCTTCCTCCCCTCACCTCTTTCACCTTTTCTCCCGGCCACCCATGAGCCTCGAGCTGTCTTGCTAGCATAACCTCATTCTCCTTAAATTGTGTCTCTTTTGGTCCCCTGCTTTTAACCATGTCTCTGCTAACATAACATACGGATTCCTAATTTCTTGGAATTAGAAACTAGGCAAGCCACTTAAGTTCTCTCTATAAAACGTGAAGAACAATAATACTCCTTTCACTGAGTGTTATTAAACGTCTTACCATGTTTCTGGTGTGAAATTTGACTCATCAGCACCAGGCTCACATTGAAAGCACAGGAGAAAGACATTCTTCTGGAGGCAGGATTCTCCAACTTGAGCGTACATTAGACTCACCTAAGAGCTTATGGAAACAAACACGGCTGGACCCTGTTCTCTGAGTTTTTGATTCAGAGAATTAGAATTTAGAGAATTTGCATTTCTACTAAGTTCCCAGATGAGGGTGGTGCTGTCGGGTCCAGGGAACACCCTTTGAAAATCACTGTGAAATCGAGTGAAATATTAGAATCTTCTGAAGGATTGATTTTCCTAATTCAGAGTGAGCCAACTTGTCTTCTTGCTTTGTTATTATAAAAGACAGTTTGAGCTGTTAGTGTGGATTCATATGTTACCATCTTCCAAGTGTTTCAATGGTAGATTATATGTATTAGGAAAAATCACGATATTCCAATATCATGTATTTCTCTGCAAAATGAAGAGGCCATTAATTATCTACCACACAGATAGTAAGGGGAAAAAAGATTATTTAAAGAAGACAAGTAAGGAAAAAGCAGTTACATTTTGCATTTGATACACAATTTTGTGTACAAGACTAGCAGAGTGTCATGAAGAAGGGGTTTTATTCTTTAAGAAATGTGTCTTCTTTCTGCAGGATGAACACAGAATGTGTGTAACAGCTATTCTGGAAAGGAAGGTACTTCACCATTCCTGATATGGTGGCTCATTGCCCAGATATCTTTAACCAGCATTTTATTATTACCCAATTCTTCAAGACATTTTATCTTCTAATCATTGTAGGGGGAGTGAGAAGATTAAGGACATAAAATCAAAATGTTCATTGACTGCAAAGGGAGTTTATTCTGATAAGAGATGGTGCCTGCAGGGATGAGGTCTTGAGTGATGCTGACAGATCTGGAAAAGTGCACAGGTCGCCAAGCCTCCAAAGGGAAGGAAGCAGCAAAGGAATGGGGAACACCCTTCCTCCCACCCCAGCATGCTCCCTGTGAGACTTTTCAAGTATGTTTGAATATTTCAAACCCCCATTCAAACATTAACAACACAACCATTTTCTGAAATCACAGAATATAAACATCGTTGAATGCTTTCCCACCCTCAGCTTTGTTCTCTGAGATGTTACCCGAAAGGTCGCCGGATCATCTTCACTTTTTTCCAAGGGAATTAAGAGTACAGTCAACTCCTGATCTTTACATCTGGGCCTTAATTCTAGCCCCTTTTGGGGAGGCCCACATCCAGAAGCCCCATCTCTCAGGACCTGCCGTGGCAACCATACCCAGTCCCCTGGCCGCGACTTCCCTTCCACAGATGTGCTGTCGCTCAGGTCTAAACCTGCTTACTTAAAACCTGCTGTTTTAGGTCATGTGCACCTGTGGGGTTTCTTGCTTTTTGTTTTTGTTTTTTATAAAATAAAAGTAACTTACATCTATCCCACAAAAGAAATCCCACAGCTCATTTTAGTCAAAAGGGTACAGTGTCTTCAAGCTACCTCATTTTCTCCATCATCCACTAGCCTATTGTCCCTCAGACCTCACCATGCCTCAAGAGGTGCTGCCTGTCTAGCTCTTTAAAACCTATTTACTTAATGGGTTGTTCTTTCAGGCCCTGGCTCTGTGCCTTCCAAGGTATCAGGGCGTTGCTCTGGGCTGACCTGGGAGAGACGCCACATCCGAGCTGATCGTTCCCATCCAGAAGGGGGATGTCACCCTCACGCCCTTTGTCATCTAACACACAGCGACAGCATCTTATGGTGAGAATTCAGGCCCAAATAAGAAGTGAAAGCAAAGCTGAGGTTGTCAATGCAAAAGATATTTGAGACACGGTAGAAGCCCTGTGAATGCACCTGGCGCTGGTCTGACTACCATTTTGGCAGAAAGAGGAAGCCACGCAGTGCCTGGATCTCACCCCTCTGCCAGCAGCTTTTCCGTCCTGCCCTCTCTTCTCCTGTGATCCGGTGTTCTCCACTATTCAGAAAGAAAGCTTTTTAGCTGATAAGGCACGTGTCACTCTTGGTTCAACAAATGATTTTTGAGGACCTATTCTCTTGTGAGGAATTGCAAAAACAAAACAAACACACACATTTATTCTGCCTCCAGGGCGTTTCCAGTACAGAAGGGGAGAACAAAATAATGGGACTACCTTAAAAATGATAAAAGCCACAGGAGCAATCCAGAAAATACCACCTCAGAGGGAAGAGCTTCCTCCCAATTTAAATTTCTTGAAATTTTTTGTCAGTTCTCACTTTTTGTTTACCACTGGTAACAGAAAATTATCTCGCAGATAAGTGAAGTTATCTCAGACAGTTCTGAAGTTCCCTTAGAAATATGGTGACTTGAATGGTCATATATTGATCCGACGTGAAAAACCTGCCCATTTTATTATTTAATTCTAACCAGCAGATGTAGTAAGTTGCTAACATTATTCTTCATGCAAATAAACTATTGCTTCATAAATAGGAGCTCATTTGGGTTATTTCTTTATTATTTAAGCTAATTTCTGTCTATTCAAGGTGTTGCTCTGGTAAATTAAATTAGAATTTTGGACCCCTACCCCCTCAACTGCCCCACCACACACACACACACTCACACACACACACACACACACACACACACAGCCATTTCCTTGCTTAAAATATCCTGCTGACTCATGTGGCCCTGAGTGATCAAATGCCTCTTTACAAATAATTCTGAGCATATTCAATGACCTAACCTAACACGACTCTTTTCATGACTTGTTCAGTCTTCATAGATGTCTGGCTGTGAAACAGGAAATTCGTGAGATCACCTCTAAGGGTTTTCTTTGTATTGTGGACAGCAGAGGAGAGTGTGGCTTTTTCATACTCACTTTACCTGGGCTTTTAAAAAATATCTGAGATAAATTTTCTGGAATCTGTAGTTACTATGTGCTAAACACATGATCCAAAGAAGTCCCTGCTTCTGTGGAGAATAACCAAGTCAAGGACAGAGGATACATCATAATAATGAAATGCAGATTTCTCATTAAAAGGCAAATCCTTCATCTCCAAAGGCTGAACAAGATGCAGCATCACTTGACTGGCAGGAATTTCCTGTTAAGGAAGTTTTCCTATTGAAAAAACATTCCAGCTGAAGACTCTTCTTTGGATCTGAACCACTATCATTTCAACAAATTGGAACATTTGAGGGTATTGTAAGCCCATGTCCTATGAAAATTTATTCTGAGATAATTAAATAAGTGTCAGCAAATGGGTTGCCATCCATTATAATCCCTCCTTTGTTTAACGTATTTTTCCCATCAGGGATGGTGAAATGTTTCGTCAGTATAGACTCTGCAAGGAGTGTTTTCGGTTTTCTGCGCTGTTTCGCCTTTTTATGAATTTTCCTGTCCTTATCATCCTCATTCCCATGGATTCTCCCCCCAGCATCCAGTCTTCCCACAGCCTGTGAGCTGTGTGACCCCTCTCAAGTATTCACCTCTAGCCTGTCTTAAACGAACTCCCCATACTTTCACTGGTTTGTATCTCCATACACGAGTCTGCTTGATGTTTTTCAGGGACCTAAGACTCGATGTTTAGAGCTCCGCCCCTGGTCCCCTCATCCTGTGCAAATGTGGTCTTCAGCTCGGGGAGCGCCCCCATGGTCTGCAGGGCTCCGAAGCCCCACTGTGGAATCACTACCTATTTCTCTCTTCTTTCCTTCCTTTCTCACACTCACTCAGGCACCAAGTTCTATCCATTGTACTTCCTAAATAGCCCTTTATTAATGCACTTTCTCTTCTCTCTGTTGCCACCTGTTCCATTTAGGGGTTCACCACCCCTCACCTGCACTTCTGTTGGAACCCACTTGTCTACCGTTCTGTTGAAATTGTTGTAACATCCCAACACGACACACATAGGCATTTCAGACCATCCTTCCGTTTGCTACCAGGGGCGACTTCTAACCCATGTATCTCACCAGGTCACTTTTAGTTTTAAAGACTTTCAGCGGCACCAGGTTCAGATTTCTTCGGGTGGTACCCAGGGTCCCTTGTGATGTCTCCCTCGGGATCATCTCCCTTTTCTGTTCCAGATGAGCAGTAACAAACATCATTGCTCAAACTGCTGTTGGAGGCAGTGGTGGGCCTCCTTTGCCCTCCTACACCAGGAGCCCTTTATCGTTCCAAACTGGGTAGCTCCGTCCTGAGTGCCACTTTGTTCCTTTAGAACCTCACTCAGTATTTCCTGGTAAACAGCTCCAATGCGGTGCAGACAGCTGCTGGCACTGGCTCTGAGGGAGGGTTGTTTTTGGTGTGTGTTATTATTGGTGTTTTTAACAGTGCACTGACAGCAATATGCATTTGAAAAGTCTCCCCTGAATACCTGCTTATGTAACTGATTGCAGTGGCTTCAAATAGCCCTGATCTTTTTCAGCCAAAACAGACACCCACTTACCAAGTGAACCCTGCTTCCATAAAGTGCCTCCATGTAAATGAAGGATGTTAGCTTTTGTCTTTACATAAACTCTGTAAAAAAGGAGAGCCTTTCACCTTATTCATAAGGAGGCCTGACATAGTCGCCTCGAATCCTCTATTTGCAAAATGATAGGGAATTAATCTGTGCTGCAGTAAGGGAGAGTGACAGAGAATGTTCTTAGAGACCAATGAGCCAGGCTTTTATAATTTTATGTCTGCAAAATCGCTTCGTTTGTAGCAGGTGCTCTGAAAAACGCATTCTTGGTTGACTGTGTTCAGTTGAAAGCAATGTCTTTGTGTCCCCTTTCTGTACTTGCATTTCTTACCCTGCATTTTTCCCTCCTCTTCACTTTGATCGAATCAACTCATCTGAATGAAGATATCTGCGATCAATGGGGAAGATGAAATACGTGGAGTTTCTGTTGACACTGTGTTAGACACAGTGTGCTTGGCATCCTGTGAGCAAACATCGGTGACGCCTCTGGCCTGTCACAGACTATGGGAGAGAACACTGAATACCGAGAGCAAGCATGACGTCTTGTTCTGAAACAAATGCATTCAAACCAAAGTTTGCTGCAAATTACCTCGATGGCATTGTTTTCCTTGGAACAGTCCAGTAAGGTGATCGGATGACACGTCAACAAACACAAAATAAACCGCGTGGGTGTAGGATAACCTTCTCTGGGTTTTGCCTGCTGCCACTTTATACATGAGATTTAAAGACGAGTGACAAAACCGGGAAGCTCTGGGAGGCTCCTGATGATTTCATCAGGCGCTGTTAGCTACAGGAACTTTGAGTGGGGCGGCTCACTGTATGGTGGATTCAGGAGTTTTAGTTCTTATTTCCATCACAGTGTTGGCTGCAAAGAAAGCCACAGAGCTGCAGCCGGCCCCGTTTTCACTGTGGAGTTTGTCACATCCAGAAGCCCCACCTGTCTGATGCCGACACGCAGGCCTGTCTCCATGTCTGAGCCCAGCGTGTCTTGAGAAGCTCACAGTGCAGGAGTGTAAACTTCATGAACTCACTTGTCCCAGAAAATTTACTTTGGCAATAAATTGTTTTCTGGACTAGGGAAATCCTATGTCTAGGTGATCATTTGGAGTTTATTAAAACAAAATTTGAACCAACTCTTTTAGGTTTCCCCTAAAAATACCAAGTACGGTTTTTCCTCCGAACCCGCACGCAGCTGGTCATATGGCAAGTGGACAGTCGGGATTGGAACAGTCAGGATCTTTTGTTCCTCCTTTAAGCTAAATATACCCTACTTAGCGAGCCCTGGAAATGTTTTGTGTTTGCAGTGTAGGCTGAGGGTTGATGGAATGTTTTTGGTGCCAAGGGGCCATGGTCTGTTTTTAATTCGTTTTAAAATCATTGAATCCCTCAACCATCATATTGTAAGTAGCTGTGAGACAGCCCCTAAAGATAATACCGGGGGTGCCATTCCTCATCTAATATCATCAAACATGTCTCATAATAAAGCTCATGTGCTAGACAGTCCTGTTTCACAACTACAGAAGGAGGCTCAGAGAATCTGAGTAACTTTCTAAAAGTCATGGCGGTTCTAAGCGGCCAAGTCAGCCATCAAATCCAAGTTCTTCAGACTTTGAACTAAGCGGCTGTCGCCAGCCATGTGGCCCGTGATGCTGAGGTGACCTGGCGTCACCACCAAGGCAGCCAGGTCATGTGACCTGTCATGTGTGCTGTATGTGTTTCCTCTGCAGGATGGGGAGGGATCTCAGTCCTGTTCTTAACATTTTGTAAGAGCAGCTTTGGAAGAATTCTCTGTACTAAAGTTCTGTCCTTTGCGAAGAAAGGTGGTGATTTGTTGAAGGGAAAAATATATTGAATGTCAAATTATGAGAAATGGGGCTGCTGAAACTTGGCACTATTTGGGAAAATTCAGAAGCAAATTGAAACCAGCCTCAAACAGGAGTGCAATTTTGATTAGAAGCCTTGTCTCCAAACTCCATGAAATAGGGCTAGGTAATATGAGAAGTGACACAGCTAAGAGGGATATTTATGTGTGGCCAAGCAGAAGCTGCAATCATGTTTATGTAGTGAAGGCAATTACACTCCCAAAGGCTGGAATGTGGGTTGATCCGCAGAAAATCGGCCCAATTTTGAATGATAAATTCACAGTGATGATTACTATCATTATAATGAGACTATCTTAAAATTTTCCCCTCTTGCCTAAAAATATAAGTAAACCAATTGTCAAAACCAGATGGGATTATGCGTCATATGTGTCTTTACTCACCGTAACTTACTACCGCCTAACTTGTTAAGGTTACCATATGTTCCAAACCAGAAAAGGGGATATAAGATCAAATTAAAGGTTTTAATTTGTGAATATTATTAAGTAAAAAGCCTTATGTAGGTATGAAACTAAGAGCATGTGCAAGTTAGCATTCCATGCATTGATCTCATTTAAATAATAAAATAACATGAAATGTTACCTGCCTTACTAAAGCTAAAGTCTACAGTCATTAGACATAACTTAATATGCTTCTGGCTTACTTCCTTGCTTAACATACTTAACTCGCTTGAGTCAGTTTTTTCCTACATCAGATGAGCATTTGTAAGTGGATTGCAGAGAAACTTTAATATTAGCCTCAAACAAAAACAACCAGAAAGGTATTTTTTCTTCCTCTCAAGGAATAAAAAGGGAAATTTATTTTCTAAATCTTTAAAGATTTCTGGATAATCTTTTGCAGTAAGTTAAATTATCAAGCAAAATCAAGCACTTTGCTTTTGAATTAATTTTTCATTCAGGTATTTTTAAGGTTTTAATTAATTTAAAAAATTTCACCTCCCAGAGGCGCCCAGATGCTCCTTTGCTAGACATCCAAGAATATAGTTTAAAAATTAGCTCATGTACTTGACTAAAATCTGTCATATCAACCCAGATGTTGTTAACATAGTTACAAAGGTGAGCCCCTCATCTCCTGTGTTGAGAGAGGATAACATTTAGCTCCCACATGCAGCCAGAAGTGGGAGACCACTTACGTTCTTGGCTTTATTGAAAAGCTTTCAATTATTTTAATATCTTTGAGGCTGAATGCCTTGGTAGTGGGAAAGAACAATTGTAAGGCTCTCATTAGAGTGTCTGTCACACACAGCACTTTCAAAGCATGTCTGTCCTTTTGGGGATTAAAAAGAAAATGTAATTTAGCGAAGATAAAATGGACTTAAGCAAGCGTTGTATTCTTTATCTGGCGTTTTACTGACATAGTTCAATAATTATCCCTAACTGTGGCTTTGCGGTTGTTGCCTTTCAAGTAAAGGAAGGACAGAGGTAGGAGCTGGGAGAGGAGAAAAATGAGGGAATGGGGCCAGAGGAGAGGAGGTAGAGAGTGGAAAAAAAAAAAAAAAGAGAGAGAGAGTGGGAGAGAGAGAAAGGAGGGGTAGGGGAAGAGATGGATCAAGAAAGAGGTAGGAGGGAGGATGTTCCTATAAGACCATGAGGTCTTCAGACCTGATTCAACTTCAGTAGAGAAAAAAAGTGTTACCCTTGTTGTATCAAAGATACAGGTAACCTCATCCACAACTGCAAATGAAGTCTATACCATTGGCTTCTTCTTTTACAATGTCGATTTCTGTACATTTCCTTGAGGTGCATGTCCCGCAGCTAGTCCCCTTTAGCCAGAAAAAGGTACCACCTTCATTTCCTATCTTCACTGAACTCGGAAGTCTAGTTGGAGTGATCAAACAAATAATGGTAAAAGGCAACACATATTCATTATCAGAAGAGGCTGCTTAGAATGAAAATGTAATACAATCTTGGAAAGCAAAGAAAAATAGAAATTAGGAAAATGGAGTCCATAAATGGTAACACTATCTTCAAACTGCCTAAATTAATGGCATATCTCCTGGAAGTTTTAATCAATCTTGTAATCTAGTGCTGTATGATTATAATTATCCAGATAATGTAAGAAAAAGAAATCAGCTTTTGCTTATTAGCATGATGTTTTATGCATAGCAAATCCTCAAACATATTTTTTTGTTTGATTGGTCAGGTAATTTGGCCTTTGTTTTCTGATTAAAGGAAAAAAATGCATGGGAAGGAAAGATACAAAGACAGAAAATTAAAAAGAACCTCATGAGGAGCATTTTGGAACTCAAGTTCAGTACAAGGGGAGCAATGCTGAGCCACCAAGGTCCTCATGGTCTTTTCTCGGAAAATAAAACATTTAGCCGAGGGCAAGGTCAGATCAGTTAAGTGTGTGTTAATGCTTTACCCTATGCTTAGAAGCCGGGAATCTGCTCTTACTCACCTGTAACTCTTAAGTAAAATACTGTTGTTCGTTACGTCTCAGCGGGCAAAACCACAGTCCTTCATGAAGAAGAATGAACCAGCATAACTCAAGTTGACTTGGAAGCCACGAGGCAAACTGCTTAGAACTTGAGCCTGGGTGTGAGGGAGTCCCGACCCCTGGGCTTCCCTCCTCTCCCACCGCCTGTTAAGTGAAATTTGATTACAAGTCTTACCTAATTTACCCCTCCCACTTCTACTTATCCTTTATCCTGTTCCTTTAGCACACTTATTTTTATTATTTTAGTTGATGAGTCAATAGGTTTTTTTTAAAAAGATAGTATAAAATAGCCTAAATAACCAAGAAGGCAGACATGACCTGTAATTTTCTAACAAACAAGAGCCAATGCTAAAATTTTGACAATTTCCTTTGAACCTTTACACGTGCATGTTTATTTTCACGTGGTTGAGTTTGTGCTGTAGGCATGTTACTCTGCAGCCCTCAGCAGTTGTCTTGATTCTTCAGGAGCACCTTCTGAGTTCTAATGCCCTGTGTGGCTTTATTTTCTTGTCATCTGATGGGCTTTGTTTCCATAACAGAAGTATAAACGCTTCCAAAGAAGAGACTTATCTTCCATTTATTTGTCACAGTCTTGTTTTCTACACATGGACTAGAATTTTCCTTCCTAGACACTTAACATGGGTGTTGTTTTAATTTGTTAGATTTATGGAGGTCATTAAAATAAGGAGGTTACTTTCAGCAACCCCTGCACCTCTAGAAAGTAAGTTTTTCTCCAAGAATCCCTCAGCACTCTGGAAGACGTAGTTCTTTGGGGAAAAAAAAAAAAACCCCAGGTGTGGGGGAAATTTAGTTCCAGAATAGGTGTGCACTCTATCACATCTGAAAATCTTTTTTTGATGTTCGTCCAATCAGTTAGGTAAGTCTTGGCTTAGATCAGTTAGGTAATCAGTTAGGCCAATCAGTTAGTCCAATCCGTTAGGTTAAATCTTAGATTAGATGATGCTGTGAGGAAGGCAAAGGAAAATGACCCCATGTCCCGTCTCTAGTGTCCCCCCCAATCCCCAAGGCACACCTAAAGTTCATTTTTCACATTACAGCCAAAGAGAGCTTTGGAAGAGGCAAATCTCCATACTCACTACCGGTTCCGATCTCTGCATTCCAGTCTTGCCTCCACCTCATTATCAAAGTCCCAGGAGCGCAGTATGCTTACCCTCCTTTCTAAGCCTTTGCACATGCTATTCATTCTGCCTGGGAGACCGTCCCTCCCCATTCTCACCAACTAAGTCCCCCATCTTCACTTGGATGACTGTTATTCATGCTTCAGGTCTCAGCAGAGATGCCACCTTCTTTGGAAAGTCCTCTTAGTCCCTGCTAGGCTAGTGATTCCATCTCACAGAGGTCTGTCTGCCTCTGGAGTCTGTTAGTCTGGTCTGCTGTTCCGCCCAGAAGTGCTGATGGCCCAGGTGTCACTCTCCTTAGAGAGCATGTGGTTGTCACCTAGAGTCTTTCTGGGAGAGTTTCTTAGCCCAAAGGAAAGGCTACAATGGCTAATGGTGGACTTTCAATCCCTCCCCGGAAGGAGGCTGTCTGCATTCCTCGAGGGCTCCTGCCAGCTTCCTTTGTATGGATCTGCATCAGAGCTCAGTCTCCTTTAACACAGAATATTTGTCCGAAGGAGTCATTGTGATCCCTTTGTGAAAGACTCACTTAAAATAGTAATATTATTTTTAATGGAAATTTCAGAGATAGGGTCACAAATATGAGTTACAGAAGAATAAAAGGGTCACTGTTATATGCTACGCACTTAATGTGGATATTGATTCTACTTCCACACGCTACATATAAATGTGTGTAAAGGTTTTGTATGAGTTGAAGAGAAATTAAATGTAGTTACCCTAGGTGATAAGCAAACCAGTATAGTACAGAGGATGCTCATGAAATAGACACCTGAAGGAAAAATGAATTTACTACCTAAGAAATAAATTAATTTCTCTGGGCTACTGAGAGATGATTTACATCTCGGTAAAGTGAGGCAAATTCTTGATCTTTTTCCATTTAAGGAAAATTCTGTCTGGAAATTACTCTAAGAGAAGAAAAAGCTACCGGGTCTAGATGTCAAAAAAGGATAAAAAGCTTCTTGTTCCTATGGAAATGAACATGGGTCATCTTGTGTTTCTTATTTATTTTTTTTTCCCTTGGGGCAGACTTCTTTAGCCTACTTTGTATTTGTCTCATGATTTTACCACGGATGAATCCTTAAATACAGAGCTAACGAGGTCTTTAGAGAGACTATAAGCCAAATATTTTATTTTGGAGATGAGGGAGTTGGCATTCAGAGAAGCCAAGCATTTTGTCTTCTCTCACCCTGCGTGGAGCAGCAGGACGGGAGCTTACAGCCAGGTGTCCGGACCCTGCACCCTCTGTTCCTCCCATCTCATTACAGACATTTGCTGGGAAGTGTGGAATGATATTAGAGGGCTAAGTAAATCAACAGTATCACTCAAATATTTAATTTATGACGTCCTAATAATATCCAAACACTATTCTAAGCGTTTTGTATGCATGAACACCCTTGACCCTCACTGCGCTTTATGATTCTTACTTTAACCAATAATAAAGCTGAAGAGACATTCACAGCTCGTCAGTGTTGACCCTGGGACTCTGAGTGAGACAGTGGACTCTTGAGTCTGTGTCCGTAACTGCTATTTTGTTCTTCCTTTCATTCAAGTCTATTCACAAATTAGTCAAACATATGCACAGCTGTGTTAAGACTATGAGCCAGAAACGGGAACCAGGGGATTGGCTGTGCAACGTGGCTGTTTAACCTGACGCTGACTTCCTCTGGCTGAGCCCCTGGGTCCTGGTGGGTGACTTGAGGCCACTTCTGAATACTGCTTCCTCAGAGAGAGGCTGGAAGAGTTACCCAGGATAATGCAAATCAAGCTCTTAAGTCTTAGGGCTGAGTCTGCCACACGTGCAAAAGCTAATAGGCTAGAGCGCTTTGTTAGCCTTATTTTATCTTCTCGTTGGCTGAAGTGCTTATTTCATGTCAACAACACAGAAACCTTGCGCTTTTAACCTTCCTCTTTGGAAAAAAAAAATCAAAAACACACCACTGCACTGTTCCAGCTTAGTAATAGGACCTGAGAAATCTGATTTATTCTTTATTAATGCACTTTAATGCTTTAAATTCTTCATTTGGAAAATGACTTTTGATTCTTTTTTCAAACTAATGACCTTGTAGGAACTTGCTTTCTCGTCATTTGCTCGTTTTTGCTAAAGTGAAGCTCTAAAGAGGAAATTCAAGATAGCTGATGGTTTTATTTAATCCTATGTTGTGTGTATATCCAGTGTTGAGAATAAAACAAAGAGAGATGTTAGGAAATAAACATGATTTTTAAAAAATCTTATTTAAACAAACCACCACCACA
Organism: Camelus ferus; assembly: GCF_009834535.1. Lineage (NCBI taxonomy): Eukaryota > Metazoa > Chordata > Mammalia > Artiodactyla > Camelidae > Camelus > Camelus ferus. Next base: position 32,618,639 of record NC_045715.1, on the reverse strand, counting down.
AATTGTACCTTTCCTTTAGAAACGCCCCTACCTACCGTACATGGGGAGATTTTCCTTCCAGCAATAAAGGTCAACTGACCAGCTAAAGCTTTCCAGTATCCTTGCTGTGTCCACCTCATCGAAACTCACGAGACACGGAGTGCCAGCTGAATGGCAGCTGTGCTGCCGAAGTATCTTGCAGTCTCAGAAAGCGTCCTCATGTCCACCTCGCACTTGTGTGAACAGACACGACACCGACTTCCCTTTAATTTCAAAGCATCGCTGAGTCATTTTTGTTCTCTGCACAATAGTTTATGACAATAGTTCGATGTCTCTTTCCTCTCCTCTCTCTTGGAGAATTTGTCCTTTGATCTTGTCTCTATGAGTTTAATTTCCTCTTCCACTGTGGAGGTGTGGATGGGGTGGGTGTAACTTTAAGAGCTACAAAGTAGTAAACCTAGTAAGACTGAAAGAACACCAGATCTTGTTTTTCTGGCATTACTGCTCCTGGAGCAATAGCGTGATGAGGTGCCTTCCTGGCCGTGAGACAGCGATGTGACCTGAAATTCTATTGATTTCACAGTGGCACAGTTTACCTTCCAGAGGTGGCCTGGGATGACACTTTTTCATGCTGCATCAAGAACCCAAAATACTGCAGGGACTTCCTAACTGACCTCCTTCCTTTAGAGTCACCCTGACTCCCTAAATCATTTGCCACAGTGTAAGGAGAGAGCACTCCGCAGGGTAAATCAAATACCAGTCCCCTGCTTAACACTCCCCAGTGGTTTCCTGTTACAGGACAGTTAAGTCCAGCTCCTTACTAGACTTAAACCTTTCATGGCCCTTACAGAAGAGGCCCGGCTTCCTTCTCCAGCCTCAGTCCCATCACATCCTTCAGTTTCTTGACCATCAAGTGCTGTTCTTTGCCTCCAGGCCGTGATGCATGCAAATCCTTTCCCCAGGTACCAAGTCCTCGCCTCTGTTCACTAGCTTACTGAAAACGCTTGGTGCGCAGTGAAAGTAGACTAGATAAAAGAAATCTTAAAAAGTATAAAGTTTACTTTTTCTCTACCAGCCTCTCATTTCTATACACACCTCTCTTCATCTGAGTTCCTCTTGTCCTCAGACACTTGGTAAAAACCTTTTACTTTTTCCTGTCTTAATGAAGTCGCTGCTTAAAAATAACCTTTGAGCAGCGAAATACACCTCAGGATGAATTCACTGAGTCAGAGATTATGGAGTGTTTCATATATACCAGGCTTTGTTCTAGGCCCAGGGAAATGACCAGCGAGCAAGATAGGAAAGGTGCCAGCTCTCAATAAGAATATGTTCTCATGGAGGAGACAGGAAAGGAGGAGTTAAATCATTAAGTAAGCTTATTTCACATAGAAATAGTTAGTAGGAAGAAGATAAAATAGGGCTAAGTAAAAGAGTGACTGCTAAGAAGGAGGTGACCACTTTAGAGCGTGTGGTTCAGAGGGTCCCTTTGAAGCTGAGACCTCGGTGAGGAAGTGGCCCTGGCCATAGAGGACCAGACAAAGGGTCAGCAGGTGCCAAAGCCATGAGGGGAAAATTAGTGCATTCCAGGAGTAGGAAGAGAGACCCGAACAGCTGGAGCAGAGTTCAGGGAACGAGGTCTGAGGGCTAGACCAGCAGCAATGATGTGGCCTCACTGAGAACTGTCCAAGCAGGCCTGGGCTTCAGAGTGAAGAACAGACTGAGGAAGAGCGGAAGTGGACCTAGGGATATGGGTTAAATGGGACTTAAATTCATCGTAAGCTGGTGATGTCAGTGCAATTCACGGAGTGACAGAGCTGAAAAATTTCTTCAACGGCATGTAAACATTTTTACTCATATGCTCGTGTCACTCATTTTATAGATGAGAAAAATGAAACTTAGAAGGGGAAATCAACCAGCCAACGGCTTCTTATCCGATTGGCCTGAGATGCACACTGCAGCCCAGGTCGCATGACTCTGGGTCACATGATTAAGTGTCCGCTCCATTATTCCCACCTGACTTCTGGCAGATCCTGGGCCAGTTGGATAATTGCAGTATATGTTATATTCACTGTTTCTCTGACACAGAAGCACCTATAAATTGATTTGTTTGGGAAACTACCGCCACTTACAAAATAGTAGAACTAGCTCTTACAAGTAATGTATAAAAGTGTCTTTCTCAGGACGATAGTGAGTAGGGTGACTGGGCCGATGGTTTGTACAAGGTGCAGACTGTTCAGTAGAGCTTTGGATTTAAGGGTGTCCAAAGACCTTGTTTGTTTTGTCTTGCTGCATGCTGTAGGGTAGATCAAGACAGAGAAATTCATCCTATTTGTTACATTCATTTAAATATAATGAGATGAAAGCATATCTTTTATGAAGTAATTTTTGTAAAAAGTGGAAATTAGACAATTTCAAAAGGGATGAGAGCAGCTAGCCAAACCTAATATAGATCAGCTACTTAAAAATCTACACTTTGCCTTCTTTAAAATTTTGACTTTTGTCCAGGCACATTATCAGCACCCTCTTTGATCACTATAATCTCCAAATGAGGCCTGAGGGATGCATAAATCTTCGTTCCGCTGCTAAAGATCCCTGAGAAGTCTTTTTGATGACAGAAATGAGTAAAGACAGATGGAACTGTTCCTTCTTAGGTGAACAAATAAAGCTTCTGAAATACTTTCTTTTTCAAATCATTCAAAGCACAGGTCAGTGTCACAGATAGGATTTCAAAGAAGTAGAAACCAGGGTAGCATGCTGGGGCAGGATTTCCTCCTCTTTCCCCAGAGCTGCGCTCCCTTTCCATCTGCATCTCACCGGAGGACCCCACAGAGTTTACTTTAAAGAGAGCCTTGGGAATCTACAGCCAGAATTTCAGTTTGATTTTTATATGGAATAAAAAAAAAAAGATGGGAAAATTACAAAGATGCCGTGGAAAGTGGGAGATATACCAAGCCAAGGGGAAAACAGCCCTCAAAGTACGTTCTTATTTAGAAATATGTTTTTCATTGAGAGTTGGTCAGGTTGAGTTAAATAGAAAGATCGTTTTTATTTAACATGCGAGGGGAAATGGGTCCACAGAGTGAGTACAGAATTTGTCTCTTGCAATTCTTGATGCTCCTACCAACAGTATTTGTACTCTCTGTGCATGTCTCGAACTTTTTGTGTTTCAGCACACTCTCAGGGATGAGGGTGGCTTTGGAGCAGATACAGACAGGTGCCTCAGATGCAGGTGTCTGGTCTCAGCAAGTCCACAGCACTTGTTACAGGTGCCTCTTGAGTGTCCAGTGCCTCACATCTCTGTGAGAACAACCGTGGTTCCCACACTGTTGGGTTTGTTACCCCCCTGTACTGCCCTCCTAGAAAGAACTGCTTCCTGTTCTGACTCTACACTTTCATATCCTCACGAGATAAAGGTCTTGCCTGATGCAGCAAACACACAACCTGTTCACGGCATAAATTTTCTTTTGTGCCTGTGTCTCTTCCAGGACCTGACGCACACTTTCAGAACTGTTCTCCATCTCTCGCAGCCCGCTATTGGGTTTGACATTCCATCTGACAGCCATTGCCACTGAAGTACACGACAGTTGAGGCGAATAAGATATATCCAAATTGATTACAATTTGGCGACCACTGTCAGGGATTTCTTTCTGAGTGTCAGGAACACGGGTTGAGAAGTACTGCTCTGAACCTGTTGCCGCAACGCAGTGTCCACCTTTGTGTTCCTTAAAGATGAGCGATCACCTCTCTTACACATACCCTCCTCTTATGATCTTGTCTACTCTACTTCATGTATAATCTTGAAAACGAGGTGATTTTCAACAACCCCACCTGAGGTCTTATCAGTCTCATGTCAGGGTATTGTCCAGTGTGTTTTTCTGGCCAGCCTACAACTGAGGCAGTTACTTAAAGGGAACGTGGGGGGAGGGTATAGCTCAGTGGTAGAGTGCATGCTTCACATGCATGAAGCCCTGGGTTCAATCCCCAGTACCTCCACTAAATAAATAGATAAGTAAACCTAATTGCCACCCCCGAATAAAATTTTAAAAAATAAATAAAGGAATATTGTGATGAGGGAACAGGTGCTCACATTATATTTAGAAAACATTTCAACCCTATTAAATTATGTGTGAAAAACAGGATTTTCCTCAATTTGTTCTGCAATACACAGCTGCACCCCCCAGAATATAAAGGAGTATGGATGTTTGTAACATTTCGTGTGTGTTTCGCATGCATGTTACTGTGAGTGTGTGTTAACCCTAGTAAGTTTAGCGTCTTTCTGTTACATATATCATCCTTTTAATTTTTGAAAAGTTGTTAACTCATGCCAGGCTTTGCTTCTGGCTGAAACTGAATGCTTAAACTTGATCCCACATAAAGGAGTTGTCATAGAAGGAAAGGGTGAGAGTGAAGGTGTGGATGAGATGCAAATAATGTTCATGTACATTTCCCTATGCATGTGGCCAGTCTTGTATAACTTCATGATGCCCTGTGCACCTTCTCTGATCCCCTTCACCTTGCATGGTGTCCCATGTAGCCCCCAAAGGTTGGATATGAATTCCTAACATGCTGCTCCACCCACATTAGTTCCACAATCGCTAGAGCCTACCCATTTGCCTTTTGCGCTCCTTCACATAGAGTAAGACTCTCTTCCCTGGAGTGTGCCTCCCTCTGGTAACTTAGGTCTCCCCTTTTTTCTGTTTTCAAGGATGGGAGGAGCAGTTTTATTGGACACCAGCTGGGCGGAGTAGTGGAAGTGCCAAACAGCAAGGACCAGCGGGTCAAGTCAGCCAGAGCCATTCAAATCACCTACTACCTCCAGACCTATGGCTCTGCCCCCCAGGACCTCCTGGGGGAGAAGTGGGAGAATGAGTTCTGCAAGCTCATGCGGAGGCTCCAGGAGGAGCGCCGGGGCCTCCAGCTCTACTCCTTAGCATCCTTCAGCCTCTGGAGAGACTTTCACAAGACCAGCATCCTGGCCAGGAGCAAGGTCCTGGTGAGCCTCGTGCTGATCCTGACCACGGCCACCCTCTCCAGCTCCATGAAGGACTGTCTGAGGGGCAAGCCCTTCCTGGGCCTCCTGGGGGTGCTCACCGTGTGCATCTCCATCGTCACGGCAGCTGGGGTTTTCTTCATCACCGACGGAAAGTACAACTCCACCCTGCTGGGAATCCCGTTCTTCGCCATGGGTAAATATCCATCCTTGTGGTAATTGGATTCTTACCGGTTTGGGGCAAGGTAGTACATTTCTTGAATTCTCAGGTGGGAGTCTGTTTTAATTTTGCATCGGTGTGCCCTGTGGGATGCGCTGACATTGACTTGGGGTGGTGTCTGTCTCACCTGATTACGTCTTTTTCAGTAAATTATAGGCTGACCAACCCGTCTTCCCATTTGCCCCAGGGACTTCAGTGCTGTCAAATGTTTTTCAAGTACATGTGATTGCAGTTCTCTACTCAGCTTCCTCAAAAAATTGCAGGTTGAAAATTACGGGGTTAAGGAAATTCAAAACCTGCTTCACACAAAATGTTGTGGTTCATATTCGTGCTGCATCCTCAAGTTGATGGTGGCGAAGAGTGGATATCATGGGATGAAAATTCTGAGAACCACCGATATGTTCTAATCTCAAAGAACCTCTTCCTTAAGCTTTGATTATTAATTCATTTCAAAGTTTTCACAGAGGATATACGCCATTTTCCCACCTCATTTAAACTAAGCATTTCCTGCAGCCACTTAGAGATGTGTCCTCAAATTTTTCTGTCGCAGGTGAATTTAATTCATGAGTCTCTTTAGTCAAGATTACCCTTTCTTGTATGTTTTTTCTCAGATGTACATAAATGGTCTGGAAAATGGTATGTGAGGCCATGAGAGTGTGTGTGTGTGTGTGTGTGTGTGTGTGTGTGTGTGTGTGTGTGTGTTTGCCAAAGAGAAGATCAGGTCTGGGAAGAAAAGTGAGTTCAGCAACAAGATTGATGGACCTTATCAGAAAAGAGAGGATCATGGTGATATTTGTGGTACCACCAAAGAGCTCTGTCAGATGTGATACAGCTCCCTACCTGCAGCGATTTGGAGGTTAAGCTGTAAAAATGGCCTCGAGGTGGTAAACTGACATACACAGGAGAGTCTTCAGCTATCAGAGAATTGCCTTTCGCTCCCCAGGTTAACATCAGCCCTAACTTACAGTTTTATTATCAAGTAAAAGAAGACGTAGACATGTGGTCAGAAAGTCTTCAGGGTGATCTGGGCCCTTTTCCTTTTGACCTAAACAAACACTCCTGCGAGCCACACTGCAAAGTGGATTTATCTGGAAACCCATCTTCCTTGTGGCCCTGTTAGTTCATCTCGGTATAAGCCTCAGTTTCCTCTTGTATCAAATGAGGCTAATAATGGGATGATAATAATCATGAGGATAAAAAGTCAAAGAATTGGCTTTTGCACATAATAGAATGTACCTAAAACTAACAGTCTAGAGTAAGCACTCAGTAAGTATCACCAAGGTTTAGTCGTTAACCTGGTGTGGGAAGTGCAGCAGACTCAGTGATGAACAGAAAACAGACCCTGACTTCAAGAAATAGAAAGTCTTCCTTGCATTCTGCATATCACCTTTAAAAGCATGTTCATCTTGTGAACAAAAAGAGTTTTTCCATTTCCAAAAGAACTTTAAATGTATGTTCAGCTTGTGAACAGAAAGAGTTTTTCTAGTTACTAAAGAACTGTATGAAATTTTTTTTTCACCAATGATGATGGGCCTAGATTTGAACCATTTATACTTGTTATATTTTAGGGGCTAAGTCTCTTGACTTAAAATAATAATATAAGAATCATGCAGCGTGATTCACAAAGATGAATGGACAAATTAGACACGTTAGAGCCACGAGGACTTGTAGTAAAACTGGTGGAAATCTAATTAGGTGGTGGAAAAGTTGACCAGGAAAATTCTATAGCATATAGAATTACAGATTCCATACACGTAAGGAGAAAACTTGTCTCCAGTGATGCTGAGTTGTATCATAGGCTCAGATGTGAGATCACAGTGGTGTTTTCATTCCTTAAAAATAAAAATAAGAACACTGAATGCCACAGTGAGGAAAATGTCCAGACCCTAAAACATAACACTTTTTACACTTTTCTCCTCTCTTGGTCACGTTTTCAATCATAAATCAGCCCTGGACACGGGCAATGCTGACTCCCAAAGCCTGGTAGATGGTTGCTTTTCAGCATTCCTGCAATTCATGTTCATAAAATATTCTGAAAGGAACTCTTCTGCTATGTTCTGAAAATATAACACCAGTAGACCCATACATATAAACTTACTTAAAATATGTGCTCCATCAAGGGGGAGCTGGTTTTGTTGTGCTTCGTTTTGTTTGTAAAATGATCCTAATCGTAAAGATACCAAGATTGAAATGGCAGGAAGGGATAGGTCACAGGACGGGGACATCTTGGGTTTCATCCCAGCTTTTCCACTTTTGTATGTTTCGTTGGGCGAGTTATTTAGAGTCACTTTGTCCCAGTTCTTCATCTATTAAATGAAGGATCTGGACTCCTCAGTCTTCAATTTTGAAGATCCTCCCATGTTATTCATTTCATCCCTCAACCAAAGTTAGAATTTGATCATTCCTTTATAAAACCATTTAAAGTTTGTATTATCCTCAACCTTCTAATCTCTATTTCTCCTTTGTTGACTGTGTGTGTGTGAGAGAGAGAGAGAGAGAGATTGCTTTAGAATGAAAAATCACAGCCTTGCGTGCAGAGCCTCAGACACACGGAGCACATCTCTGTGACGGCGGTGAGATGAATGCGATACTGAGCATCAGTAAGTTGAGTCGGGCAGATACTCATCTTCTGCTGGTACCCACAGCATTGGTTAAAACTAGTCCTTTGATGAATTAGTTTACATGGTGTCAAAACTGCATAATCCAATGTTCGTCGGCTGTAAGGGAAAGAAGCCCAGCTCTTTTTTGTAAACTTCTTTCTCTTCCTATCTTCCTGCAAGGATTTCTTTAAGGGAGTGAATATTCACTCCATTATGCTGCAGGACTCAGACCGTTCATCCTCATTAGAACTGATCCCTGAAGCTGGGTCTGTTGCTGAGGTGTTACGCTTTCCACCATCCTATTTTTGACCATCTATCTTCCTTTTATGCTGCATCTGATTGTTCTTTTTTCTGACCACTCATCCATTTAAAATCCCCAATGTCATTTCGGAGGCGTGCACACTGAACTTTTGTATCCTGCCTTTTTTTACGCCTGTACCAATTTTTATGTTTTGGCCTGACGTTCCTACAGCAAAGGTATGTTTGTCGAGTTCCACACTCCAGATTTAGGCTTAGAAAAGAAGGTGACCATAGGTATACGTTCTCTCTAGAAAAGATTTCAGAGAGAGAAATCCAGACTTAAAACACTTTTTTTAAAAAAAGCCTAAAATGACCTCTTTTATCTCCATCCTAACGTCCTTTCTCTATACAAGCATAAACTGATGAGAAGGCCACTAATTTAATTTATAACTCATTGTCAGCTTTTTTTTTTTTCATCCTCATTTGCTTTATGTGGATGTGTTTCCTCTTTCTGGAAGGAGAAATATGGGCTAATATCACACACAGACGCCAAGCTGGCTCCTGCTGCGTCTTGCTGATCTTCTGTGGACAGTTGCCAGGGACATTAGTGCCTTGGTTCACTATTATTTTTGCTGTCCATCCTGAAATTGTTTCAAGGGCCAGGAACCTTACCTTAGTCAGCCTGACGCCACCGGACATATGCAGATGACGCTTTTTTTTGTTTGTTTGTTTTTCAGGTGAACCCAAGGTTCCCAGATATGAGACTTTCTCATTTGTAATCCAAAACTGAGCTCCATACTCATTTATTTATTAATATATTCAAATATTTATTTAGCACCTACCATGTTCCAGGTATTTTTGTGTTCTGGAGTAAAGGATATTGAACAGAACGGATCAAGTTGTTGCCCGCCTGGATCTTACTTTCTAAGCCTGCTCAGGGAAGGCATAGGACAATGAATAAATAAATGTAAACTGTGTCGTATTGATAAGTGATGTAAAGCATAAAAATAAAACAGGATAAGAGATAAAGAGCAGAGGTGGTCAGAGAAAAGCCTTTCTAAACACGTGAAATTGAAACAGAGAGCTAAATAAAATGAAGAAGCACCCCTGGCTCAGCTGAGAAAAGAGTGCCTCTGACAGAAGGAGCTATCCGTTCCAAGGCTCCGAGGTGGATCTTACTTGGTGGAGTTCAGGAAGAGCAAGAAAGGGAGTGTGGCTGGAGCAGACTCGGCAACGGTCCGAGTATTGGGAGAGGGAGGGTAGGGCCAGGTCATGTAGGGCACTGAGAACATCATACTTAACTAGTAAGCTATTGGGAGCGTTTTGAGACAAGAATGTGAACTGACTTAGGTTTTATGGAAATGAGGCTCAATGGAGCAAGAATGGTTCTAGGAAGACTGTGTAAGAGGTTGTTGCAAAGTCTTCATGGGATTTAATGGGCACTTGAAACAGCGTGGGAGCAGTGACACAGTGACAAAAAGGGATTAGGCCCAGGCTATATACTGGAAAATAGCATTGACAGGATTTGCTGAGGACTGGGTATGGTATGTCAGAGAAAGAGGAGCCATGGATGACCCCAAGCTTTGAGGACTGAATAACTAATCGAAAGCAGCTGTCATTGGCTGTCGTGGAGATTGTGGGAGGAATCAGTCACGGGGGGAAAATACAAGAGTTTAGTTTCCTATCTGCCGAGTTTGATACCTATTAAGTATCCAAGGGGGGAAATGTGGAGTTGGCTATATAAGGCAGTGTATGGGTCAGGTTCAGAAGTAAAATCTGTTAAGTTGGAGCTGAAAAGTATAAAGTGTGGATTCATCATGGCATTAGCTAATAATGAAAGCCATGGAATCTGATAAGATCAACTGGAAAGATAAACACTGATGGAAAACAGAAGTGTAAGACCTGAGCCCGGGAGCATTCCGATGCTTACAGCTTGGGCAGGTGAAGATGATTCAGCAAGTGACACTAAGAAAGACCATGTTATCGAGTGAGATAGCAGGAGAGCCGAGAGAGAGCAGTGTACCAGCAGTCAAGCAAGGGAGGTGTTTCACGAAGGAGCAAGGGATCAATTGTTCCAACAGCTGCTCAGAAACCGTGCTCACTGAGAAGTGGTCGTTTGATTTGGGAGTTTGAAGGGCACTGGTGACTTTGACAAGAGCTGCTGTAAAGGAGTGCTGAGGGTAATTTAAAGTGGTTCAGTAGAGCTTGGAGGATAGGAAGTGAAGACAGGGAGTAAAGCTAATTCTCCAAGGAATTTTGCACTAAAGGGAAATAATGATTGTATACTACCGGGGGTGTACAAGTGAGAAAAGCTTCCTAGTAAAGCGGAGAGATGAAGGCTGCAGTAGCAATGTCACTGAGGAGGAGAGCGAGGACAGGATTCAGAGCATGGCTAAAGTCACCGGCTTTATATCAGCACCTAGACGGTTCATCTACAGTGAAGATAAAGGAAGGCAAAATGTGTGGACAGATCTAGATGGACTGGTCCATGCCGGGGTGGGACCATGTGGAAATTCTCTTCTGTGGCTTCAGCTTGCTTCATCAGTAAAATAGGAAGCAAGTCATCAATGAAAAATAAATTTGGGGAACATGAAGGGAGTTTGCAAGAGTCACTTCGGAAAAAATGGAGAATGAATTAAAGAAGAAAATTTAGGTGAACAACTAGGAAGCTCGAGGGCCCCCTTGAAGTTTACATTCACGAATTAAAAAATGAAATCAGTCAGTGTGGCTGCTGACTCTGTACCCACTCCAGCCATATATAGCTGCTTGGGGGAAGAGTTGAATAGGCATTCAGGTGAATTTCATCGGAAAGAAACTCCCAGGGGAAACAAAAAAAGAGAGGGAGAGAGGGTGTACAGTGTATGCAAAAGAGTGACTGTAATGCCAGATCATGGGAACTGTAATAGGGTCAGCTAGACCACGTTGCAATAACAAATAATGCCTTAAGTCCACTTCACTTAACACAACGAAGATTGATTTCTTGCTCATATCACAGTTTGGTGTGGATCAGGAAACTCTTTCTGGAAACACTTTTTCAAAAGAGATTCAGGAATATAGGATACCTCCAATCTCACAGCAGCTTGTCTTCTCAGACTTTGTGTTCCCAGCCATGGACACAAAAGAAAGACTAATTAGAGAAATCACACCCACTTATACCGTTACTTCTCATCACCTTCTGTTGGCCAGAACTAGACATATGACCATAAGGTAAGTGCAAAGGAATATGGAAAATTTAGGAGAGTAAATGGATTATTTTATGAGCATCAGCTGTCTCTTCCACATAAATTAAGCCGAACGATAAAGATAATGAGGATTTATTCCGCTTCATCATCATGGTTTAAAAAAAAAGTATTGCACGAGAGCAAGACAGAAGTCCCAGGGCTGCCCTAGACCTAGAAGTGACATGGCTTCACATCTGCCATATTCTATTGGCTGCATGCCAGTCACTAAGGCCAGCCCAGATTCCGGAGGAGGGCAGTGGGATGCCGCCACTGGAGAGAGTGGCAGCGAACTGAGAGATTGGCAGAGTCACATTGCAGGGGAGCATGTGGAATGGGAGCCATGGTCGTGGCCATCTTTGGAAAGTACAGTCCGCCACACAGTTACAATGTGAGTGAGCTGGTAAGAGGTGGATTCTAGAGATTCTTGCTATAAAGGCTTCGAGAAGAGATTATTACTAATGAAATGGCTGTGATTTGATCATTTGGGGATGGAAGACAAACGTTAGATGTGCCCTACGCTATGGGAATGAGAGTCCCGAACAGAGACCTAGAAATCGTGGGCCTTTGCAATTGCTCTTTGAGGGGAGATGTATGACTTCACAGTAGTACCAGTAGTCCCACCCAGCAGAGTGATTCTGTTAAATTGCAAGGCAGATCCTATCACTTATCTGCTCAGATTCCTCCGAGAGCTTCCCACCTAAACCAAACTGAACAGACACAGATATTCAGTGACATCCAACGTCCAACAAATCTGGCATCTGCTGCCCCTCTGACTTCTGGTCCAACCTGTCTCTCTTTCTACACTTGGAAAGCTCTTCCTCAGATATCTGTGAACTTGTTTTCTTACCTCCTGCAGGTCTTTATGCTAATGTCACCTTCTTGGAGGGGACTTTCCTGGCCACTCTATCCAAAACCACAAGTACCTCACCAGCATTTCCCATCTCCCTCTCCGCTTCTAACATACAGTATGTTTTACTTGTTGACTTGTTCATTATCTGTCTCCCCGCAATAGAATGTAAGCCCCTGAAGGATGTAAATTTCCATGGCTCCATTCACTGCTATTTTCCAAATACTTTAAACAGTGCCAGCCTAAGGTGGGCACTCAATAAATATATGTGGAATTAATGACTGAATGGTCTCTTAGCATTTCTCAAATGGGTGATGATCTACTAGAGAGTCATTAAACTTATTTAATGTATCATGACCCACATTTATATTTCACTTAAGGAGAAGAAAAGAGAATAGAAAGGGACGGGAACTACCAAAAGGTGTTGCACATAGTAGTGAAGCATTGAGTCATACTTTTGTTTCAGTTTAATATATCTGTTTGAATAATAGATCATGATGTGAGATGCATTTCCTAATGTGGCCCATGCTCAACATTTTTAGATAAAACACTGTCTAGAAACTTGTTTGGGCTAATGTCTCAAGCAGACATGGTGACAGATGGGGATTTGTTAATGGGGAGGCCACCGGGAGAACTCATCAGCTCCACAGCCAGCTGCCTCTCTTAGTTCTGCTGGAGACAGTACCTGGGCTTAGGAAAGGGAAGGTGTTGCCGGGGACCTAAGGGGTTACTTCTTGGGCACTTTTATTTTCCTTGACTTGAACCAGCACACTATTTGACACATAATGAGCTCTCTGAGTTTCAATGGTTAGCTCAAGTTTTTTTTAATGATTATGTTATGATTTTGGAAATGTTTCTCAAAAAGTTTGTTTTGCCACAGGACCTGTTTTACTCAGGGTCATTAAACTCATCAAAAGCGCTCCCCAAATAACCCTATTGCTAAAAGTTCTCTTACGGGAGCTGCTTTTTTAGCCATGTCAATTATAGCCACCCTGCTCTTGGTGAAAAATAGTTATCTCCTTTGGGAAAAGGTCGGCCAATAATGTGAAAATATTCCAATGTTTAGATGCTTGGAATCAAAAGACTTGGAATCCAGTCTAGTCCCTGTCAGTTCAGGTGACTTCTCTTTGGACCCCCCCCACTCCCCCCACCGCCACCATGTTTTCTCTTTCACAAGATAAAGAAGTTGGATTGATTGATCTTTAACATATTTTCCACTTTTACTCTTTGATCAGTGAATCATTTATTTGACATATGGGCTATATGCTGTCTCGTCTAGATTTGTGGCTCTTTGGGGGCTGGAACTGGGTATACTTTGGCATCTTTTCCAGTGTCTAGTCCAAAGTGCCTGTAGCACACACTTTACAAATGTTGACTTAATGATGGCTTTTCTAAGAGAAAGCTTAACTTTTGGGTATCTTTAGCTTGGATGTCTTACTGTTCCTATTTTTACAGGTTATTCTTGAGTTTTAATGTCTTTAGATTGGTCTCTATTCTTTGGTGCTTGTGAAACGGACCTCCAGGGACAGAAGTTTTTAGTAAGTTAAGATGTAGTGTCACTAACTGGTTTTTGTAGACCTTTAGAAGGAGTTGGGAAGGGAACAGATCTTGACCTAGCAAGCAAGAAGCTGAATTTTATGCCAAGCAGTTGAGGTAGCATTGAATAGTATATACTTTTTATTGTGTAGTACTGTCCAACATTAGTAGTAATTATATCCTGACCTCTTTAAGAATCTTATTTTCTTTGGAATCCATATCCACCTTTTGCACGTTTTATTGCTAACAAGCTTCCTCTGGTGGTAGCTGGAGTTTAGGAGTGAGGAAGGGTGCTGTTACATAACACAGCTTTCCTCAGGGAGAATGGCTGTGTGCCCATTTTGGTGATGTTGTTTATCTCAAGAATAGCTGACATGCTAATTAAAACTTTTATAATGGAAAGATCTGTAACTAGACCTCATGCTATCTAATATGGTATGCCCTTGATTTTTAGTTCTTGAATCAGACAGTGAATCAGGCCTGAATATGTAAGCAGACAGGGAAAGGAGAAAGACATCAATTTATCCAGTACGTGGTGGTACATTCCTGTGTCAGCTCCCATCACTTCTCCAGCATGGGCATCTAAGCCCTCCTCAGCTACACACCTATCACAAGCAACCTTAACTATCTTCCTTACTTGACGTTGACTTGACTGTCATGTCAGAATGTTCCAAGAAAAAAGCATCCCCAATGCAGGAGAGCTGCAGTTGCCAGCCGGGTCGGGATCTCTGCAGTGCTGCATCAGGGTAAGCACTGTAGTTCAAGTTCTTGACACTTGAAGGGTGAGAACGCACTAAGGCTATGCCATTGCTTTTCTGTAAAAAACAAAGTCTCATCCAGATTAAAAAAAAAAATCCTTTAAAAACTGGAGATTTACTTCCTGGATTCATTTTTTTTCAAGCCAGTATTTCTATACCCAGTCATCAAACAAAAACAGAAAATCAGCAGAGAAAAAAATGAGATAAATACTGTGTTGGTTTGAGGGTCCTAGAGGCCAGCCTTAGGCATCCAAGAATTGAAGACTCCTTGTGCACTGAGACCCACCTGCCTTCCTGGAACATGGTGGTTCATATAAGCATCAAATACCTGTGTGTCATCATGGGTGATTTCCTTTGTAATGAGACAGCAATGCCTTCATCCAGACCAAGGCAAAACTCCATGATTCAAGCCTTGGCTTATAGATATCACTGGGTTACCCTTAGAGAAGTTATAACCCTGAGCTTGACTTTAATATAAAGAAGACGCTGCTACTTTTCCTACTGCTTCCTCACTTTGACTTGGCCTGAATGGAATAGGAATATGTCCTGGCCAGGGATACTTCCGTAACTGTTTTCATTTTAAATGGAACATCCTAAACTAAACATTATACTTAATCATATAAATCAGTAAAGTATGAGTTAAGATTATTTACTCATTGTATTTGAGATGACTTAATAAAAAGCATTGAGTATAACCATAAAAGTCAATGATATAAACCAAATAATGAAGGAAAGGGAGATCATTTTATCAGGAAGAACTGGGTATAAAATTAGGTTCAGCTACATTTTAGGACCCCCACCGAAAAAGTGGCAGATAGGGGGAGAAACAGATTAGACGGCTCATTTCATTGAATGAAAGCCAATCAAGATCATACACACACAAAGAGAAACCAGTGGAAGACCACCGAACTTGTAGATTTTTGAATGAGACTGTAGTGAATATAATGAGGACTCATTATAATACTTAATGGCAAATTGATGGATTCGCTCTATAATTCTATCACCTTTCCCTTCCTTTCCTCTGTCAAAGTCAAGGGTCAAAGCAACGTTCTATAGTTTACTGTGTTGGCATAATATTTTGCAAATAAGAAATGCTCAATAATTATTTCTTGAATGAAAGACTTGTCATTTCACTAGCCCACAGCCAAAGTAAAGATTATTTCTCTAGAAATGGATAAAAATCTGTGTTTGGAATTATCCATGTTCTTTTTACAAATTTTAGAACCATGGCTTTTAAATAAAGCTGTTGAAAGTGATTATGCAATGAGGAGATTCTGGATTTCCAAATATGAGAGTTTAGTCTAAATGTATCTTTTGTTTGGTGTCTCATGTACCTTTAAAGTTATCCCCATGGCCGTTTTATCATGAGAATGGCTTCCTTATTTGCCCAGAGAAAAGCAGGGAGCTGTTCCCATTAAATGGGGAAGTGAAGTCATGAGAACTATTCTCAAGCCTGCTGTGGGACCAAGATCAGAACCTGTATGACTTGATTTTCCTTCCCTGGTTCCTTGACTCTTGTTAGCTGTTCTCAAACTCAGCCTGGGGGGATCCTCAGGGTGTACTGAGGTTACAATGGGCCTTGAAAGGAATTAAGCCCACAGAACTCCTGGCTGCTCCTTCCTGCTCCTGAACACACATGTCATCCTGATATTTTTATGTGGTAAATTTCCATAGAGATTTAGTTTGAGGAAAAATTCCTATAAATTAAAAAAAAAAAAGGTTTGAAAATTGCCTGCCCTCTACCATCCTGTAGTGCCTTCTTTGTAATAAAATGGAAGGCAGAAGCCAAGCTGGTGATGAGCAAAGTTTATTTTACAGCCTGAGTGACTGTGCTTTGATCCATTGCTATATCCACCTATTGCCTGTAGTCTTTTTATTGAAGTATTTCTAGAGGCATGATTTCTACTTAAGACCTAACTTTCTCTCTTGCAGACAAGTTAACCTATATTTTAGATGCAGAAAATCCAAAAAGATGGAGGCAATGAGGCTGTGTGGTTGCCAGGGAGAACTGGGTAGGATTGCCAAGAGATTCCAAAGGGTAGAATTAATTGTAATTTTACTGAATTCCGGAGTTAAAATGTCTGTCTTACAAGTCAAGAAATCATATTATAAAGGCACAGCGGCAAAACTCGATTCTCAGTGAAAGAAACCCATTAACTAAGTTGACAAGTGTAATACGTTAGCCAAAATGTTCTGGTAACCTTTTCAAAAAGTGGTTTACACCAGCTAGGCTTCCCTTTATCAAGGTATATAAAAAAGACCAGTTATTACTCAGAAGGCTTTGTGACAAGCGTAAATTAAAGCACACTGACGCCTGATGAATCTCCTTGTTCCCCACGAAGAATGCTGCTAAAGTGCCCACCACCCATGCCTCCCAGTTTCCAGTGTCCTTCTTCCCGGCGAAGTTCTGTGTACACGGTACGGATGCTCACATTGCTAGACCTTGCCCTTCTCTGTTGGCCTCCTCCATTGATAAGCGTTCTCTCTAAGATGACTATGTCAGTAAACAAAGGAAGTGAACGGTGTTTCCACTGGGATGAGGAGACATTCTTTCCCCTTTGGTTATTTATTGATGAGATGAGTTTAATCCTCAGAGCATGACCATCTTTTTATGATTTCTGGGTGTTTGAGGTTCCTCCTTTCTGTTGTCCCCGTGAACACTGTGTTTTTCTTTTTGGCTGTCTGTTTATCCCATCGTCCATGCTGCTCATTCTTCTCACTCTTATCCTGAAAGATGAAAACTCTACAGCAGTAGCAGGTTCTGTGAGAGTTCCTGTGATCCCCACCCTACCCAGGCACCGTTACCAACACGCCATCCACACACTCAGCTCAGCACTGTTGTATGTCTACAGCAGTCTGGCCAACGGAGGGATGTCTGTCAAAGGAGGCCCGTCGGCTTTGTCTCTGTGCAGCTTCTAATTCCGGTCTCCTTCACATTCTTCGCTCAGACCAAAACCAAACTACTGTGTGTCCAAAGATACAAGGCTATTTCATGTCTCATGACGTTCCCCCTCCTAGAGATGCCCTTTTATATCTACCTTGTTCTAGTTTTCAAATCTTAAATGCCTCTTGCTCCCAGGGCTTTTCTACTGACTTCCAAAGCCCAAGAATGGCTGGTTTCCTTTTTTGCCTACCTTTGTGTACAGTCTTCTCTTCACTTCCACGTCAGGCTGCAAAGCTTTCATTAGAAAGGGTCAACTTTCTGTTCTTGTATGTGTTTAGCAACTAGTACTGGGCCTAGCACAAGATAGGAAGTATTTTAAAATTATTTTTGGACCAACTGAATGAAGGACTGCTCCGCCATACTGGCCCATGAAGTATAGACCCCCTTCACCTTGGGTTCCTCGAAAAGCACTTGTGCCCGATACGCTCTGCTTGCGCTCCTCGTTGTCGCCAAGCCGCCCTGGTCCTCTGGCTCTGGGTTGAGGCATCAGAAGACGAGGACAGAAGGAGAAAGAGGTCAAGGTCTTTCTCTCCTGCTCTTTCCCTCCCCGCTTTGGCACTGTTTCTGGCCACAGCTCCAGCCTCTGAAAGGCAGCCACTCCTCCATCTCTGCAGCGCTTACTGGACCTCGATAGCACTATTTCTTCCCTTTCTTCCTTTAGACTTAGAAGTGGTAACAGCTTCCTGCTCTTGATACTCTCTGGGGAACTCAGCATCCCTTGCTACTGGTGTTTTCCATTGGCTCTGCCCAAAGCTCTGTAAGTAGTTTTTCTTTTTTTCTTTTCTTTGGAGGGAGTAAGTAATTAAGTTTATTTAATCTTGTTTTTTTTAACGGCAGTACTGGGGATTGAACTCAGGACCTCGTGCACGCTGAGCACGTGCTCTACCACTTGAGCTATTCCCTCCCCCCCAGTAGTCTTTCAATTAAGGCCATTTTATTTATACCATCTGAGGGATTTCAATTTGTCTGGCCAAGCCTTTCAATCTCTTGCAAGATATACAGCACCCTGATATTTTGTTGGATCTGAAGTCCTGCCCTCAAGTCGATCTGCCTGCCTTAATTGTTCTTGACTCTTACCAACCAACTTCCGTTAAGCACACTGGATCCTACCCTCTACCAGCCCAGCTCCAGGCTATCAATAGACCTAAGGTGCAGTCTGCATCACCTACCTGAATTTGATAACCAATTGACATCTAGGTTCTGCCTGCCATTTTGGACGTCTTAAGTCCACAATGTCCAGCTTAAGATGTGCAGAGTGTCTCCTTTTAAAGGCCAGCCTTGTGTCAAGATTCCTTTCCCATTTATTATTTATTATTCCTATACTTTGCTTTCTCCAATAAGTTGAAGTTTTGAGGGCATGCAAGCTTCCCATGCAGACTTGTTTCTGTATCTTTCATGGCTATTGTGATAGGTCTCTTTTGAGAAGGGTCCTGCAGAAAAATGTTCCAACACCCATGTTTTTACCATCACCCTTGGTAAAACTTGGGGCCGGCACTAACAGAGGCTATGCCGTCTGAGAAGCAAGAGTGAGAAGTGATCTCGCTGGAGTATTCCATGTCACCATACTCACTTTTAGGTCATGGTGGCTATTTTCTTCCTTGAACCTAGTTTAAGCTAAAAGTAGTTTGATATAAAACTGTTGCCTTACAGTCAGATTTTCCGAATATATATAAAAAGAGGCGGCCTGTCCTTGTTTTGTGCCATGGTGCCTGTGATTCTGCAGCTGAAAATAGTGCTGGCGCTCCTTCTTGGCACATTGCACTGCAAGCTTCTATCTAATTTGCTGTCCACACTCGCCCTGAAGTCCTTTGCAGCATTGCCACTTTCCAAGTATTTCCTTCTCAGTGAGCTTCTATGTCTTCCTTTCCATGAGGCTATTCATTTTCCATTTTCATGGTTGAGACACATCCTTCTACCAACCTCTCTTCTCTCTAGAAACCCTGTTTTCTGTTCCTGGGGAGTAGTTTTTTTTTGTTGTTGTTCTAATTCATTTGTTTCTGTTATTACAAAAACAATGCACTTTTAGGAAAACAATGAAAGTCAAAGTATAAAACCATCATCCAGAGATAACTGTTGATAAAAATTTCAAAGTTCCCCATTGTATTTGCAGCTCCTTAGTGATTTTTATTTTTATTTTTTCCACCTTTAAGGAAACCTTGCCACCAACCCTATCTCTAGTGATTTTTAGGTGGCAAGGATTGTTAGGGTGTTTTGTCTTTATTTTTTACCCAGCATTTTTCGTGTTTTCAGCTAAAAGGTTGATCCAGATAACACAGTCTTGTAATATCAGGAAGCAGAAGCAGCCTCAGTATCACTTTTGATGACTGTATATTATTCTAGGCCCTGTTTTTAGTGTTTTCTTGAGATGTATGTGTTGTGTACTTAATGTTAATATTAACTGCCTCTAACCCAAATTTGCTCTTCATGTAATTTCATAGGTGACAATTTGTTCATTATCTTCAGTTTCTGATTCAATAGATAATATTCAAATGCAAGCTTTTTCAGGCTTACTTCGACTGTAGCCCACATATTACTTTTTCTTTGAAAACCAGGTATCTCCTTCCCAAAGGAAAGGGTTTGCCACTCTGAGAACTTTAATCTGAATTTAGACGCAAAGTGTCTCCAAATACGAGGTGAAGTAGAATGACTTTATCTAGAGTGTGACACTTCTATGTCATCAGTGTGGACAGTGATGGTCAACGTGTCCCCCACCCTCTCCCCTCACAATGACTTACTCCTCATATCCGTGTTGAGAAGGCTGAAAGGATGCCGGCCACTGCATTATTAGATTATATTGCTGATCATCCTGTCCTACAATTCGATATACATTTTGAGAGAAAGTAGAAATAATGTTCATGGAGATTCTTAGAGCTTGCAGTTCAAAAATATCCAACTTTGGAGTACACTGGGTTCCAGTTTCATTAGACCAGACTGACAGAAAAACATGATACATCTCCACTAGGCAGAACAGCTCTAGTGATTTGATGACAGTAAGGTACAAAGACTTTCCTATAAAGCAAGTGAAGACAGTTAAGAACAGATACATACTCTTTAATCAAAAGCTTCTGAAAGTAAATGCCTCGGGGACAGGCTGCTAACACTGACAGGTTTACACTGATGTACACAATATACTACTACAGGACAATAGGGAATGGTGGGGACTGGTGCATTAGAGAATATGTAGACAGCCAAAAGGCATTGAAATTTAATTTTTAAAAATGCACTATATGTATGAGATACTTCTGCAGACCAGATTGTGTGGTCAGGGAGCCAGGAAAACTGACAGTGGAGATTTAATAATAACTAAAATGTATTTAGCACTTAGAATGTCCCAGTAATAACATTTTACAGGTATTCATGTACCTAATCCTCACAATAATCCATTATATGTCAACTTTTATTATAGATTGGAATAATGAGACAGAGAATTTTACTAAGTGCCTGAAGGTCATATCAGATAGTATGTTGGGGGAGGTGGGCCTTGGTACAAACATAGGAGCACCCACTCCAAGTTCTTTGTCACTAACCATATTGTCTCTTAGTATGTCTTCATTAGTAGCTAATTATTAGACTAATTAAATTTCTAGAAACAAAATTAATACTGTGTATCAGATTCTCTGAAGACTCAGATGTATTTTCCAACCGATAAAAGGAAAAGAAGTATATATAATATTAACATAATATTATAATATATCATATTAATGTAATAACTATATACATATACAGACAATTATTCTGTTCAGTGTAATTTGAAATTTAGCATGAAGCAGGTCTGCTTTGGCCTCTATTCAAAACTATTTTAGATACTGAAAAACCAAACAAGCCAAAAAAAAAAAAAAAAAGGCAAACAAAATTTTAAAAAGGAAAAACTCACCTCAGCAAAGATAACTTAACCACAAATTTTCCTCACCATGTAAACTCCAGGTATATTGCTAAAAACATCAGTGTGTTTGAATAAAAATTTTTCTGTTGAAATGTTAGACTTTCTATACCTGAAATGAATGGTTAAAAATAGGGCAGGGTAATAAAAAGTTATCTGAATATGGATATACAACATAAATTGAAATTGAATCAGCAACGATTTTATTTAATTAAAACTAGTTTTTTCACCTTCTGCCAAATGAAAGATTTCTTCTAAGACAAGAACATTGAATGGAAATAGTTATAAAGTTTTCTTCCTCCAGTTTTTATGCATTTCTAATTTTATAGTGAAAAGAATGTTTTGACTAAATCAGTGGCTTTCATACAATGTCTTCCTATCTTTGCCTGTCCTTTGTTACCAACAAATGATAATACAAATAATTTTATTATGGTTCAAAAATATTAGACTATTCTAGCTAGTTACTTCATAAAATTCCGTGTGTCCTGGCATCTGTCCCTGTACCACTTGTAGGTTTTTAGCAGTGTCCTTCATTTTGTGCTGTGTGGCTTTTTCCAATATTTATTTAAGGCACAGAGAACCAATCCTATCGCCATGATAATTTTTACTCAACTATGTCAGCATAAACGAGCAGGAAGAATGGAATCTATGCCCAACAAAGGCAGCAGTCAGTAAGAAGTCAGGTTCTGCAGAGAATTCCAAGGACTCACACGGAGAGATTTATTATGTTTTATGAATAAAAGTCGGCTTTCAAACTTAAAAGATGTGTTGGAATGGTCACAATTAAATTGAGAAATTCCCCTATTATTTGTTTCATTGCAAAGAACTGAGTTTACCCCACACTCATGTAAACTCATAGAGGAAATCTTAACACGGTTGAAAAAGTGAAAACTTGTCTTTAGCCACAAGCTTAAAGAAAATCTTAAATTATAAATTGTGTAACGGTTTCCCCTACCCATTGGAATGTCTCCAGTCTAAGTTATATGTCATGGCTATTTTATTTTAGGTCACTAGGGTTCAGGGCAGGCTTCCTCAAAATATGCCGCTGTGGCACACTGATTATTTTGAATTGAAGTTGCTCGAGAAGCAGCTGATACAGAAAGGAAGCTCTGACCCTCCTCTGTTCCCCTTAAAGCAGGAAATAATCTCCCATGTGGAAGGTGCCTTCTCTGCCTCTGTGGTAGAAGGGACCCCCTGTTTCCAGAGACAGGGTATTTGGGGCCGAGAAGCCTGTGTAAACAGACCCTGTTCCTTCTGTAACTTACTACCCCAAGCCTAAACTCTGTTTAGAGACTTCCTTACGATTTAAGCACCCAAAAGCTAAGTTTCTTTGTCTTGTCAATTTCTCACAAATGTATCATTTCTTTGTCTAAAAAGTATAAAAGCTGCCTGCTCTGGCCACTTCTTAGGTCCTGTCTCTAGAAGTCTCCATGAGAACAAGTTAAAATTTGTTCCTTGTTCTCCTGTTCATCAGTCTTGTGTCAGTTTTATTACTAGTCCAGCCACGAGACTGGGTTAGAAGGGGAAACTTGCCCTCCCCCTGCCCCCCATCCCAGACAGGTGCAGCTCTGACAAACTGCATGGGCATTAAGGTGTTAAGCCATACTTGTATTAACATTTATTTTCCTTTCTGATGCATAATAATTGATAAATATCTTCAGAAGCTGTACCCATATATGAACCTTAGGCACTCTTTGATCTACACTGAAGCTTTATATGAAATAGCAGCTTTTCTATTTAAAAGCATCACTTTTTAGGGCAATTATCCTTAAAATCATTGTTTTTAAGATTTAATGTAGTATAGGACAAAGTAGGGAATCCTTGAATTTTTGGTAATCTTTTTCAGTTGTTATGAAGTCAATGATAGTCATCAAGTTTAATAAGTATTTATGTAGGAATATTACTAATGAAGAATATTTATAATAAAACACTGATAACTTATTCATATAGAGCCTCTCATTTCTATTTGAACATACCATATTACAAGGTGGAGGAAATACGTCATTCTTTTTGTTTAAATGATACCTATGTTGTACTGCCATGAAGATTTACATACGAACTGGGTTAAAATGCCATCCGGTTTACTGAAATGCCTGATATTTATGACTTATAGTAGTTTTGTAAATGCAAAACTAGAATTATCCTGTTTTCTAGGTTCAAAGATTGTAATGACAATGACAGGTTAACATAGATTATCATAATCTTTAGAGTTTTAAAATTTGAACTTCATAAGCCTTTAAGCCATAGCATAGTTTGCTGAGTCTATTGGTAATTTATTATCTTCTTTATTTCTCCTTAATATGTTAAAATAACTTCAGGCATTAGCCCAAATTTTATCCTATTACACACAAAGACTGAGCTTTGTCATATGGTTGCACTATAAAAAACTAAACTTGGAAATCTAAGTTATTTGCCCTTCAAATCTTGAAATACCAAATGTTCCTTCCTAAATAGAAAAAATATATATATATTTTTTCAAAACTGTTTTAATGTCATGCATTTTAAATTGCTCTCAGAATGTCTGTCTGAATGGTAGGAAAACTAAATATTTAAACCACTGAGAACTAAATCTTTCTCTTCTGAAACTCAAAAGCATATTTTGAATCATGCATAAGTCCAGCATTGGCATTTTAAGGCATCATCAAAACTTCCTTTAGTCATATTCTTTTTAACACATTAAAATTCACTTTTTTTTTTTTTGCAGAAACAAACCAAAAAAGCAGACAAAAAATACTTTGCAAACTTTCACATCCACACAACTTTCTTTCCTTCCTCCATTTTACCTTTAACACACTTTTCTTGCCTTTGTCCTGTCATTTATTTGACTTTTTGACGTCTAGTTTTTAATTTTACCCTAACTTTTAGAAATGTGTAATCTGTATAAGTAATCTTCCAAGTGTGTCTCTAGATTTAATTTAATATCTTCTTATATTTATTAATTAAACTAAGTTATATTTAATTAATTATTTAATTCAATTTCATTCTGAAGGCATTAGGGCACATTCACTCTGTGCTTTTCCATATACATAATATATATATTATTTTATAGTCCTTTTAAAATGTTTTTCAAAGTTATGTATCTTGATATGCATTAGATACCCTTAAAAATATAACCTTGTTTGGAAGTCAGTTTATACTACATTTATGAGTTAATTCATCATTTCATTCAGAGTTCTGATTGAACACTGATTATCTGCTGGGTACTCTGCAAGGTAATTGGGGAAAAGAGGTAAGTCAACTGATGTGGTCCCTTCATTCACGGGGATTAAGTTCTAATTTTCATACATACGAAAAAATAAGGACCGACTTGGGATATAATCTGAGATATTTTGCAGAGATAAGTAGTGAGCACCATGAAGAAGCCAGAAAAAAGGAAGGTCAGGCTGAGGTGGTTTTGCTGAAGAAAATTCATGGGACGATATGATGTCAGCTTCATAGGAAGACAATTCTTCTAATTAGAGATGTAGCTACAGACATTTTTAACAGCATATCTCCTTTGCAAACCACTGAAAGCAAAAAAAAAAAAAAAAAAAAAAAAAGAGTCAGAACCTCCAACAACAAATTGTGAAAAATACCTGCTCTGTTGGACCAGGATGACAGAGATGGCGTGTCCACGTGTACCCTCCTCCTTGGTCTTATGGCAGGCTGCAAAGTTCCTGACAGTTAGATGTCACAATGCTGAAAAGAGCTCAAACCGTCTATCTAATAGATATGGAAGCTGAGACAAACCTTGGAGAGTCAGAGGAGTGTCTCAGAGATCCCAGTCTAATGCTGTAAAAGGTTAGGGAAAATGGAGCCGAGGACAGAGAATTCTTCACTGATATGGACAAGCCTGGATGAAGGCTGGAGGGGGAGCAGTGTGAACTACTTCAATCTGAGGGGACCTATCATTTCAAGAGGGTCTCCACGAGTCATACAGACGGTCTGAAAAGCAAAAGCAAAAAATATTTGGGCAAGCAGGCTGGAGGACACGGAGGAACTAGTGAGGGAGACTCTCAGATGGCCAGCCCAAACTGAGACCTTGAGCCCACCTCACCCCTGCCAGCATCCCCTCAGGGGGCGGCAGTGGCTGCTCCAGATAGAATTGCCTGCATTCTGTAACCACAGAGGCCCAGGGACACAAAATGAAGGAGGAAGGAATATATGCAAAATGCAGATGGTGAAGTTCTACCAGGAGAGCAGTCTATCCCAAAATGTGGAGAAACTGCAAAGCATGGTTCATAGAAGATACTAAGAATTACGATCATGGGGGGAATAGACACAAAAGAAAACAAAAAAAAACTGAAATGACAGCAAAAAAGGGAAAAATAAGCTGGTAAAGCTCAGAGGGAAAAAAGAAAAGGAAAAGAACTATTATTACAGAGAAGAGCTACTTTGAAAGTAACAAAAGAAGCAAAAACATTTAGAAACAGAGCATAGACTTGAGGAAATCAGATAAAATGGAATAAAGAAGAGCAAAAACAGGAAAGCAATTAGAGAGAAGATGATTGAGAAGGAGACAAATGTATTGACATAATGATAAGCTATGATTTTCTGAGGGATAATACAGAAATATGAAACAAATAAAATATTCATAATTACCCCAATTGTCCTTCAAGCATTAAGATTAAAGATGGATAATCTCCTGTTATAGCTCAGAAAATATAGCACACATGACCTCTTCTTAAAAAGAAGTTCCTTTATAAAACAACATTAAAAAAGGTATCAGATTAAAAACTCAGGAAGGAGAAACAGTGATAAAGCTGTTGAATATAGAACCAAAGTTACCAATTCTTGTTGTCATAATCACGTTGCTCAGAGATAATGTTGTAAATACGTCTGTTTTAGTTATTGATTGCTGCATATCAAATTACCCCCAAGACTTGCCAGCTTCAAACAGCCATTATTATCTACAGTTTCTGGGAGTCAGGAACCTGGGTGTGGTTCAGGTGGATTCTCTGTTTCAGAATCTCCTAAGCAGCTGGAATTCACTTTCAGCTGGGGCAGGATCCTTTCCAAACTAATTCAGTGTTTGTTGACCAGATTCAGTTCCTCACAGACTGTTGGATTGAGGGTCTCAGTTCCTCAGTAGCTGTTGGCCAAAAACCGTTTTTAGTTCCTTGTCGCATGGAGTTCTTCCAAATTAGAACGTGCTTCATGGAAACACAAGAGGGTCTGAGCAAGTTGGAAGGCATAGCCTTTCGCAACCTAATCACAGAAGTGACAGTCCATCACTTTTGCTCTCTTCTATTTATTAAAAGCAAGTCGCCAAGTCTGTCTCACACTCATTTTCCATGAAGGTATAATTGGCGTATACATTATATTAGTTTCAAGTGTACAATGTACTGATTTGATACTTGTATATGTTGCAAAATGTTCAGCACAATAAGTCTAGTTAACATCCATCACCATACATAGAGAATTTTTTTCTTGTGATGAGAACTTTTAAGATTTATTCTCTTAGCAACCTTCACATATGCAAACAGTATTGTTAGCTATAGTTGTCATGCTGTACAATACATCTCCATGACTTAATTTTATAACTGTAAGTTTGTATCTTTCTACTCCCTTTGTCCATTTTGTCAATCATTCCACCTCCTCCACCTCTGGCAACCACCAATTTGTTATCCATATCTATGACCTCAGCTTTTTTTAAAAATTCCACACATAAATGAGATCATGTGGTATTTGTCTTTCTCTGACTTATTTCACTTAGCCTAATGCCCTCAAGGTCTTGCTGTCACAAATGGCAAGATTCCATTCTTTTTATGGCTAAGTAATATTTCATTTTATATACATGTCACATTTAAAAAATCCATTCATTTTTTGATGGCCATTCAGATTGCTTCTAAGTCTTGTCTATTGTAATAATGCTGCAGTGAACATAGGGGTGCGTATATCTTTTCAAATTAGTGTTTTCATTTTCTTTGGATGGCTACCCATAACTGGAATGGCTGGATCAGAGGCTGAACTTTTTTAATCTCCTTATATTGGCAATATAAATTTCTTCTTTTGTGACTGACAATTTATATCCTTTGCCTATTTTTAAGTGGGGTATATTATTTGAATTACTAATTTATAATTTCTACTTTTAGAACATAGTCACCTGAGGAATATTGATGAATTGAGATTTTTAGCAGACTTTCAGCCAGATAGAATTCATTTCCCATCTGGGAGCAGCTTGCTGAGAAGGCTCTGAGGAGCTCATCCTTTGTCTCTGGGATGGTAGAACTGTGTGTTTGAGCCCACTCTTGAAAGACAGCCAGGAAAGTATTCATTCCCTAGGTGCTGAACCATACCTAATAAGGGCTTCTTAAGGTTTTGCGAGTTCCAGCAACAAGCTGAGTGAGGTATATCAAAAAGAATAGCAGTTTCAGGAAGTACTTTGTCAAAGTAAAAAGCATAAGAAATTAGAGAGTGATGTGGTCTATTAAAAGTCCCGAAATGGTATGACCAACCTGGAAGAATAGGACAGACAAGGCATCTGCGAGTTAAAGGGAGGAAGACGTGAGATCAGAGAATAGAGGAGTTGAAGGCTTGTTTGGGAACCAGTCTCCAACTTATGACCCATCCCGTCTGGCCCCCATCATATACAAATGGCCTGGGACGTGGGTGTAAAGTTGAAGAAGCACATGGCACTCAATGCGCTTTCCAAGAGCAGACATTTCCCTATTTGTCTTTGTATGCAGGGTGCTAAGCACAATGCCAAGTTCACGACAGGCACTTAAGAACTACTACTACTTTAACTGAAGAAGGAGTGTAGTAGCACCGTTAGGAGAGGGCCTAGGTGGGTGTAACCCTGAAACACGGATGCTTGGAGGAAGGGAGGTATGGAGAGTGATGACTGGGAGTTGGGTGTGGTTATGAATGTCAACTTCAAGGGAGTAAAAATGATCCACTGAAGACAAGGCAAAATTGGTAGCTAGGCAAACTCTCAGGAATTGCAAAGTCGATGGAAACCAAGAAGGTTGGGAATACAGGTACTAGGAAACAACAAAGGGACATCTTGATACCGGAAGCATTCCCTAAGTGAATTAGCAATTTATTTACTTATTCAGTAACTCTACATTGGCCACCCCATATGTGGCTAATAAACTACTTACTGGATATATGATTGAGAACAAGGTATATCCTATAACTTCAAGAAGCAAATAATTACAGCAGAACGTAAAGGCCTGATAGAGTCTCAGTGGGGAAGCCTAAACCAGCCTTGCAGGTGGTGAAGGCTTCCCAGAGGATTTAAGCCAAATGAGGACAACTGTGATGACTGACAACTCAGAGTTCATTAGTTGAGCTGAAGGAGGAGAGTTAGAGAGGAAAGTTGGCCCTCAGAATCTTCACTTTCCACATCCGTGGATTCAACCAAATGCAGGCCAAAAATATTTGAAAAGAAAACCCAGAAAGTTCCAAAAAAAACCCAAAACTTGAATTTGTAGAGTGCTGGCAACTATTTGCATAGCATTTACATTGTATTTATAACTGTTTACATAGGACTTACTTTGTATTGGTTATTATAAGTAATCGAGAGATGATTTAAAGTATGTGACGGGAGGCTGAGCACAGATTATATGCAGCTACTATGCCTTTGTATATAAGGACCTTGAACATCCATGGATTTGGGCATCTGGGAGTGTGGGTTCTGTCCGGCAGAAGTCCCACCTGAGACGGAATGAATTACTCGAGACTCTGTGGGAAGTCAAAAGAGCAAGAGGGAGTCGGGGACCAACTCCACGAGCCTCTCAAATGCTCCCACATTTATTGTGTACAATCGAAGGAAAAATCACCAACATCTGTGTGATGGAAGGTAGGAACTTAGGGAAAGACAGGATGGGATAGAGATTGTTGAAGTCACAATGAGTACAAAGGCTTAGTTTATCTTTAGGGAAGCCATGGGGAGAGGGGAACAAGGTACATTCTTTAGACATAAGATGTTAATTACAAAGCAGACCACCAGACCAGTCAGTTCCTTGTCTGGGGTAATAGACTATCTACAGAAGGCACACCCAGCATTTATAGCTGAGGGCCTGGGTCGTTACTTTGCAAGGAGCCGAGTGCTATCTAAAACCTCAACTACGCAAGCAGGGCGTTGTCTCTGCTTTTTTAGGGCAAGGAGACAGGAGTGCGGATGCACAGGCGCCAACTTGCAAAGCAGTTACTAAGCACATTTGTTCTTCTTAAAGGTGACAGGCAGCTGGGGTCTGTTACAATTTGTTGACCCAATCATGGGCTCCCACATGTGAGGGTCCTGGAACCAATCTCCCATGGGTACCAAGGGATGACTGTAAATTCCTGAAAGGGACAGCAGAGTGCACCAACATATGACACTGAGACAGGGTTTGGACCACTCAGGGAACCTCATGTATTTCAGTGCTACTACAACCTGGAAACTGCAATGGAAGCAGGCTTATAATTGCTTGGATTTTAAAAAATTTGAACCGCTAATCCTATTCTTAGTAGCAGGACCTAAGATAACTAAATTTCCTGAAAACTGTTTTAGAATTGTTACGAGTACAATGAGACATAAGAGTCAAAGATCAGCTAGAACACAGCGAGAATTTGCATTTTACTGGAATATGTGTGTGCAGGCACAGAAATGTACGTTCCGTGAGGGACCAGGCGCAACTCTTTTTCACCATTGAATCCTCAGTATCTGGAGGGATGCCTCATAGATAAATACTTGTTAAAGGAGAGTGAAAGTGAATGATGCTGCCACAGCTTGATTATAAAAAATGCAGCTTAGTATGAACTGTTTTAAATTCCAGATTGGTTTTTGGCTGGTATTTTTACATTTATTGGACAGCTTCCCTGTTCGCCAATAATTTGTGGTCAGCAAATAAAAATCAATGTTAATATTAGCTTACATTAAACACAATTAGAAAGGGAAATCTGCAAAAAAATAAAAAATAAAAATACTATGCTTTCCAAAATCAAATATTTCTCTTAGATTCTTGCAGTGTTCTCAACCAGGGGCAATACTGCTCCCCCACAATTCAGCAATGTCTGGAGACATTTTGCACTGTCAGGGTGAGAGGAATTCTACTGGCATCTGGTGGGTAGAGACAGGATGCTGATAGACATACTTCAATGCACAGAAGGGCCCCCAAGACAAAGAAATACACAGCCCCCCAAATGTCAACAGTGTTGTGGTTAAGAAATCCTAGATTTTTAAAATCAGGGTCTCTGCTTATTTGGTACAGATCATCAAAAGATGGTTTTATTTTTGAAATCTTTGAACTTTTCCAGCTCTCAAAGTCTATATTTTTATTAAGTGACTGTATTTGGCTCCTTGATAGAACAAAATACAGTAGGAAGCATGGAGGAGAAAATGAATTTTGGCTCTTGAGTGAAATATGCTTTGAAGAGTTAGCCATTTGCCTGCTGCTAAAATGAGATGAGATATTGGAGCCAACTTTTTTCTTGTTTTCGTTCCAGGATGGAGCCTGGGAAAAATTAACAAGTAGGAGATGTCTCTGGCATTTCTCCTAACTTACCTCTTCTCATTACTGGTGCTCACTGCCCTCCACTTCTTTATGCCTTCTCTTTGTGTGTTAGCTCACTCGTAAAGGGTCCCATTATTTGTATACGGGATTGCCCATATATGAATATATATGTCCCTCATGCTTCCAAAAGTGTCCTTCTCTTGGTAGCCTGTTCTTAACCACTTGAAAGGGCCCCGAGCCAGTGTTAATAGCGTACAAAGGCTTTGATGTACATACTTGATAGCTGTGTTTTCATTTTTTAAAGAGAGATGGTAATGCCTAATCCGAAGTTACTGGTCAGTAACAGTGAGATTTCCAGCAGTGATTTACTAGAACTCTTTGAAGCAAGGCTTCAGCTTTGCTTTTGCCCTTTAGGAATGAATTTGTGTGTAAATTCTACCTCTGTAAACATAAGGATTTATAACCAAGGTGAGTCTTCATTCTTGGCTATGGTACTGGCTGTTGTTAATCACTGATCATAGTTAAACTCCCAAAACATTTCCACATTAATAGATATATAGCTGCTTCTCTAGGCATCCTGAGTGCCCACCATCACCCCCTTTGACCCAGCCCCACTGCGGACCCTTCTTCAGCAACTACAGGGTTAATACCTGCCCCAGTGAGTGCTTTCTAGCTCCAGCAGTTTCTGCTCTGTTTGGCTGTGTCCAGTGGCCACACACACACACACACACACACACGACGTTGTTAAATAGTTTGAACAGTGTTTTGATTACATCCCCAGCTACAACTGTGGTCAAGTTATTGTGTCATCATTGTTGGCAGAGGTGGTTCTTATCTTAGATCCCAATAAGCAAAAGGGTGAAAAGCTTCCTTTCTTGATATTTGGGCACTTGTTTGAATATTTTCAAGGGAAACAGAAGACCTCAAATATGAACCAAGATTTGATCTTTCACAAAATCTTTTTTTAATTGAAGTATAGTTGATTTACAATATTGTGTTAGTTTCAGGTGTACAGCAAAGCGATTCAGATATACATCTATATGTATACACACACACATAGATACTTTTCAGATTCTTTCCCATTATGGGTTATTACAAGATACTGAGTGTCATTCTTAAAGATCCAAAAAATATATCTTTGTGCAAGAAAGTTAATAATGGTTAAAAATAATCCATGGCAAAAATATCACCATTCTGTTTGTATCCATTTCCAGAGAATTAAAAATAATGGCATAAGTTAATCATAGTTTTCTGACTCATAGGGCTAGAGAGTGCAATGTAATGATATTTACCTAGAGAAAGAATGGTAAATGAGGAAATGAGTAACGTGAAACAAGTGGTTTAATTATCAGACGGCTAAAAGCATGTTATGAAAGACTATAGATCCTATAGAATCGTGATGAAAAGTGGATGACATCATTCAACTTCTAAGCACTACGATTTGTTAAAAGACAATCTCTTCAAATTCAGAATTAAAGATATTTTAATAGTGATATTGTTACTATTTTTGTAGAAGTCCAATCAATACACAACGTGTGAAGACAAGAGTCAAAAATAATCCCACATCTCACCACTCAGAACAGTCATCATTAATAGTTGGTGAGCCTCGGTCTTGCCATGGCTCCGTGTGCCTAGGCAGACATAAGGATCAGTGGATGGATGAAGGTTTAGATAAATACGATAGATGGATAGATTGGGGAATAAAATGATAGTATGCTATATGTTATTATAAGTGATGACATTTTATTTACTTTAAACTTGTTAAAAGCCAAAGAATTTTTGGAGCTAAAATTTTGCTGAACTTTACACAATACTCAAAAAAAATAAGAGATTCATATCTAGGATTTCTATGAGTAAAAGGAAAAGACTATGCAAAACATTACAAATTGAATTTTTTAGTATTTGTTTCCCTTTTTAAGCTCCTCTCTCCATCTCTTCCCTATTATGAAACATTTTGAATTCGTC
Organism: Camelus ferus; assembly: GCF_009834535.1. Lineage (NCBI taxonomy): Eukaryota > Metazoa > Chordata > Mammalia > Artiodactyla > Camelidae > Camelus > Camelus ferus. The sequence goes on along the minus strand of NC_045715.1, from coordinate 32,586,040 downwards.
ACACTTTATTTCCTTCTTGCTCCCTCTTTCCCAGCTCCTGACTTTCATTTGTTACTATGTAACGTTTTCTAACATAGCCTTTATCCTCCTAGTTATTTAGTTTCACCTCTACATTTAAACGGAGTCTGGGCTCACTGACAGCCTTTACGCTGAATCCGTACACAATTATTCTGCTGTTTCATGATTGAGTCAATAACTGTCCATTACCTATTGACTTGCTCTCGCGGAATGTGAGCATTTAGCCCGCTTGCACCACCTCTGCTACACATGCTTCACTCCTGACATCCTCTCATTGTGATTATCATATATCATCATTTTTGTTAAATCAATGGCCCGTGCTTACATTAATATGACTAAATATTTTTTGGAACTGAGCCATGATTACGTTTCTCTCCTGTTCAGATTTCTCCTTGAATTAGTACTTGCCTTAACTTTTCTATATTACTATTGCTAATTCTCCCCCAATTTAGTGTCATCTCCCACATGTCAAAATGCTTTAAGTAATTGGTTAGGTCCATTTTTCCCTCTTAGAGATGTTGCTTTTAGACAATATCTCCGGAGATAGACAGCTGATTACTCTCTCAGTCTGCTGCACTATTGTCATCTTTGGGTGGATCTGGTCCTAAGGGTATGTCCTGGGATGGTGGCCCTATTTCTCAAATCTTATGTCTTCTTGTTTACATCATTAACCAAGATTTCAGAAACAGAGATCTATTTTAATAGGCATTTATTTGGGGTTTGTTGGGGGACAACCCGGGAGACACAGATTCAAGAAAGCACTTGAATTGTGTTCCACCGAACTACAAAATGGAGAAAGTTTATAAAGGCAAAAACTGCAGGGCTACAGTTAGTTACATGAGCTGTTTGTCAAGAAGTATAACTGGAGGTGGCAAGAGGTGTGCTTGTTAAGCAAGGATTGGTTGGGGTCCAACTTGGTTGATAGTTACAAGGGGGAACAACCTTGAGACACAAGGTTGCAGCCGGCAGATGTTTTACAAACAGCTGGCGTCCTTGGGTTTGGTATAGTTCACAGAAAGTTCACGTTCAGTGCTTCAGGGACACATCTGAGTCAGGTCTTCAGTGGCCACCAACTCCATTCAGCATGCCCAAACCCTGACTGCGTCATTATGATTTCAGTCTGTCATCAGCGTGGAGTACATTCTGAGTAGGGGAGCTTGGGAGGTAAATTTTTGAGATCTGTTATATCTGAAAATATTTTTATTCTATCCTTACATCTAAAAAATTAGTCTGGCTGGGCATTAGTCAGAAACTTCTTCCTGAAATTTGGAAGCATTTTCCCATTATCTCCTGGGTTCCACCGTGGCTTCTGCAGTTACCAGATGCCAGTTTGATTCCCTGAGCTTCATGGGTAACTTGTTTTCATCTCTCTTCAGCCCTATTGTTCTGAAATGTCAAGTTCTGAATCGGTGCAGGTTTTTTTTTTCATTCTTATGCTGGGTGCACAGCAGGTAATTTCAATATGAATGACCTTCACTTATAACTCTTTTTCTTTTTTTAATTTCATCCGTCAGGCTTTCAGTTTCCAAAGAGCTCTTTCCTGTTTTCCTATTGCTTTTTTTTTTTTTAACATCCTATCAAGTTTCAGGTTTCCTGAATGCAGTCTCTTTTCTTAACTTCCTGGAGCTATAATTCATAATTTTTTAAGTTTCTTCAATGTCACCCTTCTCCCTATGTCCTTTTTCCAGTTTTGAAAAAACAGGTTTTGAAAAAAAAAAACATTGGAAACTGTGTGCATGTTTGGGTAGAGTCAAGCTGCATGCTTCCGGGTCAGTTGATCTGGGTTGTACCAGAGCACTCGAACAGTAGTACTCAAATCTGCGTTTGAGATTCAAACTTGGTCTCAGAATCAGCTGGAAGCCTTGCTAAAACACAAACTGGTGGGCACCACCCTCAGAATTTTTATTATTATTATTATTATTATTATTATTATTATTATTATTATTATTATTATTATTATTATTATTATTATTATTATTATTATTATTCAGTAGGTAGAGCCTGACATTTTGCATTTGTAAAAATTTCCAGGTGTTGCTGGTGTGGCTGATCCAGGAGCCACAGCAGAAGCACTGGTCTAGAGGAAATGCAGTTCAGTTTCCTGCCCAGTAGGGATATGTCTGCTACCAGAAGCAGAGCAAAGGAATCTGACTGCTCACTAGTGAGCTTTCTCTAAAACCTTCAGTGGTAGGAAAGTTCTTATTCTAGAGTTTCATTGTACCTAGTGTCTTGCAAATTGCATCCCCTCTAATGATTTCATCAGAGAATAAACCCTCTGCCTAGGGTTTTAGCTGTTCCTTATGAAGATTTCAAAAGACCTCATCTTTTCCACCCAACCTCTCATTCCAACGTCTTAAACTACCTCTGCTTCCAATTCCTGCAACTTGCTAAGGTCTCAGTGGCTTAAATCTTCCCAGACATCCTTCTGTTCAGGCACACGCGTTTCATTTTCCCCATGCTTAGTTAACTACCGCTATTCCACCTGCTTTCCATTTCCTCCCATTTGTTAACAATTCATCCATTATTGTCTCTATTCCCAATTTCTTTCTCTCTCTCTTTTTTTTAAATATATGCCATTAAAAAAAAACTATTTCATGGGAATCATAGCCATTACCTTGTAATAACTGTTAATGGCGTATAATCTGTAAAAGTACAGAATTACAATTCTTTACACCTGAAATTAGTGCAATAAAAAAGAATGTGAAAAAAAAATTCACTTTATTTAATAGTTCCAAAGAGGGAGCACATATAAATGCATGTGTTGTTCAATCTACTATTTTATTAAAAATCTCCCTTTTCTTCTTGCCTCTCCGCCACCCCTCGACCACTCCCCCTACCCTAAGCCGTCCTCACCTAGTGATTTCTTTTCACTGGAATAAAACAAAATCATAGGCAATGGACATATTCATGGGCATATGGTTTCTCTTTATGAAAACAATTCTCTCTTATCCCATGATATAGTCATGTGCTCAGACTGTGTTCTTACTTTTAGGGACCAATATGAACTATCCAAGATTTTAAAAGGAGTTATCTGTCAACTTTCTCAACTACTTCATTTATTTTGATCTATACTTGACAGTATTGGAATCACAGTTTATTAGAGTTGTAGGTATGTTCTTGTCTCATTAAGGATAATTTTTCTCTGTAATTTTTATTTTCTGTTTATATCAGTAAATTTCAGGGAAGAAGATTAGATTAGAAAATTACATTCTTCCATCTTCAATTGAAGTTCCCATTTATGAGAATTTTAAGTACCCTGAATTTTTTTTTTTTTTTTTGCTGTGAGCTATGACAAGATCTTGTATATATTTCCCTGTGCTATACAATATAATCTTGTTTATCTATTCTACATTTTGAAATCCCAGTCTGTACCTTCCCACCCCCTCACCCCCTTGGCAACCACAAGTTTGTATTCTATGTCTATGAGTCTGTTTCTATTTTGTATTTATTTATTTATTTTAGATTCCACATGTGAGCGATCTCATATGGTATTTTTCTTTCTCTTTCTGGCTTACTCCACTTAGAATGACATTCTCCAGGAGCACCCATGTTGCTGCAAATGGCGTTATGTTGTCATTTTTATGGCTGAATAATATTCCATTGTATAAATATACCACTTCTTCTTTATCCAGTCATCTGTCAATGGACATTTAGGCTGTTTCCATGTCTTGGCTATTGTAAATAGTTCTGCTATGAACATTGGGGTGCAGGTGTCATTTTGAAGTAGTGTTCCTTCTGGATATATGCCCAGGAGCAGGATTACTGGGTCATATGGTAAGTCTATTCCTAGTCTTTTGAGGAATCTCTATACTGTTTTCCACAGTGGCTGTACCAAACTGCATTCCCACCAGCAGTCTAGGAGGGCTCCCTTTTCTCCACAGCCTCTCCAGCATTTGTCATTTGTGGACTTTTGAATGATGGCCATTCTGACTGGTGTGAGGTGATACCTCATTGTAGTTTTGATTTGCATTTCTCTGATAATTAGTGATATTGAGCATTTTTTCATGTGCTTATTGATCATTTGTATTTCTTCCTTGGAGAATTGCTTGTTTAGGTCTTCTGCCCATTTTTGGATTGGGTTGTTTATTTTTTTCTTATTAAATCATGTGAGCTGCTTATATATTCTGGAGATCAAGCCTTTGTCAGTTTCATTTGCAAAAATTTTCTCCCATTCTGTAGGTTTTCTTTTTGTTTTACTTATGGTTTCCTTTGCTGTGCAGAAGCTTGTAAGTTTCATTAGGTCCCATTTGTTTATTCTTGCTTTTATTTCTATTGCTTGCGTAGACTGTTCTAGGAGAACATTTTTGAGATGTATGTCAGATAATGTTTTGCCTATATTTTCTTCTAGGAGTTTTATTGTATCTTGTCTTATGTTTAAGTCTTTGATCCATTTTGAGTTGATTTTTGTGTGTGGTGTAAGGGAGTGTTCTAGCTTCATTGCTTTACATGCTGCTGTCCAGTTTTCCCAGCACCATTTGCTGAAGAGACTGTCTTTATTCCATTGTGTATTCTTGCCTCCTTTGTCAAAGATGAGTTGACCAAAAGTTTGTGGGTTCATTTCTGGACTCTGTATTCTGTTCCATTGGTCTATATGTCTGTTTTTGTACCAATACCATGCTGTTTTGATTACTGTAGCTCTATAGTACTGTCTGAAGTCTGGGAGAGTTATTCCTCCAGCCTCTTTCTTTCTCTTCAGTAATGCTTTGACAATTGTAGGTCTTTGATCGTTCCATATAAATTTTATTATGATTTGTTCTAGTTCTGTGAAATATGTCCTGGGTAACTTGATAGGGATTGCATTAAATCTGTAGATTGCCTTGGGCAGTGTGACCATTTTAACAATATTGATTCTTCCAATCCAGGAGCATGGGATATCTTTCCATTTTTTTTAAGTCTTCTTTAATTTCCTTAATCAGTGTTTTATAGTTTTCCATGTATAAGTCTTTCATCTTTTTGGTTAGATTTATTCCCAGGTATTAAAAACCCTGAATTTTTATGTATCCTAGCTTGAAGTAAAATGAAAATTACTCACTGGGAAATTCTTCATGCTTCCTAAAAAAAAAAATCTCCTTCCAATAGCAATGTAGTTTTATTTTCTTTCCTTACTTCATTAAAAAAAAATGCTTCTACCTTAGAAAAATTTAATACGAGCTATTTAATGTATAATTTTAATATTTAGGTTTACTAATCTTTGAGTTTAAATAGAATTTTCCAACTTTACATAGAAATATACCTATGGAAGGTAGTGAGTGTAGATTTTTTTTAAATCTTTTTTAAGAATGAGTCTATATATTTTATTATATTTTAATATAAAAATGAAATATATTTTTCAGATTTTCTGGTGTGATTCCTAACAGTATTAGACATTCAAATGTATTATCTGAACTAATGAGTGTAAAGATGGACCCATCAAGTGCCTGCGTCCTTGTCAGATTTCATGCCCTGTGTTTGGTTCTGTCACCACAAGCAGGTCACTAGTAGGGGCATTCAAGAGCAAAACCGAAGTACGTGAAAACCCCAGGCTCCCTCTGTGCTCCTGAGACCCTGAAGTTCAGGGCTAAAAAGATGATCAATAGCCCTAGTTTCTTTTATTTTGTGTAAATTTAATATGTAGTCTTGTCTTTGTTTTATTTTCTTTTCTTCAAGATCCAATAAAGTTTTATGAGACAACAAGTCAGTATCAGGTGGAATTCAAACCATGAGAGATGAGCAGCTCTGGGTTGTTACAGAATGTATAGCATATAATAGAAACTGCATTTGTCTTTTCACTAAGAGGAATTTTGCAAGATAATCAGTAAAATGAGTCTCACATGAGATACATCGAATCATAGGGGTTTAGAACAAGAACTAGAGAGATCAGAGATGTCTATTCAGTCCCTTATGAGTTTAACAGTTGGGTGCTTAATATAATGTGTGCCATCTTACACCGTTTTCTTTTCTGTCTGTCTCCCTCTCCATATATACACACGTGTTCTCCTTGATGAGGTCTTAGAGTCTAGTCTGTATTTATAGAAGAGTTTTTTCTTCCTTTGAGTTTCCAGGCATCTTTTCCTGCCCACCTTCCTGCCTTCTCAAACCTATCAATAAGACGCTATTTGAGACCACTTGCAGATGGCACTAATGCTGCTGTGTGAAAAGTGAAGGATTCAGGGAAACACCTCATTCATTAGGCTACAGGGTGGCAGGCAGCATGTTTCCAAAGATGCCCAACTGAATCTTTCACGTGTCTTTGCATACACAGAGCCTTGAATTTGCCATTATGAGACTCTAGGTGCTGAAAGGTCTTTAAAGGAAGAAGCAATGTTGTCATTTCTTCTGAATTATGTCATATATATATTTATATTTCCTCCATTTTTTCTTCTCCAGATGCACCAATTTCAGGACGGAAACTTAGCACAGTATTGAGTTCCTTCACGTCAATGATTCTTGGTTTTCCTATGAAATAATAGATTTCCCTTTTTAAACAAGTATTACACTTATTTAAACACTTAGTTATACACTTATTTATTTTTTATGCACCATAATTTATAGACAGTAGGCCCCTGGTAATGTTTGCTTCCCTTTTCTTTGAATTTCTTCCATCATTATTCAAAATTATTAAGCTTCTATTAAAACAAGAGACTCACTCGTTGTAATATTTTGGATTGCTGTGAGACTTCTTTGAGGAGAGTAATGCTGAAATACTTCTTTCTCCAGATCCTTTAAAAGGTACAAAGCTGCTTTAAGACTTCAAGAGCATTAGCAGTGTAAAGTATACTTTTAAGACCGTGCACCTGTAAGTGATGTCTTCCTTTCTGTTTTTTCATGAAAAATTATCTATCTTCAAATGTATCCTAATAGACTTAAGCTAAAACTCAACCTAACTTAACACGTGTTCACGGCATTCAGATTCTCTTGTTAAAGCACTCAGACTCAGATGAAATTACAGAGGGACGTTTCTTATTTAAAAATATGTTCTCATTACTATCCCATCAAAAAGGCACAACATAGTGAGAGAAATAGTGATGGGAAGAGGCAGCTCGTGAGGAACGTAAAGAGTAATGAAGTCCAGGTATTTTCCAAGTAAAGACAGACAGGGACTCGGTTAGAAGCAGAAATGTGTAATGACAGTTATCAGTACGGGACCATCATACTCCATAAGGTAGTTCAGTTGCAAGAAAGAGCCACTTTCCAGGGCTATTTTCAGATCTTCACAATATTCTCCAACAGAGCAAATGGAATACTGCATAAGGGAAAAAAAAATGTTATTTCAAACAGAACTTTAGTGTCGGAATAGAGTGTATTCTGCCACTCATTGCAAAGCTACTGCAGCTTTCAAACAGTCAAAAAGACTGTTAAACAGATATATGGTATTGACATACTGCGATGGGATTAAGCCATTTATTCCCAAGATGAAACTACTTTATGTAAAAGTGTTGTTGCAGCCACCAAAAGTTAAGAGAACTCATGCATAAATCCAGAAATGCATTCAAGACATTTAGAATTATCGATCTACATTTTGTTTTTCCAAGAGGGGAAAAAAAAGTCTTCCAAGTAGTAACATTGGGTGTGTCACTGTCAGCCCAGGGCAGAGACATTCATGCTCACCATGCAATTTCCAGGCCCCCAAAGTTAAGCAGATCCACGTAAGTCATTCTGGCCCATTAAATCCCACAGGGGGTACATGTGTCACTTCCGGGCGGAGGCCACGGAAACTCCTGTGACTCTCCTGTCTTGCTCTTGCTCTGCTGCAGCAGATGTGGCATCTTTAGTGCCTTAATGCAACTTCCAATAGGTTGAAAGCCTGAGTGACTGAGGGGAACGAAGTCTCCATCCATACACAAAGGATGTGATTTGCCTAAAGCAGGAGGTAGACTGAAAATCACTTCAAAATCCTAAGTGCTTGAATACTGACCTTATAGATGGATGTGCTTTCTTTCCACCGACGTATAATAATATCTTTCTTGATGAAAAGAATATATCCCAGTGCTGTATTTATTCATCCAGAAACAGCATGAATGGGAATAGAAGTAACATAAAAAAAAGAGAAAGCTAAATATACATTCTTAGATATCAGGAACTAACAGAATAAAACTAACATGTAATAAAAACTTCATTACACTGTAATCAAAATAAGTCCCCACCTCAAACAGAAGCAGGCTTCATAAACTATCTAAACAAAAGCTGAATTTAGGTAACACGTGTGAGAGAGTGGGAGATGGGTCTTAAACTGTAGGAGTGGCAGGGTTCTGGGAGGGCAAGTAGGACCAGAAGTGTTGCGGTGGCCATTTCTGGATATTTACCACACTAGTGCTTCAGCAATACGACTAATGCTGCACTTAAGTCATGCTACTAATGCTGAAAAAATACTAATCATGCCATATATTAAAACTACCATGGTAATACTAATACTGCAACGAGTAATGCCATGTTTTAAGCCTACAGTAACAGTACTAAGCCTGCAATACTTAACACGTACCTCTGGGGCTCACTGCCTCACTGTAGGTCCTTCCTGGTTTTCATGGTCGTCTTTTTCACCGGACACAAGTTCCCTGAGGACAGGATTTGTATCCTAGTTATCTTTCCTTTCAAAACCTAGCACAAGGCTTCGTGCAGAGTAAGCCCTTAATACGTGCTTGTTATATGAGCGAGAAGTTTGAATCATCATAACTGAAAGAAACCAAGATAATATACAGTCACCCCTTGGTGTCTGTGGGGTGTTGGTTCCAGGACCCCCCTGGGATACCAAACTGCACAGATGCTGAAGTCCTTCTCCAGTTGGTGTCTGTGGGCTCCTCATTTGCGGGGATTCAACCAACATCAGATCAAAAGTGTTCAGTAGCAAAGTGGAAAGGGTGATGTCAAAAGAGGAAACATGTAAGGGGTTAAAAAGGTAGAATATTGAATTAGGATGTGAAGTCTTTCCCAGGGGAAATGTTAGGTGGAAAATTGCATGTTTGGAAGATACTATGATGTTTAGCTTCTGCTCCTGCAATCCATTTTGGCGGACAGCATTCAAAATTGAAGGAAGTTTCCAATTTAGTCCAGATAGTGCTTTATGTGATGTTGTCATTTAAGCAGTCAGTGTTTTCCTGAGAAATTATTTCATAGTCCTTAGTTACACCAGTACATCACCCAAATACTCTTTTTCTTAATGGAATATTTTTACATGCAAAGTGCTTTGAACAAGATACACTTGGCTTCATTCTGCTTCTCCATTAATGCATTTTATGTGCTTTATGTTTTATAGTCTGATTCCAGTTTTTCAAAGACTCCCCTGATTTTAATCTAAATCAATGTAATATTTTGTGTTCACACTAGAATCTTTTCTGAAGGGGTATCTCAGCTCATTTAACCTAATGGGATTCTTTTTAAGATGAATAGTGCAGGAGTGATTTTACTTAGATTCCAAATAAGATGCTGAAGGGTACAAAGATTACTTCTTGATTAAAATCTCATCTAAACTCAGAGATAAATCTCCCAAAAGTGTGCAGCTGGTGGATGTTTTTCAAACTGGTTTTCCCAGCAAAGCAGAATTCTTAACTTTTTTTTTTTTTTAATCCAAACCATTCAAAATGCTGACGAAAGTTAAGGACCTCACCCTCAGAGTAGAAACAAAGACATGCACATAGTCACATTTTTTTTTTTGTGGTGGTTGTTTTGCATACAACTGCTTAAGCTATCACAAGCTCCCAGGAGATCATCCATGATCTGAAAGTTAAGAGGGACTCCTTTGTTCTGGATGGTGCATTTTATCACTGACGTTGTCATGTCACCAGCATCACCGCCATCGTTGTCATCCTCATCCTTGTCACCGCAATCATTGTATGTTGTTTCTATTGTAGTTTAGAATTTTCAGTGTACGTGAATCAAGACTAATCGTGTGTGTGTGTGTGTGTGTGGACAGACGGACAGCAAATAATTACAGAGCAACTGGTGTACAAAGAACCAAGAGAGCTGCCGCAGAGAGAAATAAGCAAATGCTGCAGCAGCGCAGTCCAGGAGAGAAGGAATTCCTTCTCGAGGGAGCTTCATCACCAAAGCTTACCTTCCAACAGACGTGGAACAGCAATAGTTTGTCAATAAGATAAACTCAAATTACTTCTACCACTTTCACCATTCATTTAGTTGTCCCCTCTTTTAGAAGGTTCATTTCTGTCCATTTCTTTCCAATTTTTTTCTAACATGTGCACGTATATACCCAGCATCCTGACCCAACCCCTCCCATACTTGTCCAAAAAAATAAAAATCACTTGCTATAGCATCATCAGGGACTAAATGTTGCTTTGTCTCTGTTCGAAACAGTTTTCTTGGACATGCAGTTTATCTTTTCTTCTGGAACTTTCTGGTATCCTGTATCATTGGTGTATTATCTTCGTACATTATAGTACATCTCTATCTTGCTTTTCTTTTCTAACTTGGGCAACTTTTTAAAGATCATAGTAATATATATTCAGACACAAGTTAATCAGGTTTTATTTTGTCATTTGTCATTGTTGACATTTATCTCCTCAGTATTTTTCTCTTCTTCTGTTTTCTGGTAAGCTGATATCTGGTCAACTATTCTAGGATGTAAAGAAGGATCCTCTTAGGAAGGTGGAAAGATCACTTTAGAACCAAAATAAATGGAAAAAATAGCCATCTTTCCTTGTTTTGGGCCCAGGCTATCTTCAGATATTCAACCAATAATTACTGAGTGCAGCATTGGCAACAGGATTTGCGGAACCTAATGTCAAATAAAAATTTGGGGCACTTTATTCAAAAAATTAAGAATTTCAAGACGGCAGCAGCGGAACATTAGAGCAGGTGTGGGGCCCTTCTCTGCATGGGGCCTGGTCTGATGGTACAGGTCACACCCATGAAGACAGCCCTACCTTAACATGTTCTGTGTGCCTGGCACAGTGCGTGTCCAGACTACCGAGAAAATGAGGAGGAGGGAAATTTGCCTTGCAGGGAAAACAGACAGGTAAACAGACAATTGTATTAATAATTTAAAATAAATAAATCTGCACAGCACAGCATCCTAGTCTGTAGAACCACGATTTCTGGCATCTGAAAAGCCCTAAAAAGCAATTTAAATATCTACTGAAGACTTTCACTAAAGTGCCAAAAGGAAATTATATAGGAAAAGTTAGAAAATGTATTCATTTTATTTTCTTTTCCATGTTCCAAATCGGATGATACTTGTCTGTTATGGACCGAATGTTTTTGTCCCCTCAAAATTCCTGTGCTGAAATTCTATAATCTGATATAATGGTGTTAGGTAGGGGGACCTTTGGGGGGTAATTTGTTCTAAAGGAGGTCACGAGGGTGGAGCTCTCATTCATGGGATTAGCGTCCTTATAAGAGTCACAGAGAGCCTGCTCTTGGCCGTGTGAAGTTACAATGAGAAAGCAGCCTTCTGCAGCCCGGAAGAGGGTGCTCACCAGAGCTCGGCCCAGCTGGCTCCCTGATCTCAGACTTCCAGCCTCCAGAACTGTGAGAAATACGTTTCTAATGTTTATCAGCCACCCTGTTCATGGCACTTGGTTGTAGGAACCTGAACAGACTGAGGCACTGCCTTAAACCTTCCATTGTAGACCCCCCAGATCTCAGAACTTTCTGAAACAGTATCTCAAAACTCATCCACACTGACTTTTTCTCGCCTCTGTATTCTCTCCTCTCTTCACCTCATTTTGGGATGCTGTCTTTTTTTCCTAGAAAGGGGCTAGATCTTGGATCTGGCAGCGAAAATCAATCTAGCTTTCATGGGCTTTCCCTAAACTAGTCACAGGCCAGACCACCCCCAGTCATTCTGTTACACTCAGCCTTGGCATTGTCTTCATGCACTTTGCAAAGAAACATAGTTATTTCCCTGTTTGTGTGTTTTCCTTACTGACTTGTTCATTGTCTGCCTGCTGTCCAGAATTTAATTACCAAGAATGAAGACCCTCGGCCTTTCACTTGACTGCTAGAGCTTTGCAGTGTAGGCTCCATGACATTCCGTTGGATGCACGGGCTGCAGGGAGCTCAGTGCGCATGGAGCGAGGGTGAAGGAGGGAGAGTGGTGAGAAATGCAGCCGGAGAAACAAAGTTCTAGGAATAAGCAAGGCAGGACCTGGGTTTAGCCTGGACCCTTAGGGATGTGTGGACCCATCGGGAGACAGAAGCAGAGCTGCTGTGTTCAGAACATCTCTCCATGTCGAAGGACCATATAAGATGCCGTGAAGAGAAAGGATTAGATGGCAACCACATTGAAGACAAGACCCCAGTTAGGAGAATATTCTAGAAATCCAGGCAAACAACAAAGAAATAGAGAAACTGGGACTGATACCAGCTCCTTCTCTTGTGTTGATATTTTCTGTTTCCTGTGTTAAAGATAAAATCGTAAATTTCTAAAAAAAATTGTAAATTTCTATAATTTTCATGATATAAAAGTTAAGAGAGAGGTGACCTCAGGGAGGAGAGAGAAAGGAAAACATTTAGGGAAGAATCTTTGTAATGTATTTCTTAGGCTGAGTGAGGTGTATACAGCTGTTATGTTTTATTTTGTTTTTTTTTTTTAAATGAACACATACGATATACATGCCAGGAATATTTTAAAGAAAATTATATTTCTCAAATTAGGAACTATAAACTTTCACCCTAAAGGTGAATTCTTAGAACATTCATTTTCCTTAAAGATGTTTAAAACAGTTTACCATTATTCAGACCAAGTATAGTCTTGCACCTAACGATCATAGTAAAACGTTGCTTCTCGCTTTCCATGGAAGACACGGTCCGCTTTTCCTATCACCCATTTTGTGTCATTGCCTTGCAGAGGTGAATAGATTCTGTCACCCTTAGATTTATCATTTTGTTTTTATTACCTGCTTAACATCTTCCTGTCCTGATGATTCCTGTTGAATACATGACCCTCCGTTCATCCACATTTTCAAACGGCTTCTGGGTCGATCTCCTTTTCCAGACTTTGAGCCGTTGGAAACAAGAATGGATGGAAAGAGGGACAATAAAGAGGACGCGAAGGAAGGAGCAAGAAGAGCCGGTGGATTCCCACTTATCTTTCCTTCGTGTCAGGGAGGGCTCTGACCCCATTGCTTAGACCAAGTCAGAATTTCCTGGCACGTTCTTGTTGGATTCTGCATTACCCTACCCCGACTAGCACATCGTATCTTATTATAATTGCTCAGTGCCTCTCTGTGCCCACTAAACTGTAGGCATCATGAAGTGAAGAACAGGTTTGCCTTATTCGCCACTGTATTTCCGGAGTCCAGCTCAGTGTTTGGCCAAGAGTAGGTCTTCAGTGCTTGTTTGTTGAATGAATGAATGGACAAGATAGATGCTCCCAAGTTTCATCAGCAGCCGTACCTGCCATCATAGCTGTCTGAGAGGAGCAGGAGGGCCCCTGTCCTTTGACTCCCCTCCCTCCTCTTCTCTGCTCTGAGCACTGTACTTGCTAGTTAAATGTAAGTCCCCCAGAAGGGTTTTTTAGTTGAAGTATAGTTGATTTACAATATCCTGTTATTTGGGTGTACAGCATAGGGATTCAGTATTTTTGTAGATTATATTCCATCCTAGCTTTTTACAGGATAATGGGTGTAATTCCCTGTGCTATACAGTACATCCTTGTTGCTTATCTGTTTTTTATGTCATAGTTTGTTAATTCCATACCTCTAGTAGGTTCCTTCCCCCTTCCCTCTCCCCACAGGGAACCACTAGTTTGTTTGCTGTATCTGGGTCTGCTTCTGTTTTGCATGTACATTTATTGTATTATTTTTTAGATTCCACATATAAGTGATATCATACAGTATTTGTCTTTACCTGGATTATTTCACTGGGCAGAATATTCTCTAGGTCCATCTGTGCTGCTGCAAATGGCAGTATTTCATTCTTTTTGTGGCTGAGTGTATCTGTACCATATCTCCTCAATCCAATTGTCCACTGATGGACACTTGGGTTGCTTGCATATCTTGGCTATTGCAAATGGTGCTGCTATGAACATTGGGGTGGGTATACTTTTTCGAATTAGTGATGGCTCTAGTTCTGTGAAAAATGCCCTGGGTATTGTGATAAAGATTGCACTGATTCTGTAGATTGCTTTCAGTAGAAAATCCATTTTAGCAATGTGAATTCTTCCAATCTAAGAGCACAGGATATCTTTCCGTTTCTTTGTGTCATGTTTTATAGTTTTCAGAGTATAATAGAGACATGTCTAGCCCATTCTCAGGTCAAAAGCCTACATTAAAGATTAACCATGTACCTTAATGGGTCATTAAACTAGGTAATTTTGGAGGAATAATTATTGTCATCAGGCCTGCCATTAATTTTTTTTTGTCATTTATTTTTCAAGGGCATTTTTTAATATCGTATTCATCTGCTGTAATTAATTATGTCAGAGATGGACTGGGAATACTGCCATGTTATTTTCATTGGTCTAACTGATTAGGATTTTCCTTATTTTTGCAAAATAAAATTTGGGAGACTTGGATTTTTAATGGTGCAGTTATAGTCAGCTTTACCTCAGTCCTTAATTGACTTCCATAAACCACTGTGCTGTGTGTTTGCTCCAGCTGCAGCCCTATATTTTAATTTTAGCCCTTGAAGTTATTATTGTAGAAACATGGAGCTATGAAATGTTGCATTTGGAAGGTTCTTTTGAGATAATCTAGCCCTACTCTCTCATTTTATTTATTGCTACCCAGCTCTGCCATTCCCTTTCTGAACTATGTGCAAAAGTAAGTTTGTTTCCGAATACTGATAATTTCTGGGGGTCAAGATTTCTAGTCCAACATCAAAAACCTTTTTAAAAAGAAGTGTATAGAAAATATTTATTACTAATAGAAAGAAAAATCTCTCTGAGATATTTGTGATTCTGAAAGTTTGACAAGATAAGGGGGAAGGGGCTTTGTAGCCAGAAGGAACTGTGTTCAGACACCTAATTTGTAACTATAACAATCTAAACCAGGGAAAGGCAAACTTCCCTGAAGGGTCAGATTGTAAATACTTAAGGTCTTGCAACTCCTCCCTTCAGCAAATACTGTGCTTCGCTCTGTCTTTGCAGCTGAAAGTAACCACAGACAATACATAAATGAATGACCTTGGCTGTGTTCCAATAAAATTTTATTTACAAAAACAAGCAGCAGACTGGATTTGGCCTGAAGCCTGATAAACTGATAAGCCTACCCTTCATAAATTGTCATTTTCCAGGTATATAAGCTTAAGAAATTTACTTAAATGTAAGCACTTTAATTACTGGATAATTAATACATTTAACTATTCCAGATTTTGAGATCCCCAGATTAAGAACTGCACACACAGTGCAAAACAATAGTAGTCATTTAGCAAATGTTAGTTGAATGAATGAATGAGGGTATGCTTAGGAAAACTCCGGAAGATCACAAAAATAAAGAAATTTTGTGCATAATCACCAAAGACTAAAAAATATCTACAGACTTTTACCTTCTTTACAGACTTTACATTAAGCATGCACAACACTGTATGATGTGAATCTCAGATTTGCACTTGTGAGTATTTTAAATTTACAAAAAATCTGAGGCCTTTGCAGTCCTCAATCTGAGATTTTGCCCCAAATGGTTAGTATTAGGAAATTGGGCATGCCCTAAAGATGCATCTTGATAAATTACTGTTACCTGCATTCAGTTAGATAGAAATGGGACTGATTAATGAAATTATTTCTCTCATGAAACTCTGTGTTAAAAAAAATGAATCCACAAGCAAGTTGCAAACTGCAATCACAAGCTTCCAGACTGTCAGAACACTATGTTAATATAAACACCTGAGAAAATACTTTTCAGATTATCTGACATATTCTTCCTAAACTTCTCGACTGATTACTGAGACACGAAGGAACCAGAGGGAAATTTTTTTTTAATACCTGAGGGAAAAAACAAGACAGAGATTATTTTTTTCCTCATTCTCCCTTGGAGAGAGAGTTACATCTGCCAAGTAACAAAAAGTGTGTCTCACTTTGCAAAGCTGAGCAAGGTCTGCAAGGAAAATCACAGAAGGAGAAACGCTGGTTTGCTGGGAAATAAGGCAGCCTGCTTTTTGAAACCACATTTTCCCCAACTGGAACTTGCAGGTGTAAGTCTGTGCCTGACAGTTAGGGCAACCTTGGCAGCCTTCACCAGCTGTGACAAGAGCAACAGAAAAAGATCATCGTGACCCTGCAGCTTACATTCTCTGTCCTTGAAGCTGTTTTGTGTTATTGTTTTGAGGTTTTTTTTTTTTTTTTTAAATTGTGTTGTGGTTTGCTCTTCTCTATTCTCACTGCAGTCCCTGAAAATGTATGAAGGACACTGACTGCATACTCATGGGTTATTATGAGGTAGAAAACTTATTTTTCTTTAAATATAGAAACAAAGAGTTCTGTCCTTTTCAAGCTATTCTGAGAGGCTGTGAGCTTATGTCAGTGGCAGTGCCGTGGTCCAGGATGCATTCGCAGCTGCCCAGTTGGAATCTTTTCAGATTCTCTGCAACACTGTTTTGAACCTTTTTGGAGGGGAGCAATGCTTTACCCTTTGAGAGTGTGTTTGATTTTTGTATAAACGGTCCTGAGTCATTCAGAACAAAAGCATAGGAGCCAGGTGAGTGGCCAAGTTGCAAAACAGTTTTTCATCCAAAGCTGAGATGGACTGTTGGGGAGAGATCTGTACTGGGGCTCGGGAGCTTCCCTCACCGGGAAGCGGAAGAGACCAGGGTCGGAAATCAGTCCAGGAATGCGTTGAGCATTGGAATTAGTGCCTAACTTCCCAAGCAGAACCCCTTTAAGGGAACGTTCATACGTGTATTTTTTAATTAATTTTTTTCGGAAAAAATCATCTATTACTAACCATGTGCCATTCCTTATGCTACGAATTTTACAAATACAATTTCACTAAGCCACATAACCCTAGGAGGTGGGTACTGTCATCAACTCCATTTTATAGACGAAGAGAACTGAGGTCAAATAACTTATTCAAGGTCAAACAACTAGTGTTGGGGTTTAATTATCTCGTACTCGGTTCAGCTCCGAAGCATTTAGTATGTGTCCCCGTGGTGTGGGTTTGACTACTTTACAGCTGTGCCCCCTAGGAGACTAACTGTGCATCATGGATGCCTGCAGTGAACCTTTGTGTCCCACTTCACATCCTTTCCCCAGTCCGGGTATATCAGACAAGTTCCATCAAGAAAATGCGTACTTGCAGCCAGAAGAGAGTTAACACAGGGAATCGGGAGCCTCGGAAGCATCAGAAGGGCTGGAGGACAAAGGACAGGGAAGGGCTCTGCAAGCCTTCAGGAAGCCAGGTGTCCACCTGCAGAGGCACCAGCAGCGTCCGCGGCTGCCTCCGCACTGCAAATCTCGGATCTGCCAAAGCACACGTGACTTTTGCATCTTCTGGAAGAACGCAAGTGTGTCTTCTGCTTTTCCCCTACCTTCCAGACATCTTGAAAGTGTCTGATTGGTAGACGTTAATCAGCAAATCCTGCTGGTAAAGGTTCTGGAAAAGCTAGCTCCCATGTGCGTAGCTCCTGCCTTACAAGGGAGAGCTCAGAGGGCACGGTGGTGCTCGTTGCCAACAGACGGTCCTGTTGGAAGTCAGGGAAAGTTTGTTCCAGTTCAATTGATATTATGGTTCACTAGGCAGACCAGATAATGAAAGGTCTGTGCGTTAGTCTTGGTGTGGAGAATCAATATTTGTTCGTTATTTGTTGTGGACCAGCAATAGAACAGCCACCACGGGAGATATTAGACTTACAACCACCTTCCATCTTTTAATATTGATTTGACTGTGAGCCTGGAATGGCCAATTCCTCCCTCTTTAAATCCGATAGAAAACCGTATGAGTCCTGATCCTGAGCAGGAGTGAATAAACAGAAGGGAAAGAAAAATGGGAACATGTAAATTGGTTTTTCTCTTCCCTTATTCTCTGTGTCACTGCTTTTAAGCCACATTTTCAAAGTGCTGTTTCTCATAAAAAAAAAGCACAGTAAAGTGGCAAAGGGAAATGCCTGTTTTTACCAGCTTTTAAAGAGCGTGGAAGTTAAGGCTTTAAGTATTTATGGCTTTAATTTTAGGCTCAGAAGAAATACAGTGACCTAGAAAGGCTAATACTTTATGGTATAAAGTTTGAAAAATATTCAGCTGAATGACTCTGGGGAACTCCCTCTGGAGATGAGAAAAAATCATTCGTTAAATTGCTTCTATCTCTCTCTCTCTCTGATTTTATTTGGAAAGTCAACCACTAGGAGGACCTATTTAGGCAACCTGGACCTCAAGCTTCGCTAAGAACCCACCTAATGCTTCTTCCTAATAACACTGCGTGGGTCATATGCAGGAAGTATGATATGGTAATAATTTAAACCCCATATACAGGCTAGTTACAATTTGTTACATTGTCCGGTGAGATTATATGATGACATTAAAGGTGCAGTGGAAATGTTTCCATAGATTTCTGTATAGTTTCTTTTATGATTTTCCTTGTGGTCATGCATGAGATCCAAGATGAAAAGATCATGAAAAGAGCTGTGGTCAAATCCATTTCTACACTGCATGAGAGACCTTTGCAGAAATTAAACAATTATCATTATAAGAATAGCTTACGTCTGTAGAATGACAGTGTGTGATGTTATGTCGGTGTCCTTTACAACATTCCTAGTTCAAAGGAATGAATGCCTAAATCCCCTAAAGTTCCATTGGCTATAAAATTCCAAATAATATTAAGAAAAGTATAGGGTTCCACATCAAACCAGAGGCAAAAGATGAACTTCAGGGCAAGACAGAAGATTTCAGGAGACCTCATTTAAACAAAGAACATGAGGAAATGAAGAAATAGCAGGGACGACTGTGTTGAGTCTAGTGAACACCACGTATCCACACTGCCCTGAGTTCTTGAGCATTTATTACCTCACTTATCCTACCAACCACATCGGCAGGTACATTTATTTGTAGCCCTACTTTACCGATGAGGAAACAGAGAAACAAAGAGGTGAACAACAGATCCAAGGTCACAGAGCTAATAAATGACTGGTCTGACTCCAGATGCCTCCGTTGGAGTCACTGCCAAAGAGCAGAATGAAAAGATGAAACATTTGAAATGCATTGGAGTCAGACGACGCTCTCTGCGGCAGCTCATTGAGACTGTTTACCCCCAAACCCTGGGCCAGTCCCCCTCCTTTTGTTTTGGCAATTTTCGCTTTAGATTCAATGTCACTCGCTCTCCATTTATTTACCTCTTAATTCTTGATTTCCATGTACGTGTAGGGCATGTTTCCCACAGGTAGTTCTCCAGCCAGTGACATCAACACCACTGAATTCTCAGGCCCCGTCTCAGACCAACTGAATTAAAATGTCTGGGAGTGGGGCCCAGCCATCCGAGTTCCAATAACCCCTCCGTGGCATTCTGATACAGCTGAAATTGCACAACCCCTTCTGTGGGTGATCCACCCCCGAGGCCTCTGAGTTCCCTGAATCCCTCTCCTCCAGTGAGATTCCTCCCCCAGCCTCAGGCACTCCCTCCCCTGGCCGTCACCGAGGCTGCCCCAGTGCACGTCTCCTTAATCTCAGGGTCATGCGTTCACTCTCTGAACACCACCTGCATCTCTCCAACCCACTCTTTCCTGGGCCCTGAACTCTCTTTCTCCCCTGCCTTGACCTCCGGCACATCGATTCCACCAGCTTGCACTGCCCCTCACCCCCTGATAGCCCCTCTTCCTCCCCTTCCTAGTGTAAATCTCATGGTTAATGATTATAATCACCCCCTTGGAAGATCCTCAGCTCCCTGGCCCTCTCTCATTTAGCCGAACTCACCTAGTAAAACTATAATCGTTGTTAAATCTAACTCTGCCTGCTCTGCGCCTGTACCTGTGCAGAATATGCCTGAAGAAAAATACACAAGCACACTGACCAGCCTCCCCTTAAATTCACAACCACACACCTGACGTTGTCCCGGATGCTGCCCGGCAGCCGTCCCCAGGCCACACAGCCCCACTCCCCTAGGTGACTCTCCCACTTTCTCCTCTTTTCCTCAGAGACCCGACATCTTCCCCCATCTTCACTTTCAACTGATGTCCGTCTTTATGTTTCACTGAGAAAACAGAACCATTCAGGAGGAAATATCTTGGGTCCATCATCTACCTTTTAGCATCTGCAGCCACATGCTCTCCCTTCTCCCCCCTCTCCCCCTGTTCTAAAGCAAGTCCCTCTGCTTCTTCACTAGGTTATTGCTCCTCAAGTGTGTTCCCTGGATCAGCAGCAATGGCATCACCTGAAAGATGACTCATCGTACAGAATCTCAGGCCCCATCGTTCCACCAAACAACCCTTGTCCAGTCTCCACTGACCCGAACCCAGTGGTTAATTCTCAGTCCTCATCTTTCTCAATCTATTAGCATTATTTTGCAGTTGGTCAGTTCCTCCTCTTTGAAGCATTTTCTTCATTTGCCCATCAATTCTCTTTCTTGGTTTTTGTTGCAATGCTGTGGCTGGCTCCTTCTCAATCTCTTCTTCAGGTTCCTTTTCTTCTTCCTACCTTTTTACAGTCAGAGTGTCCTAGGTTCAGTTTTTGGTCATCTTCTTCATATACATTTATTTTTCCAGTGATTTAATACAGTCCCTTGGCTTTAAATACAAATATTGTGCTAACAACTCTCAAGTGTGTATCTCCAGCCCAGACGACCAGACACCCATCCTGACCCCAAGTGTGTCCTAAGGCTCATGTACCCAACAGCCATTTGATGCCTAACAGACATCTCAAACCCTGTGTGTACAAAACAAAACTCATGACCTTCGCCCACAAACCTGCTTTACCTACCGCCTCCCCTATCTAACTTTTTCTGTCACACAATCCATTAGGACGTCATATTAATTCTATCTCCAAACTATGTCCAGACTCTTGCTCTCCCCTCTGTTCCCGCTCTGTTCCAGGCCATCGTTATTTTCCGTGGTGATGCTCTGGTAGACTAAGGAGAACCTCCCTGATTCTACTCGTGCACCATCAAAGAGCAACCAGAGTCATTCTTTTAAAACACCAGTCATATCATGCTATCATGCTTTTCCTTGGCTCAGAACCCTGTAGTGTGTTCTGAGCCTACTCAGAGGAGAACCCAGAGTTCTCCCAGGGGCTGCAAAGTGTCCCATGACCTGGCCGCATGGTCACTCTGACGCTTCCTACAACTCCCGTTGCTCACTCTGCAGCAGGCAGATGGGTTTTCTTGTTTTTTTGTTTTGTTTTGTTTTGTTTTGTTTTGTTTTGTTTTGTTTTGTTGTTTTTTACCAGACTTGCCATTGTCTGGAGCCTTTACTCCAGCTGTTCCTTCTGCCTGAAATGCTGTCCTGCTTGATTCACTCACCTCCTTAGACTGACCCCGACCACTTCCAGTTAAGACTGGAGCCTCTTTCAACCACTCCTGTCTATCCTTTTCTATTTCTTTTTCCGTTGCACACATCCTATTCTGACATACTAGGTATTTCACTTATTATTTCTATTTATAGTTTAGTCTCCTTTTTACCAGCTAGAGTGCAGCCTGTAAAGGGACAGGGATCTTCGATTGATTGATGTGCCCTAACTGCTTAGAACAGCGTCTGGCACATAGAAGCAGACGCCTGATGGAGACATGAGTGACTGGGTGAGAGGACAGATCACGTGCTTGTGCCTTGTAGATGCGACTTGAAGAAACACCAAAGAGCAGGAGGAAGAGCATCGACCTGGAAGCCAGGCCAGGTCTGGATTTGCCATTAGTACTTGTGACCTTGGACAAGTCACTGAAACGTTCTCAGCCTCAGGTTCCATGCCTATCAAGGGAGAATTACAATATCTATTTTTTCAGGGTTTTTTGAGATAATGTTTGAGGAAATGCTTGGAAAGCATTAAGTGTTTTGTAAACAAGGGACCATATGATTTAATCCAAACTGGTGTACTTTTGAGTGTGAAAGGGGGCATTCTTAATAATTATAACCAAAGTGTCTAATGCAAACCAGGACATAGTCATCTTATATGTATCAAATTCATTTGATTTCCCCTTCAAAATATGTATCTAGAATCTCATCATTTCTATCACCACTGCCATTACTACCTTAGTTCAAGCCATCATCCTTTTTCACCTGGACACTGCGATAGTCTCCTGTCTTATCCTCTCTGCTTCCCTGTAAAGTGTCCTCCCCTGCTCACCCTGAACAATGCCATTAAATGTAAATCAGGTCAAGTCACTCCTCTGCTTCAAATGATCCAGGGACTTTGCCTCTCACTCATGACAAGACCCCAACTACTTAGCATGGCCTACGTGATCCATTATGTCACTGACCTTCTCTCCAATGACTGCCTCCTTTATCCGCTTCGTTAGCTTTATTTTTCTCCATAGCATCTATCATTACCTAACATTACATGTTTTGTATATCCTTACTTCTTGTCTGTCTCCCCCATTGGAATGTAACATCCATAAGAGTGAGAACTCTTCTTTTTCTGTTGCTGTGTCCCAGCACCTAAAACCATGTCTAGCACCTAATCGGTAATCTACATATTTGTTGAATAAGGCATGGACGAAAGAAATTGAAGGCATAATTAAGTGCAAGTCAGATAAAAGTCAACTTGTTTAAGGAAATAGCACATCGGTCCCGATGAACTCCTCTCTAAACGCTGTCACGGTGTTTGAAGGCCTCCCCTGACGTGGTTTGGCATGTGGGGAGGAGAATATTAAGACAGCCTCGGGGGTGATGTGAACGAGAGGTGGCAGAAGCACAGGGTGTGCCGGCTGGTGTTACTCCACCTGAGTTCCCGCAGGCATCTGAACAACACAGTGCCCGCAACACATCCTGCTTTTACAAGAATCCAGCGTATTCATTCCTTCCCGGATTGGGACCATAGAGCAGATCTCCAAATGCAATGTAAGGCCACAAAAGAGAGGCTGCAACAGGGACGCTCTAGTTCACTGTTGACTTTATAGTTTAATTTATGTATTTCACCTTCCACGGTCAGGCTGTGTGCAACATGTGAAAACAACGTGAAGGGGATGGCTTTCATTCTATGATGAGAGACTCCTGAAAAAGTTCTCATTTCTGAATCGGTGACTCTATCACACAAAAACAATTTACTGGAAATGAACTATTCGCTGTAAATAATACCAAAGAAGCAGTTAGATATCTTCTTTCAACTGGAGTTACCTTGCTACATGAACCTTGTTTAATTTTAGACATAGGAAGAATGAAATATTTAAAGACTTAAATCATACTGTGCCTATCCAATCATTTCAGTTGTATTATCAGATTTAGAAGTATGAAAATTTATTTTAAATCTCTCTTTTCAAAACTGGCGTAGATTTTACAGTCAATACAAATAACACCCTCCACCAAAAGATGAAGATACCAGAATCAAAGTAGGTAAGGGAGAAAGTGAGTGAATATGTAAGTTTGGGGTTTGGGGGAAGTGATGGAGTAAAGAGCTGTCATTTCATTTGAATTTAGTCCCAAATGCTTTATGAAGAAGGTACGGTTTTAGACGCTTAAGGAAGATATTTAGAATAAAGAATTTGGAAATGTGAACTAAAAATCGTACTAGTCATTTTAATTCTTCATAACTGTGCTTTAGCAAACTAAGTCACACCTATAAATTTTTATGCTACTAAATTAAGTTACTGGATTTCGATCAGCAAAATATGTGGGAAACCAAGTGTGTTAATTTTTTCTTTTTTCTTTCCTTAATATCGAGAAAGTTTTCATATATAATAACTTTCAATGTAATCATTTTATGAGGAATTTGGTGGGCGTGGACATGCATGGACATAAAGTATACATGAATGTTTTAAGTTGGGACCAGACGATCATGCTGTTCTACAAAGAGTTTATAAGGACGACACCCTAAGTATTTAGTGTGATAATCGAATGAAACGTAGCAACTTAATCATTTGCAAATTTTATGAATAAGTCATTTCTTTTATAATGTGTGGCAATCAATGGTTAACTGTTCAGGGAAATAATATAATCATCAGGGAAATTTTGTTGTTCACAATGAGGGAGAAAGGAGCTGTTGTTATTATTGTACCTGTAGTAAGGCGTTTTTCCCTCACAAATGAGGATTGGCCTCCATAAATAACATAATCTTGACTTTTAAAATAATGTGAAAAACCATGATTTTCCAACCCTTGATCGACTCGTGTGATACTGCCAAAGCCCAAACTCAGTTGCCTAGAGCTGCGTCTGAACCCAGTTCATCTTGCAGGATCCATTAGGAATTTGCAAACACTTAAAATGTTTTCTAGTATCTTATTGAGACGTGTGGTCAGGATGGATATTCATACTCATTTTGAAAATTCTCCAAACTAAAATTGAATGGTCTCAGGCAAGCTGTCGCTATTGCACAGAACTGGGGCCCTTGCAGATCAAGGGGAAGGACTCTTCCCCGAGAAACACGTGGACTCCGCCCCAGGTGGCCCTGCAGGGCTCGCAGTGGAGGGGTGGTCTTCCATTCACCGGTGTGCCCGTGGCTCCTGATCTTTCATTACAGATGCCAGCCCAGCCTGCCCCTTGGTTGACTGTCAGAGCTTGTGGTTCCTCCTTTAATCAGCCATGTAGAATTTCTGCAGGCTAGTTTCTTGTCAAAAGTGTAATCTGTAACTCACCACTCCTAACTGTGACCAAGGGTGCAGCAATAAGAAACGATATTTATTGTGTGCAGCTTAAATTGTGTGTAGTCTTCCTTCTAGATAGTCTACACTTTTTCCCCTTTGATGGATCATAGCTTAAGCTTTATGCCAGGATGCTCTCCTAAACCCTTCACACTTATTAACTTAATTTAATCCTCAGGAGAAATTTTGAGGTGGTGATAGTATTACTGTTGCTTTATAGATGACTACCTTGAGCCAGGGGGATAAAGTAATTTGTTCAATCATACAGAGCCAGGAAGTCGCAAAGTTGGGGTCCAAACTCAGGCAATTTGTCCACAGAGCCCGGCCCTTAGCCCTTACGCTGTACCGTGAACAGCCAGCCGTGCACTTGTACCAGAATCTTCAGGTCCCTCAGACTGTGCCTTCTTGAGCTTTGCTTTGGCGTTGAGCCACCTGCTGTATTAAGGGCTGTCTTAAAAAGTAGCATTATGAAACTCACCATTGGACATATTGAAAAATATTACTTTGGATACAGGTCATGACATTGTACCAAGTACCCTTTAGGGAAAAAAATCTCTCTCAGGTGTCAGAAACAAAAACACCAAAAAATCTGTGCTTTCATCATGCAGACATCATTCATCTCATTCTCATAACTTAGTGTGTTTGCCCCTTGATTTCAGCCACTAGAAAGCTCCAAACCTAATTTTTCTTCACATCTATCTCCCATCTTAGCCCTCTTGCATTTTGCGCACTGACCCTGCCTGTTATTCAGCTTTATTTCCTACGTTTACTCCCTTGTTCTATCATTTGTGCTGCTTTAAATAACTTCAAAGGCGTTTTTAAGTGCAAGTATGAAAACAAACTATCATTATTACTAACACATCCAGTAAAGATGGCATCGTGCTTGTTGATCAAGACATGTACTGCTCCAAGGAGTGTGAAATGTTATCAGTACTTGTGTCAGGTCCACAAGCATTGTAGGGTCAGCCAGCCACAGGTAACCGAAAGGTGAACACTTTCACCTCCGAGTCCGCAGCCACCCAGGCTTCCCTGTCTTCAGTAGAGGTGTTCAGGAGACATCAGGCTTGCATTCAAAAGCTGTAGGGAGATGGGAAAATCTGAGAGTCAAGCCCTATGTGGCCTGGAAAGGAATGGAATAGATCAGAGCCACTTCCCAGACTGTAGAGGTAGGGAGGAGATCTGGAAGCAGAGAGACAGAACAAAAAAGAAGAAGAAGAAGGATGAGATTCTCGTGTCCAACTTAGAATTTATGAGAAACAAAGGTCTCCTGGAATAAGCCATCCAGTCAGAGCCTTACTGGAATCAACTGAAGTATGTAATTTAAGAGAAATGCCTCCAGAATGCCTGTCCCTGCATCTGGGATTCTAGTATTGGAGATTCATTTGGACTAATAAGAAAACGCTCCCAGGAGGTGTGGGAAGGGTCCCAGTTACATGAGCCTGTCAACTCATATAATTAGTTAGCTTTCCTGAGAGCTTGCTGAGATGAGCTGAGGGGACCAGGCCTTTGATGGGCGTGAGAGGCAAGAGGGACAGCGGCGAGTTTAAGCTCGGGGCACTCCAGAAAATACGAGCCAGAGTGCCGACCTTAGCGGGAGGATTTGACGTGGGAGAAAAATGCTGAGTGCAATTCTGGACGCATTGAGTTTTTGGTGCCTTTGGAGCATGCAAGTGAAGAGACTGGGAACCATTTGATTATGTGACCAGGAAACTCTGAAGAACTGAGAGAGGACGGGCGGGTGGTGTGACGTCTCATGGTTAGCCCGGGGCAGAACAGCCCTTCCCGCCCCGTCAGCCTGGTCCCAGAGCTATTGCTCTTAACCACCATTCCCTGCAGCTTCCACAATAGGAGGAAAGAGGTGGAAGAGTAACAAGCAAGAGAGTGTTTCTATAAAGAGGGAGATTTGGAGTAGAGAAAAATGTAGAGGGTTGGATGGAGCGGTTCCCCTGCTGCATGGAATTTGCAGCCTTGTGTGGCCTTCTCCTGTGTTGTGTCCCTGGAAGCCTGGAGTCCCCGGAAGCCTGGAGTCCCCGGATCTTTGCACCTGCAGACTTCAATTTCCCCACCGGTAAAATCACCAGAGGATTCACGATCCATCGCCTGGGAGCATTCCCCAGCCCCTTTGCGAAAAGCATTATTATCACCCCTGCTATTGTCAGGCCATTATTATGCTAATGATGCCTTTTAACAGCTTCAGGCCAAAAGAGGAATCTATGTGTATATTGCGAGACTATACCGCCTAAGTGAGAATGAGAACGTATTGTTTCTTCGCATCCTACTTGGGGACTATGCTGAAGAAGCAAACAGCGTTTTAACAGCAAGTAGGAGAAACATTGTGTTGCTCTTCAGAAGTCAGGCCTGTAAAACGTCCACTTTTTTGCCCTTTCAAAGCATGTGTCTTTGCTCTGAGCTCAGTCTGCTGCTTCTCCTCCCACTCACTTCTTTCCCCCTTTTCCTTCTTTTTCATACACTTTAGAAAAACCATGCTGTCATCTAGCCGCTGATTTAAGGATGCTGACCCAGCTTCATCCACAAGGCATGGAGGTTGATGGAACTGGTCAAGACAAGCTTCTCACCTAAGAGTATACATTTTGTCACAGGAAAAGTGAATCTAAGAAGCTGTAGGAAATGCTGTAGAACAAAAAGCAGGAGGTAGGACCCTTGTGGGGGCCTGGCCTCTGGCTCACTGAGTGCCGGCTGCTCCCACTGGTGTGAAATGAAAAACAAAAGGGAACAGAGAGGGGCCACGCCCAACCGCGAGCAGATACCTGACAATGAACGGGACTGTCACGGTGGCTGGCGTTGGCTCAGTGTCCATGAATCACCTTGAAAACAGCACCACAGTATGCAGGACTCCACTTCCCAGGCTCTGACTCAAACCCCTTTGTAGTAAATTCCTCTCTGGAAACTCACAATTCCGCACCTGTGGGATTAAATGGCACCGGGGTGTCATCAACTAAAACGCAATGGCGATTTGTCAGAGTTTACAACCTCTCTACTTCCTGTAAGAAGGAGAGGGATAAAGTTATGTATGTTTTCTTCAAAACAGGCAAATGCTCAGATGCTTGCCAGGTTCAGGGAGCAAGGATTACCATGAATTGATACAGATGCATCCCTTTGGGTTTATCAGATAATCTTCCTTATATGGGTTTATTAAAGACAGATGTAAAGATTAAAGAATAATGACTTGTCACCTGGGTGCAGGTAGGTTCTGGGTATTCAGTGACCTACTTGAATTTTTTTTTTTTTTTAACTTCTGCTCAATCTTCTTCCTGAGTTAAAATCCCTAGTTCAAGTAAGCGTTTTCATTTTGATGTGTAAATTGTCTTTTTTATGTGGGTGACTTTACTTGCCAGTTTCATTCTCATTTTGTACTGTTTATACAGAAGATGCTGTGCATCAAGTTGCTTACATAGCATTCGATAGGGATTCACATTTAAATTGTCTAGTTACTAAAATTGTGCTAGGTACCAATTCATTAGTTTTAATAACAGCTTCATTCTGAATGCAGCTACCTTTAGTGCCCCACTACTTAAAAACATTCTCTGTAGCCCAGATGTGGCTGGATTCAGCTCGGATCTTACTCTCGTTTAGGAATTTTACTCTAATGCGGAAAGTCCATGGTTACTTATAACACTTTTCCTCTTAAGCACCATTATAATAAGTTCCTTATATTAGCACACTGCACATGAATTCACTCATTCAACATTAAAAACACATTTATTGAGTATCAACTGCATCAAGACCTGAGCCTCTGGGAGAAGAAAGGTGATTAGGACTTGGTCCCTGTCCTCACGACCAAGCAGAGCAGGCAGAAGTGGAAACTGGAGCTTCTATGCACCAGGATAGATGTTGTAATGCGATACAGGGTAACTGTATGTAACGCAACAGCACAGGGTTCCACACAAGGCGTAGAGCTGTAGCAAAGGTCAGGTCTTCGGAACTGGGAGGACTCAGGGAGATAAAATTCTTTAAGGGGGAGATATTGGTGATTTAATCCAAATCAATGAAGACCAAAGAAAATGCTAAAAAGTAACTTGAGACTTCTCTTCCTCAGTAGTCCAGAGAGGCCTCTTTGGAATTTCATCCCTAGTTGCAGGTCCCTGCCCTAAGATCCCCTTTCATTCAGCATTCCTTTAGATTTATTTCCTTCTCGCTGACTTTTCTACTTACGGAAATAATTGTGAGTGCCAGTTGTAGAAACTATTCCTTGCTAAACTGGAAATGAAAATCTCTCACTCATCTTAAATGATGCTCTTTCCAAAATTATTTGAATAGGCTGTTCCTTTAGTGCCGTGGGAACAGTTCTGGAAACCTCAACCACCTGGAAGTCTCTCTGTCTGTGTGGACGTAGGTAAGCCATTATCCTAGAAAAACAGAGCCGCCGAATGAGGGACTCCCCCTAACCTCACATGGGCCACAAACTGATTATATGAAGAATGACAAGCAGAACAAAACAAAGCAAGATTAAAACCCATTTACGTTGTGATTTATTTATTTTGAAAAAAATGACACAGTGTATTATGGACCAAGAATAAGAATAAAAATAAAAATAAGAAAGGGGAGGAGGAAGGAGAGGCAATTTTTTTTTTTTCTGGAAGCGCAAACTTAATAGCAAGATGGAAGTTAGAAATGGTCAATTCCCGTTCAGGTTATTTCCTCCTTAACCATCATATGACAAGTGAATGTACATAGTAGCGTAAACCATAGTTTAAAGACTGTTCATGCTCGCATTTTTCACTTGAGGAAACATTGTTTACCTCCTTGCATTTGCAGCTAGGAATAAAGCATTTCTCCCCAAAACCAAGCCTGAGACAAGTTAAGCCCATGAAACTGTGTTCCTGGTGAGATCTCATCTGTGTGCAGAAAGGCCCCAGCATGACCCGGTAGAGCCGAGCTGGCGCAGAGGAAGGCGGTCCAGGGAGAGTAAACCTTGGATTGAAAGGGATGCTGACCTCAGAATAGCCACCCTTAGGAAAAGTGATAAAGTAGGTTTGCAGTGACATGGTCAGGCCACTCATTTTTTCACATGAACACTGTTTATTCATGTTGATAAAATCCTGGTCCCAGGGGCCCCCAACTTTTGGGGGTTTGAGCTCCTAATGAGGGTACAGAAGAAAGCAGTTTTATGGGCAGGGCAGGGACAGCGCAGCCTGTCTGGCAGTGGTTTGAGAAGTCAAGAGCGTTGAGTTGTAGTCATTCAGTCAACCTGTGCCTTCCCCAGAACAGGAGGGTCCTGAGGGGAGGAGGTCGGCAGGGGCCACATGTCCATCAGTCCATCCCAGCCCCGATCTCTCGCTTCCACTCTCCTCCTGGGTTCTGAACTTCTGCGTCCACTGGGACAAAAGGAAGACACAGGATGGTCTTATGCACTGGTGGAATGAAGAGGCAACCGGTACCTATATACACTGTTGGTACCAACAGGGCATATCTGCTTTCTGAGGCCTGTCTTATTACTGTGTAATCATTTGAATGGCCTTTGATACAGAAGCCCTATTTCCACCCACAGGGAAGTTTCCCAGAAGGGTCTGGAAAAGGACCTCCAAGTTGATTCCAACCTGCTCCAGGAGGAAAGACTGCTGTTATTTATGGGCCGGGCCCCATGTTCTTCACATAGTGGCAGATTTCATCCTCAGGACAACCCTGGTGGTGAGGGACCGCTGCCCTCTCTTCCTGGATGTGCATCAGTACAAAGCACATGCTCCCAAGCGCAGAGACGCATAGCAAAGAGGTTGCTCCCCACGCCCACTGCCAGAGCCAGGGGTGGACCCCGAACCTGGGTGCCGTTAGTTGCTGGTGGTGGAGCTTCAGCAAAGGAATCGGGACATACACACACACTGCTGGAGTGGCTAATCTCTGCTCTCCCAGTGTCTCCCTCCCTGCCACGGGAGCCGGGCTCGTGTCCCTCCTCCTGCTGCAGCGGAGGTCTGTGGCAGAGATCTGAAGCCAGGGTTTCTGCTGTGCTTCATGGAAACTTAACCTGGTGGAAAGGATTGAGCTGATTGTACCTGGGGTGGGGAGGGGAGGACCTCTGAGAACAGAGAGGGAGAGAGAAATGAAGAAAAATACAATAATAAATAAAGATATATTCATATAAGCTGTTTAAGATAACAATATGAAAGATGATGAAATCTATAAATTTTCCAAAAAATTCATGGATTTTTTTTTCATCTCAATCCATATGAGATAAAAGAAAGAAAGAAAAGAAGAAAGGAAGGAAGGAAGGAAGGAAACATTGACTTTTAAAGAGGAAAGATAATTTAATCCAGTATTCTCATTTGAAAAAAAAAAAAACAGAAAATCCAAGGCCTAGATTTATAAAATGTACTAGAAGAGGTGAATCAGATAATTGTAGACGCCGAATTAGACCCTCAGTCTCAGCTCCTGCTAGAAGGTTCTTCTCCTGTACCTTTTCTATGTGGCATCCGGTTTGGTGTCTACATCTTATGCATTTCATCTTATACCACTTAGATTAAAAGGTGGCTGTTCTGCTGTCACTTTTCATTATTTACCCAAATAATCCTGGACAAGGGGCTCAGGAAAATGTGAGTGGCATCACCTGGAGTAAGCCGGAACTCCTGGACCAAAGGACCACCAGCTCCTGTGAGTCCCCCACGTGGTGGAGGCTGTCACAGGCCACAGACTCAGAGACTTGAGACTGGCAAAATATGAAGGAGTCATGATGCTTCTGGCTTTCTTTAGGGTTGTAGCCAGTCCCAAAGGGACTGGTCAGATCCTCGGGGAACAAACTCTTTGCTTTGATCGCAAGAGTTGGTGCCACATATCAGAGAAGAACTTTCATGGCCAAGAAAACGAAGAGTGTTAGGAAACTACCCTGACAGCCCCACCTGTCCCTTTTTGCCTACAGGTAGCTGTAGATACTCATCACAAAACAAGGTACTAACCAACAGGCAGTAGGAAAAAATGACTCGTCGTAGGTCACTCAACAAATATTCATTTAATGCTTTCTTTGTCCCAGATATTTTTCTGGGGACTAGAGATACAGCAATAGATCAAAGTCTCTTCCTTCATGAAGCTTACATGCTGGGGAAGGAACAAAAGGCAGGTTTAATATCACGTCTGGTTACAAGGGCTACGCAGAAAAGCAAGTCCACCTAAGGGGACAGAAAAGGATGGAAAGTGCTGTTTACACGGGTCATCAGAAGGGCTTTCTCTGAGGAGGCGACATTCAGGAAGAGCTTTGCATTAAGTGGGTAAAAGGAAAGAAAGAAACTCATAGAGGTAAAGAGGGTGTTTGTATTCTTTATTTGGGAATCTATTACAATCTGTTCTCAACTGGTTTTTTTTCTTTTTTTTTTTGAACGAACCTCAGTAAAAATTCAGCCAGGGTTCTTGAACCTATTCCTTCAAAATGCCAGTTACAAAATGCATGTTATGGGCCAGACACTATGCTGAGTGGGTCACGTACCTTATCTCCGAGAATCCTTACAAGGTTACAAGGGAGATGTCATGATCTTCATTTTGCAAGTAGGGTAACTGAGACTCCAGGGGGTAAGAAACCAGCCCAACATAATCGACAGCAAGTGGCAGGGCTCAGATTCACCCCTGGGTCCATCCACCTGACGTGACCTCCAGACATGCCCCCTCCCCACATTTTGAATGCCTCCCCACCACTGAGGTGCAAAGCCGCCTTAATCTTCACTTCAGCGGTCACCTGAGACAGCCTGTTAGACACCCTTCCCTTTCTCTTTCCCTTCCTCTCCTGCTCATTCGGAAGTGAGTCTCCTCTCTCTGGGCTTCTCCACACGGTCAGGACTCCTTCACGCTGGGCGGTGACAGGACTGTCTTGATCAGGAGTGGCCTGGACCAACCATCTGGCTGAGCAGGTGAGACGGCAGCTCAGGAGAGGACAAGGCTCAGAAGAACAGGTGGTAACATTGACCATGACATGGAATTCCATGTAGAAATCGGTCAGAGAAGGAAGCATGCAGTGGGCAAGACGCATAGCCTACACAGGTAGAAAGGTTTAGGGCAGCGTCAATAAGAACTGGAGGTGTTCAGGAGACCCCTAGCTAGAGATGGTTCCTCTCACTCCATTCACATAGTGTTGGTGGCAGCCTTCAGCCCAGCCCCATGAAACATCACTCAGAAATCAGAGGACTTCAAGGGATCACTGCCCTTGGCTGGGACAGGGAACTTGTGCCAGGGACACTGAGGTGACATCGTCCCCTGAGCTGGTTCCAGGGAACCTCTTTACCTTTGCAATCAGGCTTTTTTGCTTATTCAAACTCCTATTTCTGTCCAGCAAATAAAAGTTAAGACAAGGAAAATCTAATAAGGAGCCTTCGCTATTGACCATGGTTTTATAGGCGCTGTCCTCTTTAATGCGAACCGTAAATCTCAAACTTAACACCATCTACGCTCTTTGCATTGGGGGCAAGGAAAGGAATTGAAGGAAAGGCACAGGAACAGCACGGTGTGGTTATGTCGAGTTGGGGAGGCAGTAGCAGCAGGAGTTCCATTGTTCACCCCTAGACATCTGGTGGGAACTGACAGAGAGCTGCAGCCAGTCTTGGGTATTTTACACTCCGCCTTGTGCAAATGTATCTTTACACATAAGGACTCTGAAAAGACGAGACTATTAAAAAAATGTTTAATGCTATAACTTGTGTAAGGACAAGAGATCTTTGATTATGTTGGTGGGAAGGGCAGTAAGACAACTAGAATTTCTTTAAAAAAAAAAAAAAAAACCACAGTGGACTGTGTATTACGGAGTCCCAGAAATTAGGAGGAAGAAAGTCTGCCAAGAAAATAAGGTCATTTCCTCAAGCACATTAGCAGAATCTCTCTGTGGAATATGGTGATTTTCCCCCTTACACTTTACATTTGCAGACTATTTTAAAATATCATTTCTGGGATGAAAAGATTTAACTAATGGCTCATGGATTACTACTTAGTCAGCTTGATTAGTGTGGTTGGCATGTGGTTCCCTGACATCCTCGGCCCGCATCAATCCGTAAGGCATCGGCTGAGAATGGAGACAAGAAGAATCGAATGGGAACTAAGGGCTAAGAAAAGCACAATAAATAACCAGGCAGGCCAGCGCAGGTGGTAGGAGCTACCAGAAACAGTATTAGCAATAGAGAGACATGTAGGCAACAGCGAATCTCAGATTGAACTCTTGATTATAATCGGGAATAAGATAAGCAAAGAGTTAGGCTGGAAAACCAGTAACAAGAGTGACACTTGATCCTAAGTTTAAATGACCGTCCTCTGAACTGGGAGACCCGTATACACTTATTTTTATCAGAGTCCTGTTGCAGACGGGCTGAGCCTGCAGTGAGGGACTGGCCGGCTGTAAACATAGACATAGAGCTCACTGCACAAGGGCGCCTGACCAAGGGAGTAAGTTGGTATTGGAATCCAGCCCAGGCTTTGCTTGCTCTGTGTGGGCTTGGATCCACCCGGAGGAAGGGGTAACTTTTTCTGATTCCCACAATCAGCCCTTTTGCCAAGTCATGAACTGAAGGAACTGCAGCTGCCTTGGGGACACTGCCTCTCGCTAATGCCTACACGGGGGCCAACTGAGCCAGTGGACGCCCCGGTGGTGGAAAGCAGACAGACGCGTCCAGAGTGGGAAAGTAGGGGGTGAAGAAAGAGAGGACTGGGGAGGGGGAGAAGGGAAAAGACATGGAAGAGTCAGAGGCAAGGGCTCAAATCAAGATATAAAATCTGAAAATTTTAAAAAATTAAGTGTATCTCATGATGATTTCTTTCAACAACTTTCTGGCATTCAGGAAGTCTCTCAAAACTAACCTTCATCTGAAAATGAAAAGTTGAATGCAATACCTGTGTTAGTCAAGATTAGGCTGAGCTATGAGCAACAGAAATCTGTAAAATAGCAACTTGAACAAAATAGAAGTCTGTTCTTCTCTCACATGGAAGTTTGGATGTGGGCAGTCCAGGGCTGGCGGAGTGACTGTCTTGTCATCAGGGACCCGTGTGCCTCCAGGCAGCCAGCTACCAAGGCTGCCTTTGTTCTCACGGCCCAAGATAAAGATTTAACCATCACATCCATGTTTTAAGCATCAAGATGGAAGCAGTACATAAGGGGTCCATACCACTGCCTCTTAAAGAAGTTTTCTTGGTAGCTGATACATTTTCACTTATATGCCATTGGCTAGAATTTAGTCACACGGCCACACCTTGCTACAAGGGAGGCTGGAAAATGTCTTATTTCAAGTGGCCTTAAGCAAAGCTCAAAGCTAGGGCTTCTAAAACATGGGGGTTGGGGCATGGATATTTGGGTAAGAAAATACTAGTCTCTAACACAGAGACAAAAGTTGACATTGAAAACAAAACCCATGGCTCTTACCAGTTAATTGGCAAAGAATAAATTTAACCACGTAGCAAGTAGGAGGGTAGATGTGTGATGTGCTAATATTTAGAGAAATGTCAATTAAAGCAGAGAGGTGGTGCTTTCTCTCCTCAAATTAACCCCAAAAAGAAAAGCAGAAAGAAATCTGGTGACTAGTTGATGGTAAAGTGTAATAGTTAACAGTAGTTATCTTGCTGCAGTGGAGTCCCACTACCAACGATTTTTTTTTTTTTCAAAAGAGCTTGTCTTAAATTGAGAGAAGGGACAATAATATCCTTTTTTAAGGTGTTAGCCAGGTTTTTTTTTTTTTAACTATGGCCTCTTTGTTTAAGTTTTGCAGCAGACAATTTTGGACCTCGTCCTGGTGACCTGAATGGACAGTGTGGTAAATGGAATTACACTTAAGTGTTTATCTTCTCTTCTTTCTGCCTCCTGTAATCTCAACAACAATCAGCAGAATCCATTTAGCTGCACTTAAGAGATTCTCAGTCCTCTTGCCTTGTTCTTTCCTTTGACATTAGGTGGTTGTCCCCATTCTCTTGAGAACAGAATTTTAGCTAAAACCCTATGTGTTACCCATGATCTAGTTCTTCACACTGTGTTTACTTGCTTGTCCAGGCTCACATCTTTGTAATGTTTCTCTCTAATTATGGCTGTGTGTGTGGATTTTTATAAGTGTCGTGGGGCCAAACAGAAGACACTGGTAAGGAGTGGGCTTGGGAGAAACGACCTATTTAGTGGGCAAGAACTGTGCGTGCACATGTTGGTTGAGTCCACACTGGATGATGATTGCAAAATTTATCTTCAGACCTCCCCTCTCCTCTGGGATACAGATGCATGCAGACAACATTTCCATTTCAATGCATCATTAAGCATCTAAAACTGTATCCTAGAGGGAACAGAGCATTTGATCCTCTCACCTGCATCCACCTGCCCCTTCCCCAGCCTCCGCATCCAACCTGCACAGTTAATGAAATCACAAGCACACACACAATTGCTCGGGGCAAAGATCCTACAGTCATTTTTTTTTTTTAATTTTGCTCATATCCTTCTTATCTCCACCCCATCCATCAGTAAGTCCTGTTTGCTCCACTTCCTAATTATATCCTGAATCCAGTCACCGCACACTACGTCCAGTGCTACCTTTGGTCCGAGCCACGATCATTTCTTGTATAGACTACCCCACTAGCTGTCTGTACCAATCAGGTTAGGCTGGCTGCTTCAGCAAACAATACTCACACTTCAGTGGCTTACCGCAATAAAAGATGATTCCTAGCAGGGAGACTCTGCTCCACGCAGCCACTCAGGGACCAGGGTCCTTCTAAGTCCTTAAAGTGCAGCATCCAACTAGCAGGTGAGAGAAGAGAGAACACAGGGAGATTCACGTGAGATGTTTTCAGGTTGAAGCCTTAAAGTGATTGACCACATTGCCACCCACATCCCACTGGCCAGAAGCCAGTCACATGGCCCCACCTACCCTGCAAGGGAGACTGGGGAATGTAGTCTTCCCACCTGGCCAGGAGGAAAATAAAACATGTTTTGGTGAACACGCAGCCTTGTTTTTGTAACACCCATTTCCTGCTTTTATAACAATCATTTCAAATAGATTAAAAATCAGAGCATAGCCCTGCCCTTTTTAAAGGCATTCAGTATCTGCCCACTGCAATTACATCAAAATGCAAACTTCTCAGGCTGTTTACAAAATTCTGCATGATCAGATACCTGGGTGTCTCTCTGACCTTGGATGCTTCTACATTCCCTTTTGTTTACTGTTTTCTGATGTCCCTCAGCAACTTGGAACTCACAGTTTACTTGGGACTTTGGCACATGCTGCTCCCTCTGCTGGAACACTCTTCTCCCATTTATTTACATATTTACAGGCATTCCTTGTTTTATTGCATTTCGCAGAGATTATGTTTTTTACAAATTGAAGGTTTGGGGCAATCCTGCATTGTCAGGTGATGGTTAGCAGTGTTTCAGGAATAAAGTATTTTTAAATTAAGGTATGTACATTGTTTTTTTTTGACATAATGTTACTGATCCAACTGCTGGGGCATTTGGTTGCCCTGGTTCTAGTCTCTTACTCCTACGTCCCACACAGGGTTATTTCCCTAGTCTGGTCTGGATTCCTTCTGGTATGGACTAATTGCAAAGAACTCTTGATTTCAGGTTGAATGCAAAGGCATTGTGTCTTTATTACTTCAACATTGTCCATGGGTTTTCTATTCCTTTAGCTAGTCCTTTTATCCTTAGAAATGCCCCAATCTATGCAAGTGGAAAATTTGGAAGAATGGCTTTCTGATGCAAAATGTGAACTTTCGCAGCTCCGAGTGTCTGTGAATGCCCTCCGCAGCTGCTCTTGCTGGAGGTTTAAGAGGACTTTTGAAATTTTGCATGGGAAAGGTAAATTCTAGTTTGCATCTAGGCTAGAAAAAAGTCTACTTTGAAGCGATCCTCTCCACTGAGTTTTTCCTGTCTCCTCTTGACAGATTATATCCATGGTTCCACCCACACACCCATCCCCAGTCACCACTGGTCATTACTGTTTCAGCAACTTAAGTTAAAATTTCTGCCTAGGTTTTAATGTTTCTACTTCATATCCATTTGTAAAGTTTGCAACTGTGTTACTATCGTGCTACTTGGATTTACTCTTTTTTTTTTTTAACCTGTCAGTGCCTTCAGCACTATCAGGATAGAAATGAATTTTTAGGCATGTCTATGTCCAAGAAAGAAAGATGAGGTCTCTGAAGATAAATCTTTCAAACTTCCAATAGCTCTACATTCCAAACATATATACTGTGTATTCACTTGGCACTTGCAAGCCTTCAAACCTGTCTTCTCCAGCATCTCAATTTATTTAGGCTTGAGGAAATGTATAAAAGGATATGTATAGAAAAATCAAGTGTTTTCTTCAGTATTGGCTGATGATGTAAAAGTGCTGTGGCATCCTTAGAGAAGGAAGGCTAAAAAGAAAATCTTTCAAGCCCAGCACACTGTAGTTTACGGAGGTCATCTGTTCTCACACATCTGCCTCCATGATGCTATGCATCTCCCGTGTGTGTCAGAGTCTTGTCCCTCTCCCTGATGCATTTTCCTCTGCCTGCCTTTTGTTATTTGGACTGTGGAGGCTGATTGGTGATGCATTCAGTTCTAAACCAGGCTTAAAACATGACCTTGAGCAATTTTTTTTTTTACTTAGATTCTTTGTGGAATTGGAATTTTGGAAGGAATGACTAATTCTTTTATTTGGGTTCTTTGAAAATGTAGTACTTGTTTCATTCAAAAATAGTCTTTTTTTTTTTTTTTTTTTTAGATTCCACATTTGAGTGATATCATATGGTATTTTTCTTTTCCTTTCTGGACTTACTTAGAATGACAATCGCCAGGTCCATCCATGTTGCTGCAAATGGCATTATTTTATTCTTTTTTATGGCCGAATAGTATTCCATTGTATAAATATAGCACATCTTCTTTATTCAATCATCTGTTGATGGACATTTAGGTTGCCTCCATATCTTGGCTATTGTATATAGTGCTGCTATGAACATTGGGGTGCATGTGTCTTTTCAAATTGGAGTCTTCTCTGGATATATGCCCAGGAGTGGGATTGCTGTAGATCATATGGTAAGTCTATTTTTAGTTTTTTGAGGGATCTCCATACTGTTTTCCATAATGGCTGCACCAAACTACATTCCCATTAACAGTGTAGGAGGGTTGCCTTTTCTCCACATCCTCTCCTGCATTTATCGCTTGTGGACTTTTTAATGATGGCCATTCTGACTAGTTCTGTGAAAAATGTCCAATTGCCAAGAAAGCTGCTTAGGACTTTCAGTGCCAGTGGATCAGTCTTCTCCATAACCAGTCATTGTCATCATCTCCTGGTGATCTCCATAAAGAACTTTTTTCTATTCTGGCATGTACTTGAATTCTGATTCTGCCTCCATAATAGTAAATATTACAATATGAACCTCACCCAGAAATCCACACACCTAGTAATGTAAAGAAATACTGACAGACCAAATATCTCATTTTCTTGAATAAATAAGAGCTTAAAAATTTAACTTCAGCTTTTAAAATTCATATTGACAAGTATTTGGGGGAGCCTGAGGCAACCCTCTTCCTGGCTTTCCTTTTTTAAGCAGAAAGGTAGTAAAAAGTCTGTGACATTTAATTAGGTTTACTTTTCCATGAAATTACCTTGCAGACCTTTCAATATGGACAGTTAATCACTACCTTAGGCAGACATATTTTATTGCCCCAAATCTGAAATGAATTCTAATAAAGGTTCGAGAAGTAGCTTTGGGGAATTTTGACAAACTTGATGAAAGAGGAGAGAAAAAAGAACCTCATAATAAATAATGTGTCATTTTCATGCTCTCTTTAGACTGATTTGTGCAATATTCATTCCTTTTTTTCCCCTCCTTTATTGGTTTGTATAACTGTATTGGGGTTTGCCAAAAAAAAAAAAACAAAACAAACAAACAAACAAAAAAACAGAACCAATGTATTTACAGGAGAATGATAAGGAACTGTTTCATGTGGTTATGGAGGCTGAGAAACCCCACCATGTGCCAGCTGGAAACCTAGCAGGGATTGTGGTATAGTTTCAGTTCAAGTCCAAATGCCTGAAAACCAGGTGAGCTGATGGTATAAGTTCCTGTCTGAATGAAGACTGATGTTCCAGCTTGAAAACAGTCAGGCAGAGTGAATATTCCCTTTTGTTCTGTTCAGGCTCCCAGTGGATTGGTGAAGGCCCACGTACATTGGGGAGGACAGTCCACTTTGCTCAGTCTACTGGTTCAAATGTCAGTCTCATCTAGAAACACCTCATACATGCACTCAGAATAATGTTGAACCAAGTATCTTGGCATCCCATGGCCCAGTCAAGGTCCCTTAAAATTAACCATCACAATGACACTCAGAAAATACTTAAATGGCCTCTGAAACAAACATGGAATGTACCAGTGAAGAAAGACAAAAGGATGTGTCATTCATAGAGATATTTTGTGTTCATAATACCAAACATTCGGATTTTGAAGGTATTTAGAAAATTAGGCTTAACTAAAATTAAATTTCTCCATTGTTATCCAGAATTTTACATGGCACAGCCAGAACACTAGATGAGAACAAACATGAAAGGAAAACAAAATCAGTTTCATGTTAACACTTGTGAATAAGGAATATTCTGAAATAATCAAAGACCAGCACCCTAGACCCAGAGTATTTTTTTCTGTTTAGAGCTTTTTTTTTTTTTTTAAATTGAAGTATTATTGATTTACAATGTTGTGTTAGTTTCTGATGTACAGCATAGTGATTCAGTTATGTAAGTATATTCTTTTTCATTATAGCTTATTATAAGATATTGAATATAGTTCCTTGTGCTATATAGTAGGACCTTGTTGTTTATCTATTTTATATATAGTAGTTTGTATCTGCTAATCCCAGACTCCTAATTTATCCTGCCCACTCCTTTACCCTTGGTAAGTTTGTTTTCCATATCTGTGAGTCTGTTTCTGTTTTATAAATAAGTTCATTGTGTCATTTTTTTTTTTTAAGATTCCACATATAAGTGATATCATATGATATTTCTTTCTTTTTCTGGCTTACTTCACTTAGTATGTTATCTCTAGGTACATCCATGTTGTTGCAAATGGCATTATTTTATTCTTTTTATGGCTGAGTAGTATTCCATTGTATGAATATACCACAACTTCTTTATCCAGTCATCTGTCGATGGACATTCAGGTTGCTTCTTGTCTTGGCTATTGTATATAGTGCTGCTATGAACATTTTGGTGTGCACATGTCTTTTCAAATTGGAGTCTTCTCTGGGTATATGCCCAGGAGTGAGATTGCTGTAGATCCAGAGTATTTTAAAATCTGATCCAGAGGCAGCCTGCAACAGAATTGCCAAGTATTTAAGATGCAAGTTTCTGAACTCCAACACCAGCTACAGAAAAATGTCTGGGGGAAGGAGCGTTAGAATCTACGTTTTAACACCTCTGCAGCACCAGCCTCCTCAAACATGCTGACGTTTGAATCTCTGCTCTCAGACTTTTTCTTTGAAATAATCTAGAGTAAATAAAACCTGAAAACAGGAACTGGTGTTTTTGAATTTGACCCACTACTGATGGCAAAAGGGCTTTCCAAAGGGGCTGCTTCTATTTTCATCTTCACCAGTCTGGTCCAGAATGTACCACATTGTCCCCACAGTGAGTCATGATGTTATCTGACCAGGCACCAGTTTTACCAAACCTCTTTCTCTCAATTCTTCTCTTTCTCTGATTTTTCACTAGACCTAAGGGGAAGGGAGAAAGTTGTAACAAAAAAGAGCAGAATGTTGCTTAGTTTTTGGAAATGAGAATTGGATTATAAGTCACCCAGATTGAAAAGAAGCTAAACAGTGTGAAATACTCACCCTCATTAGAGGAATGAGTAAGGTTTTTCTTGGTGGAGAAAGTCATAAGAAACAGCGTCCCAGTGGGGAGCACCATAAAATGAAGTTCATGGAACGTCTACCACCAGGATCCTCCACGAATGATAAAATCTGCTTGTGCCCAGCAAAAGAAAGGGAACTGAGACAGGAGGGAGTTCATTGTTGCTTCCTGGTGAAGACCCTGTTTTGCAAAACTGTGCTGGCTATGTCCGAGGTTTAGTTCACTGCTGGGCAACACTATTTGCCTTTCTTTGGAAAATTTGCAGGACAGAGGTATCCCAAATCATAGCAACTGATGACAATGTGAGAGTTTAAATATAACCAAAGGTGGTGACCGGAAATTCTTGGTAAATCAGGAAATGTGTGTAATTATTTCTAAATAGAATCATGTAATTGCACTTGAGACATTTTCCATTCAGATCACCTCCAACACAATCTCTATAAATACCTAAATGGGGGTTTTCATGCAGGGGAATTAGGTACAAAGATGCCGGAAGACTTAGAAAGTCAAAAGCAAGAGCAAGGGCGTGGAAGATGGGTAAGTAGGAAGGCGTGATACCCAGAGGTCGGGTCTGCTCTTACTGCTGGGCTGTGGCCACGAGCTTACAATGGCTATCGCACCATGGAGATGCTGCCACGGTTGGTTCTGGACCTGCCAGAATCGCCACCTTGGTCCGGGCTGAAACCACTACCTGAAACCACTCTTACAGCTGTCATTTCTGTTGCCCCTGTTATATGGTCACCTCTACTGCTGGCAAAAAGTGTACAGAAACCACATGGAAGAAGAAAGCTCCCTCTCCCCTTCCTCCTGCCTGCTCCGCTTCCACCAGCACCCATCTGTGGTAGAACATAACCCAAAGCCAGCTGGCAAGAGGGTCTGGTTAAAAATAAATATTTGCAGACTGCTAGCCCCTGCAACACACAGCAGAATGCAAAGGAATGAGGGCTGAGATCTGGGAAGCAAATAATCTAATTGGCACTCAGTCTATGCAATGTGGGGCAGAAGTTGGCTTGTAGAAGGTATAAAAACACATGGTGGACAGAGACAAAGTAAAACTTGGGAAAAGAAGTTATTTATTCCCCCTAAACATGATGGCAATTCATGAGGGAGATTTATGCAAGTCCTTTTTCTTAAACTGAAGTATAGTCAGTTTACAATGTTGTGTTCATTGCAAATATTTTTGCTTCTGGAATGACTGGTCAATTTGGGCTTTGAGACACTGGAAAATACTCTACAGATTGTTAATTTAGTAACTCATTTCTGAGTACATATGATGTTCCGGAACCACACCAGGCAAGGCGTGCAGCACTCACACTTCAGGGAGTGCACCTTTCAGGTGCCGGGCTTAAGATACGGTCCTATCCATGCCTTCAGGATGCTGTGAACTCTGTGGCCTGGGAAAAGATCTACAGTACAAAGATTAAGAAGAAGAGGAAGCTGCTCTGAGCTAGAGGGAGAAAGTGAAGAGATGTCCCCTGACCTTTTAGCTACTTTGCCAGCCACACCGTCAGGGTCTTAACAGGTCCCTCCAGCCAAAGGAAGAGACCCTCAAACCAAAGGAAGTTGTTGTCTTCTGGTGCTAATTCAGAGAATTTAATACCAGATGAGGTCTTACAACCCACCTAGTGCAAAATTCTAGATGTGAAAATTGAAAGTCAGAAAAGCTAAGTGACTACTTCAGTTCCACTTAGCCAGAAAGAGGGGGAACAGTTTTCCCCTAGTCGGGGGGGCTGCCGCACCAGACTTCCCACCGCGGTGGCCACGTCTCCCGTGTGCAGAGACGGCTCGTTCCTTGTATCCCGAGGAACAGTTTGTACTTCTTGTTCTAATGTGATACGTGTGCAAGTCCTCCCAGTGTTGCAAATTAGCAGACACCGGATTCCAGCAAGGGTAAGATTTAGAGTCCAATTAGGCATCTACATCTCCACGGTTAACCTCCTGGCCCAGTCAGTTAATTGTTAGTGCTTGCTTGTTCATCTGTAGAAAGGGGGAATAATAATACTGACTCGCTTCAAAGAGCCCTAGAGATGAAATGATACAGAATGAAAGTGGCAAAGTCAATTGAGTTTGGACTTCAAGCTAATAAATCATCACTAGATGACTGAGGACACCAAAATAGTTGTCGTTTGGCTTTCAGTAACCGTTTTCTTAGTTTTAAAATCCTGACCTCCAAACCAAATGCTTCATTTTAACGCCAGAAAATATTAAAAACCTTTAGAGTTCTGTTTAATATTAATAATATTTTGAGTATATGGTGGTTGTCTTTGCTGTGAATGTGTTAAGGAACCGTGCACTGAATTCGTAATGGTTTACAGCGGTGTCACGTGAGCAGGGGCTTTCAGTCCCCCGCGAAGTAAGCATTTAATACTTATACAAACAGAGTGAGTCAATATTTCCCTGAGATGAGAGACCTGGGATGGCTTTGCAAAATCCGCGGTCTCAGGTACCTGATATATATTCTCTCTGGTATTTCATCTGCTTTCTCACAAGGTCACTGCCTCAGACTGCAGGGATGACTTCAGGATTAGAGTTCACTTCTAGATTTCTTTCGACCATCATGATTAAAGGAGCATTTGAACGGTCCCATTAGCGTGGACAGGTCATTCAAAACATAACTTACGGTTTTAATTTCAGTAAATATATGTTAGCACCCACTGTATACCAGGATCCCCTGCTAGGTGGTTTGACATTCCAATTCATGGAGCATTGCTGAGAGAGGAGAGGCTTTCAGAACAAGGGAACTGTTACCTCTTTTCTGTTTACATCACTATTATTATTTCATTATTCACATATTGTGATCTCCTCAAACAGATCGTTAGCCACCCACGGTTTTACATTCACTCTCAGGAAAGAAGTTATTAAAACGGTTATTTCATGAAATGAAGTAATGAAGAAAG
This sequence comes from Camelus ferus, assembly GCF_009834535.1. Lineage (NCBI taxonomy): Eukaryota > Metazoa > Chordata > Mammalia > Artiodactyla > Camelidae > Camelus > Camelus ferus. The sequence goes on along the minus strand of NC_045715.1, from coordinate 32,541,775 downwards.
ATCTGGGTCCTACGTGGCTGAATTTATAGAACCGTGGCATAATTAGATGTGGGGGAAAAAAAAAGAGTCGGTGGGCTGAATTTTCATTTCTGGTAGAAACCATGGCACTTCGTTAAGAGAGTACTGGCAGAAACCATGGTCAGACCTCAACAGCTTGGGTTATTGGAGAAGTAAAGTAATTCCAACCCAGATTGGACTGGCAAAGAGTGTCATCCGGGAAACTAACCCAACTTCGGGCATTATGTCCAAAGAGCTCCCACTTTCCCCTCAAAAATTGGGACGCATCATATTTCTTTTCAGCTGATCCAGTGACAAGAGCCTCTTCACTGCTGAGAACTTGTAAAGCAGAATCAGTTACCTCTCCCAGAAATGTCAGTCCATGTCCCAGAGGCGGGGGTTAGAATCAGGACTCTGGGCTCTAGACAGGAAAAGAAAGACAAAACCCCAACTTGCAGATCAGGCCAGATGAGCAAGAGCTGAAGAGAGAGGGGGTGGCTGAGAGCTGGTTGGTGACCATCAGACTGGCCAAGGCTCATTCCAATCACAGTATCTGGAACATTTGGGGTAGCAGGTTATGAGGCTCTGGATCCTAATCACTTTTTAGCAGAGTCTCTCTTTAGGTCTATCGTGCAGGTCTCGGCCTAATTTTGTGGGATGTGGGTCCAATGACGGCTTAGTTTTCACAGCCTCTGCAGGGATAATCCAGTCTGCTTTGTTTGTGGACACTCAGGGGCCAATAGGAAATCTTGGGCTGTGCTCTACACCACACTTCTGTCTTAAACCTTCTGCAGTGTTCATTCTGAGCAGTTTCATGTGTGAGTTACCGGGGATATGCCCACAGAAAGATTTATAGATCTCTTTTTCCAGCCCCTTCTCCAAAACCCTGCCCCTGCGCCCTCTAATTGGTAGGGAGAGGGGCGCAGCTCGGGGTGGACCTCATGGAACCCAGGTTTTCCCCGCGGTCCTTGTTGACACCGCCCTGGCTGCCTCCTAACTTGCCGCATGCTCCTTCCAGGTGGAACTGGGTTCCCCTTCCATCTCTCCCGGTGCCACAGGGAAGTGAGGGGAGAGAGTGTGGTTTGTTTCATGATGTTTGGCTGGGGTGGGGTGGATATTGTCAAAAATAGTGCCATCCTGCTGGGCCACCCACTTTGGGGTCCTTTGGCTAGAGAGAGCAGATTATGAGGAATTTTTGTTTCTGACTGTGTCTTTTGGCATTTTTAAGTTCAGGGCTTCTCCAAAATCCTACACCAATCCCAGCACCAAGCCTGGGATGTATGGGAGGCAAAAAGAAAGCATAGAGCTGTTTCACCTCACGTTGTTAACATCCCAAGGCCCCTGGTCAGTTTACATTCTGCATTCCCCCTTTCAATGTCTTTTTATGTTTGTTAGTTGTATTATGTCCAGGGATTTTGTAATTGTACTTAGCAGGAGATGGAGTAAGAAATGAGTCTTGTCCATCTTGCCTAGAACCAGAAGTCTCACTTCAATAACAGCGTTGTTATATTCATTAACAAAACACATTCTTCCCTGTGGCTCTGCTCCTGGGCACCTGAATTAATGTACATAAGATCAAGATCATTTGGCTGGCAGAACCTTGGGAAATTTTATTATTGACTCCATGAGCAGGTAGACAGTCTTCTACTGAGAAGCTTTCTCAGTTCCAAGCAATCATTTCCAAAATCCCTTCCCGCCAATTCCACTTGGCCAATAGAAACCTGTAACTGCATTCAAGATTCGAAGGCATCTTTGTTTCAAAGGGTGTTCTAGGGGTAAAGAACAAAATACAAACATATTGGTGTATGCCACTCAGAGAGGTTGAGCTTTGGAAAACAAAGGTGGGGGGAAACACATCAGAGTTAAAATTTTCTGACTCTTCCTTGTATTTACTTATGATTAATATCAGGTTTCTGCATGGGTGATAATATTATAACTTAATAAGTACTAATACAGTAAAACTCACCAAAATCTGTAGGTGGGGTTCCAAAATTGTCAAGGTCACACTGTTATAAAATTAGCGAAATGAGGAGGAGTGAGCCTTCTAAGGGAGACTGCCAATCTCCTTAACATACAAAATTTCCAAAATGAGGCACATTGCCGCAGAATCTCACCATAGCTACTATATATCTAATGCTGATCTCCTCTCAAGATTTACATTAAAGGCTTTCTCCTGTGTGGAAGATTTCATTATCCTCCTATACATAAAGAAATGAAGATTCAGAGAAGTTAAGAAATCTTCCCAAAGTCACACAGCCTGAACATGGCAGCACAAAGCAAGAAAATGAAAGGATTTGGTATCCAAACACCTGGCTTTAATCCGCACTCTATCCTTTCCCTCAAAGAACCGAGGTCACGTCCCCAGGCTAATCCAGGCTCCAGCGCTCAGTGCCATTAAGGTTTGTGTTACACTCTCTGCTGGAACTGGCTCGTGCTGGGCGAGCCGCGTCCCGCAAGTAGAAGCGATTCTAGCTTGGAGGGCGAGGGAAAGACTGGGGCTTGGCAGACTCTCTCACTCGCAGCAGGACAACACCCTGGAATATTCCTCACTGTGTGGAACGTCTGCTGTGAACTGGCTTAACTGAAACTGCTCGCATTTCCCTTTGTGGTTTTTTTTTTAATTTAATTCATGTTTATTAAACACTAGTGTGTGCCAGGCACTCGTGGAGGGGTGGGACCCCACCACCCCCATATAGATCCGAACTGAATCACTGAACTCTGGGCCGCCAGACAGGGTAAATTCGCTAGGTCCTGGGCTTCTGTAAACTCTTTCAACTTTGTTTGGCATGCTTGCTTCTGATTCCTGGCTCCCTTCCACACTGCGAGGACAGACACCACGAACAGCGGGTGACAGTCAGCGTAAGGGCAAGCAAGCCGCTAGCACAGAGGTGGCACGGTTGTCCCGGCAGACTGTCTGATGATGGCACAAGGAAGGTCTGGTGGCAAGAAACAGGCTAAGCGGTAGCCACAGAGCCACGTAGAAAGGAGCCAAGACTGGCAATCCAGGCACTGACGCTAGTGTTTGGAAACAATGAACGAGATAAGAGTCCAGGGACATGATTCAGGACAGTGTCCCAACATTTCCCAAGCCTTCCTTACGTGTGAGGTACTGAGATACTGTGCTCAGCAATGGGAATTGGTGGTGACGAAGATTCTCTCACCAATGAAACCAGTAGAAAGTTTCCTCCCCCTGGCCTCCAATAGCACTCTTTCAAGTGGATGTAAGAATCTAGAATTTTTCATAGTTGACTACATATAACAAGGATTTGTATACTTTTCTTATTCTTCAGAACTATAGGTTTATTGAAGCCAGAGACAATCTCCATTTACCTTTGCCTCCTGCCCCCCAACATAGAACCAAGAATAATATTTCGCTCATAGTAGAAATACAATAAATGTTTGCTGAATTACACTGCAGACACCAGCTTAGGGTAAGCCACTGCCGTCGTCTCTCTCCTGAGCCACGGCAGCTCCTATGTGGCTGCCGGACTTCAGTTCCTGGCCCCCTTCAATCCACTGTCTGCACAGGGCCAGAATTCTATGTAAAAGAGAAAACCTACCATGACTTTTTTGCCTTGCATCCTTCCATGGCTCCCCATTGGACTTACAATAAAAACAAAACTCTTTCCCATGATCTACAAAATCCCAGTGTTTTCCAATGTGCCCTGTACCTCCAACCACCTTCCAGGAGTCTTTCCTCATTGCCATCCAAGGCCCAGCCATGCAAATGTGTGTGTGCTCGTGAGGGCTGTGTGAGTGTGTGTGTCTGTGCCTGGGTTTTCTTCCTAGACCTTCTAATTCTCCCTCCCACTCACCCCCTTTGCACGCCCCGTTCCTTGTCCATGAGCTGCTTCCTCTCTCCCTCTCACTCATCCTTCAGATCTCAACTCCAGTGGCATTTCCTTTGACATCTCCCCCCAATATAAAGTATGTCCCTTGCTCTCTCCATTGAACCCAGTCCTTCCCTTCATGGTGGTTAGTGCTTTTGCAAGTACGTATTTACTTGTGTGCTTATTTATTTGCTGTCTCTATAGCTCATTAAGTTTTGTGACTGATAAATGGCCTTTTCCAACAATATTTCTTGAGTGAATGAATGATTTCTCCATTATCTCTTATTGAAAGACTAATCTTATTTTCCTATTGTCCCGTTCACCAAAACCCAGATATAAACTCTCTCCACCTTCTGCAAAGTGCACACACTGTACAGAATTGTAAAGAAGAGACACAGTGGTTTGTGCCCACTCAGTGCTGCATATCCAGAAGGCAGCTTCCCTGCTGTAATCCTCCTCCCAGGAGATTCTAAGTAAGAGGTGGGCAAAAGTTTTCTGTAAAAGGCCAAATACTAAATGTTTTCAGTTGTCCTAGCCACGTGGTCTCTGTTGCAACCACTCAACTCTATGGAGAGAGGCCATAGGAAAAGGTAATGAATGAGCAGGACTGTGTTTCAATGAAATTTACTTCCAAGATGGGTTTGGGTCAGCAGGCTGTAGTTTGCCAGCTCCTGCTCTAAGTAATCAGAGACAGAGCTTTAGACATCACATCTGTATTGCCTAGATCTGTGCAAAAACCCACGAACTGGTGCTGATCCTTTTTCGGCTGCAGCCCTGCCTTTCATTCTCAAGGTGATTGTGCCCAATGGCCTCCCATCTTACTCCACGTAAAACCCGAAGTCCCCTCTGTGATCTGCAAGGCTGGGTCTGCCCTCTCTGAGCTCACCTCCTGGCAGTCCTCCCTGCTTTCAGTCCACTCCAGCCCACGCTGGCCTCAGGCTGCTCCGTGAACATGGCAGGCAGCTTCCTGCCTCAGTGCCTTTGAACTTGATGTTTCCTCTGCCTGGAATGCTCTTCTTCTGAAAACGTCACAGCTGTTTCTTCACTTCTTCCTGGACATCTTCCAAAAGTTATCTTTACAGTAAGGTCTTTCTTACCCCACTCCCTCTAGAATCTCTCACCTCAACTCCGCACACATACAGTTCCCTTCTTCTGCTTGTCTTTTTTCCTAATTCGCCAATACATATTACAGTATATACTGTGCTTATTTATCTTATTTATTATTTGCCCTCTTCACTAGAATTAAGTCCCTTTAGAGTAGGGACCACCTCTGTCTTGATCACCACTGTATCCTTAATGCCTATTACAGTGCTTGATACATGATACACACTCAGTGAATATATTGAATGATAGAAAGAATGAATAAGCAAGTCCTCATCCCTTATAGAACTTCTGTGCCTGAATCAAGACACCATCACCAATAATTTTTTTCTTTTCCTTTTAATATCCAAGAATACAAGTTTCTAGTAGCAAAAAAAAAAAATTTGTTCACATTGTGCTCATCTTTGTACTCAAGTTAAGAATGCTTAATAGTTGCATCTAAGCAACTTCTTTTCATCTGAACTGACTCTCTCCACTGACATGATGAAACTAGAGGGAGGGAAATTAAGTTGCAAAACTCAGAAAGAAGCTGTACCTTGTTTCTTAATTAAATGCTTGCACAGAAGTTGGTTGCTGATAAGTTTTACTTAAATTTTGTGGGTATTTGTGAGTGTGCTGACCAAACCCTTACCCCATGGTTCAAGGTTATGCCAGAAAAACTCTTCTTAGAAAGCTCCAAGTACAAGGTCTTTTCCTAACTTTAAACAGAAAGCACTACGTGAACCTATGTCTCCTTTGTACTTTGAAACAAAGGAAAACACGGTTTTTTTTAAGGATTCATACGTGTGCCTGGGTTACTTATGAGCATATGAAATTGACTCAAAGTAAGGCATCGTTGACAATTACACCAACAAAAGAGGAAAAGAAAGATTAGAATTTGGATATATTTATATGTGATTAAAAGGAAATCGGAGTGAGGAAAATTAGTTGACAATCTTCACATTGGCTGCTTTGTTCGAAATGGAAGGGAAAAACCATTGCTAATTAATCTTCAAGCTGAAATCATTACTCATGCCTCCCATTTTTTAATCAATTCATTTCCTCATCGTCTTTTTGTGATCTGGAAGCAGTTTCTTCACATCAACTTTCCCATTTAGTCATTTTCCTGAGCTTTTAAAGTTTCACCTCTGAGTGGCATGCAATACCTTGAACATAGTAGGTAAACACATGCCTATTACCCTGAATTAAAGTGTCTTGAATTCTTATTTAATTATCTCTTAACTATATACCTTTTTCCAATGAGACCGTAGACACCTCAAAATCAAAGGTACCTGAACCTTCTTTCCTCTCTAAACCCAAAAACCTGGAACACACTGTTACTAAGTAAATATCGACTGAACTTAATTATTTAAACCTGGAAACATGGATATACAGCAGATACTTAGGAACTGAAGGATTATAATTTTACGGCGTTTCATAGGAAGCATTTCGGTAAAGCCTAGTGTTGAAGAGGAGCCAGATGGTGTTAGTTCACCCAGAATCAGACGTGGTGCCGGTGTGGCTGCTGCCGTTGCTGTTGGCCCTGTTAACTTCTGTTCGTCAAATCTTTCATCCCCCAGTATTTTCAGAACAGTAAGTGGGAAATGTGAGTTCAGCTAAGACTATAACACTCTAGTTATTGACTTGCTTATTTTATTTATAAGGCACCAGTGGGTTATCTCCACTGAGGTTATCTCAGGCCAGTAGCAGATTTAGTTCTAAAAACGAAAGGAAGGGAGGAACGAAGGAACAAAGGAACGAAGGAAAGGAAGGAGGGAGGGAAGAAAAAAAGCTCTGGCAGGAAGGAAAAAAAAAGAAGCAAAATTTAGAAGATTAAACATGAAGTCTCCTTTCTTAGAGTCTAAAGGTAGGATATAAAATGATAATAATAATAATAATAATAATAATAATAATAATAATAATAATAATAATAATAATAATAATAATTTCACTGATCTGTGAAATACTGAGATTTTATTTTGGTCTATGGATCAAGCTCTCTGCTCCTTGGAGGTTATGTATCCTCCAGGCATCCGTTCCCTCCCTGTGCTTAACAGCTGTATATCTGCAACACACGCCGACTCTCTCTGTCTCCCATCCGACTCCTCTCACGAGAATACTAAATTGGCTTAAATCATGTGGGAGCAATATAAATACTGTTTGGTGATGAGGATAAATTGGTTCAAATCACATAGGTACTTTCCTAAGTGCTGACTGATGAGGAAGTTTAGATGTGCTGTAGTTTATAAACAAAATGAAGTTACCTGGCAAGATTTGAGGGGTAGGAATAATTTTTGTGTCTAAGAAGTATAAAAGGAAGGGAAGTGAACACATCCCGAATCATTCTATGAGGCCACTACTACCCTGATTCCCAAATCAAAGATGTCAAAAGGAAAGAAAACTACAGACCAATATCTCCTATGAACATAAATGCAAAAGAGTCTTAACAAAATGAAAGCAAACCAAATCCAGCAGCATATAAAAAGGATTGTATACAATGACTAAGTAGAATTTACCCCTTAAATGCAAGGTTAGTTTAATATCTAAAAATCAGTTAGTGTAACACACTGTATCAACAGAATAAAGGTTGGAAATTACATGATCATCTCAGTAGACATAGAAAAGGCATTTGGCAAATCTTAACACCCTTTTATGACACTCAACAAACTAGGACTTCTTTTATCAGGCTAAAGAAGGGAGTTTCTGTGAAAAAGCATTGGTGAAAAACCCAAAGTTAATATGTCTAATGGTGAATGCTTTTCCTTTAAGATCAGGAGCAAGACAGGGCTGTGCCTTCACCACTTCTGCTTAACATTATACTGGAAGTTCAAGCCAGGGCAACTAGGCAAGCAAATGAAACAAAAAAACATTTATATTGAAATGAGGAAGCAAAATTACCTCTATTTGGAGATGACATGATCTCATTATAGAAAATCCTGAGGAATCCACCAAGAAGTGGTTGGCACTAATAAAGGAGTTCAGCAAGATTGCAGGATACAAGATTAATATACAAAAGTCAGTTGTACTTCCATACACTGGCAATGGACAATCCAAAAATGAAATTAAGAAAACAATTCCATTTTCAATCACATTATAAAGAATAAGATTCTGAGGAATAAATTTACCAAAAGAAATGCAAAATTATACTCTGAAAACTACACAACACTGTTGAAAAAAAGTTCAAAAGACCTAAGAACATGGAAAGACATACCATGTTCATAGAATAGAAAAACGACAAAGCTATAGTAATGAAGACACACAGCAATATTGGCACATGGATAGACATATAGGTCAGTGGAATAGAACTGAGACTCTGTAAATACATTCTTACACATATGGTCAGTTCATTGATTTTTGACATAGGTGCCTGGGTAATCCAATAGGGAAAAGCAGTATTTTCAACCAATGATACTGGGACAGTTGGATATCCACATGAAAAAGACTCAAGCTGGACTTCTTTGTCACACCTAAGTAAAATTTAACCCAAAATGGATCATAGACCTAAATGAAAAACCTAAACCTATAAATCTCTGAGAAGAAAATGTAGGAGTTACTCTTCTCAGATATGATACCAAAAGAAAAAGCAACAAAAGAAAAGATGGATAAATTAGACTTTCCCAAAATTAAAAACTTTTGTACTTCAAAAGATACCATCAAGAAAGTGGAAAGACAGCTTCTAGAATGGAGACTGCAAATAATGGGGAAATATTTGCAAATTATATATCTGATAAGAGACTTTTATTCAGAATGTATAAAGGACTATTACAGCTTATTAATAAAAAGATAAATAACCCAACTTTAAAAGAGCAAAGGATTTGAATAGCTATTTAACCTAAGAAGATAAAAAACATCAAAAAAAAGCATGAAAAATGCTCAACATCGTTAGTCATGAGAGAAATGCAAACCAAAACCATTACAAGCCATCATATCTATTTAGGACTGTTACAATTAAAAAACCAGATTGTAACAAGTGTTGACGAGGTGGTGGAGGATTGGAACCCCTCATATATTGCTGGTGGAAATGTAAATGGTGCAGCTGATTTGGAAAACAGTTTGACAATTCTTAAAAATGCTAAATGTGGAGTTATCACATGACCCAGCAATTCCACCCATCAGTGTACTTGCAAGAGAAATGAAAACATATGTCCACAGAAAGACTTGTCCACAAACATTCATAGCAGCATTACTCATAATAGCCAAAAGAGTAGAAGCAACCTACATGCTCATCAGCGGATGAATCAATAAAATGTGGTATATTTATACAAGTAGATAATATCCAGCCACAAAAAGGAGTGAAATACTAATACTTGCTATAACACGGATGAACTTTCAAAACATTCTGCCAAGGAAAGAAGCCAGTTGCAAAAGACAACATATTGTATGATTCCATTTATATGAAATGTCTAGGAAATAGACAAATACTGAAGGAAAGAAAGTAGATTAGTGGTTGCCTAGGACTTGGGGTTTAGGAGATTGAGAGGAGGAATGAGGAGTGACAGCTAATGGGTGTAGTGTGTCTTTTGTGGGTGATGAATGTTCTAAAATGGATTGTGGTGGTGGTTGCATAACCCTTTAATATACTAGAAATCGTTGAATTGTACAATATAAGTGGGTGAATTATATGGTGTGTATATCAATAACATTGTGGATCCTTCTACTTTTCTCCCTGAAGTAAGGATATAAGAGGAGAGCTTTCCATTTATTCATGCAAGCCCTTGACCGGATTCTTCTCCAGGGAGAAGAGGTCCCTTTCTGAGTGGAGAAATAGGGAGAATCTGACACCCTATTTGATTCCTACTGGAATCAAAGAAGCAAATCTAAGAAGAGAACTTCCCCATCTTTCTTTCCGTCTTTCCTTTCTGCCTCCCCTGTTCTCACTCCTCTCTATTTCCCCACAGCCGCATGGAGTCCCTCCTCTTGCAAGGACTACATGTCTTTCTGAAGTCACTTTGCCTTGAACTGGAGGGAGGTCTCCATCAGGTTGGGAGGTAGACAGCTCCATTACCCTCGCACTGAGTTTTACCATCAGCAGACTGCTAGGTTGCTGTTTCGATCAGGTCTTGGTGTTTACATATAAGACCCTTGAAAAGAAACGTGAGTAGTAGCACGTGCTCACCAAACTGACCCTGAATCTCCAGCACCACTGACGAGACCTTCTTCCTCTGCCCTCATGCTTCTAGTCTTCTTCAATGTAGAAGATCTTTAGACACTATCTAAGTTTTACCACTCTGTTGAACTACTGCATAGAGGAGAAAATTGACAAGAACAGGGTCAGATCAAATAATGGAGACAGTTCTCCTTAAGCAGACATTTAAAAACTAATATTAGCTTAAAAGATCCTGGAAGTCACCTAAAATTTTAGGTATAGAGTTATGAGAGGTAAAGTGCAGTTTCAAAATGTAAAATGCTCTTTTGGAAGGATTCAGTAATAACAGATAGAAAGAAAACTGCAGCTTTGGTACAATGTGCCTCTGTTGTGTCTACTCTGTATCTAGTCCCAGACTCTTAAATTAGAGCTGTGCTCTCCCACTGGTCGTCTCATGGATGATGTGTGGAAATCAGTCATCTCAACCAGTCAGCCCTCCGCCTTGCTGAGTTCTGTGCAGGGTAGAATATACACCCACGAAACTAAAGGAGAGTCAAAACTGCATCCTTATAAACAGAGGCACAGTATTTCCTAAAGTCCATGGGAAAGCTGGACTGGAGACATTGTATCAGATCAGAGCCAATGTAGTGATCTTTCCCTAACAAATCCTGAACCTAGATATTTTTCCCCTCCAGCCTGTAGGAGAATTAGGTCTTCAAGGCATCCCTGCTAAGATTTCCTTAACAGCCAACTGCATGGAAGGCTGTGGTTTGCCTCACAAATCCAGCTGCTGTCAGAAGAGAGTCTGCCTGAGCCCATTGTTAAGAGATAGATGGATAACCTGCCTCCCTTTAGAACGACAGGGCCAGGAGTTGTTCCTGCAAAAGATGAGAAAGCTGAGGGCAAACTCTGACCTTTCTTATGCATCTGTTACACAAGTAGTACAGGAGAGAGAAATGGGGTTCAGCTTATTTATTGTTTTAGAGGAACAGTGGCCAACTCACGGGTACATTGTCACAAGTGTTATCAGGCTCTCACCCTCAGATCAGCTATTCCTAGTGCTTAGAAGAGTGATATCAAAGAGAAAAAGGAAAGGTTGGCAGTGTGCTCTCCAGCACCTGTCTAAAGGAGAGTGGAACTGAAGTGTCTCTTCATGGGAACAAAAGAAGTAGGGATAAGTATCCCCATTTCAACATACTATAGCACCAGAGATCTCCAGAGCTCGGAGGCACACATCCAGTGCTCAAGTTTGCAATAAGTCCTTACTAAGTGGCAAGTACTGCCTTAGGAAATGGTGACATAAAAATCAAAGCAAGACAGATACTGCCCTGAAGATCACAGTCTACTCTCTCTGGGGTAAGAGGCTGAAGATTTGGGTTCTGGTCCTGACTACCGAAAGGACTCTCCATTTCCTAGCCGTTAAACGAAGGAGAAAAGTGGTCTGTCTGTCTCAGGAGTAGTCCTGAGACTCATAGGCAGCTGTGTTCCTCAGGACTCCTTTGTGCAAATCTCCCCCTCGGGGGGTTCCTCCCTTGTACTCAGTCTACTTTGTCAACACACCATCATTTTAGGAAAGGATATGAGAAACTCATTCACCAGAAGAAACAAAGAACTACCATGCTTACAAGGTGGATCTTCCCAGGAGTATTTCCATCTGCATGGAAGACTAACTCCTGAAGTTGAATTCTGAAATAATTTCCACTTGTAGATTCCCATGTAGTAACATTTTTTTTCCCCTAGCATTATTCTAAAGTGGCAGACAACCCCACTTGACAAATCAGGCCAGCCCTGCTGCATGGAGAGCCAGTATAGAGAATCTGTGTCTTTTTTTTTAATATGTGTTAGTTTATCCGCAGACTTTATAAAGCTATCCGAGAAGTATTCTGAGGCTACCCTGCCTCATGAGAGAGAAGCGGGTGTTTTCTTTGAGGACCTCCACAGGTGGGGAGGACAGGCTCTGTGCCATAGTGACTTGGCCACGTCTGTCACAGAAATCACCCCACCATCAAATTAGAAGAAAACATAATTACCCACAACAGAACAGGAGACGGAAGGAGTGTGACAGTGCACAGCATGTGAATATCAATCCTTGGCTGTAATTGAGAGACGAGCACAGGACCGATCACAGCTGTTCCCTATCCTGCCTCAGTCTGCTTCTGAGCTTAGCACGTTGAGGTACAAAACCTTTGTCAACCCTAGACTCAAAAAATATTCCTTCAGTACCTGCTACCTCCATGACACTGCAGGGCACTGAAGGGCAAACAAAAGACGAAGACATGGTCCTTGATTCCAGGGCACTTTCACTGCAATATAGGGCTTCTGATGGAATTCGAGGCAGATGTCATCAGAGAAGCAGTTAAGGTGTAAGGGGATGAGATTATTGGCCTGCAGAAGACGGAAGTTTCCATGCTATTTTGTCCAGTATTTGAAGTACAGGTATATGGCAAAATAATTGGCATATATTCCAAAGGATACAATTAGGAGTAAATTCTGGACATTTCAGGGTGACTAATTTCAACTCTAAATATGGAAGAACTTTCCAACTTTCAGGAAATATGTGGGCAGGTTATGCACTTGGGCACATAGGAAAAGTACACACATCGTGGGGAGAGCTGAGTGTGGTCTCAGGAGGCATCACGATTTGCATACTGTAGGTGCTTAATGAGTGTCTGCTGATTAGTTGACTGATTTCTTTGAGAGGCATGCTGTTTTATTAAAGTTTCCCATACCAATGCTAACATAGTCTACCCTTTGGGAAATCTCAAAAAGTGTCAAAGAGATAATGCACTTTACAAGTTGCCAGCATTCTTTTATCAGCTCTTTATGTAACATTTCTGGGTCCTGAATTGTTGTCAGTTAATTATAGGTGAAAATGTTCTGAAAAGAATAATGTGGACCTGTTTTGTTTTGTTTTGTTTTTTAATTTTGTAATTGCTGAGGTAGCCCTGGGTTTCCATGTATCTCCAAGGATTAGAACTTTCTGGTGGTCACGTGGCCAAAAATCATCCTCCCCAGGTCCAGTTAGCTGTTTCAGAGTCATAGCTATCTGGAGGTCGGGCGGGGGGTGCATTTGACTCTTTCTTACGATTGTTTCTTGATTATTCTTCACCGAATGGAAATGGGCAGGACTAAGTCCAGGAGGATTCTTAAGACAGAAAGGAGTCAGATTTATCCCAAGAGGGCAATAAGAGATTCCTACCGTTTTCATTCCTTGAAGCTGTGTTTGATCGCCTGGCTTGTGACCGTGATTAACAGTCATTTCTATTGGTGGCTTCAAGGATGAAACACAGCAGTGTGTTGTAGTACACTGTGAGCATATAGCTAAGACCCTTAACGAATGTTCGCCCATAAGTAAAAGTGATGGCTACTATTTATTGAGTTTTTAGTATATGCCAAGGACTCTGGTAAGCCCTTTCTGTAAATTACCTCATTTCTTATTCTCAGCAACACTGTCAGGTTGGGGCTTGCGTTTTCTGCTCTGCACATGAGGAAACCGATCAGAGAGGCTGATATCGAGGGTGTGCGGTTAGGAAGGTGTGCAGCTGGGGTTTGAACCCCAACCGTGAACACAAGAGCCAGTATCAGGACCCCCTCCCCTACCCTGCTATGCGTCCATCCACTGTCCTCTATTCTCTGACTTCGAGAATTAACATCTAACATTTTCTGAGATAAACCCTGCTGATTAATTTATGCTGTGATAAAGCTGAACTAAGCTGTGTACTCTGAAAGGGGACAGATTACAGGGAGATGTGGTCAGAAGAGGGCCTTTTATCCTGAAAGGGAAATCTACTCATCAAGGATATATTCAAGTCACCAGTTCTGTCACTTTGAGAGGACCCGCTAGGAAAAGGTCTCCTTATCCCACCCCCAACACCCGCAATCTTCCCACCCCCAGGGCTGGTGGAACTCAGCCTATGGCCCCAAAGCCCTGCTGAGCTCTCGCCTCCTGGAAGCAAGTCTGGTTTGCTCTGTGAGCCGCAGAATAAATTAATGGCTGGAAAGCTCCCTTTCAGCTTCTTTCCTGCTGGTGGAGAGCAGTTCCATTAGCTTAGTCTGAGTAAGAATGTACACATACGGAATGCCACAATTGGTTGAATCCAGTTAACTGAAATCCTTTATTAATCAACATTTTTTTTCTGCAGTTAACTTCTAAGGACAAAAAAGGGCAGATTTCAAAATAATCGTCAGTGAAGAAAACTTTTAAACTTTTCTCTGGGCCTGCTGGTACACAGTCAAACTCCCTCATTTCTACAACTATATAATACTGTTCAGTAATAGCTGTTGTTTGTGGGAACGCTGATGTGGGCCAGAGGTTTGTACAGAGGGATTCAGGTGTCCGTGTTCCCTTTAATACAGCAATCCTTCGAAGCAGGTATCATAACTTTCTCTATTGAATAGATTGTATAGACCTGCCGGTGGGGTCATTAACTTGCCCCAGGTCACACGTCAAATAGATGGTCATGAGGAAGCTTGAACCCACAGGACTCAATTCTTTAACCAATATGCCAGACTTGTGTCCTGATTACTGGTGCATGATAAAACGATGACTCAGAAGTCTATCATTCAATAAATAATAATAACTAACGTTTATTGAGTGCCTCCTAGGTCCCAAGCCTGTTCTAGGCATGTTACCACTGTTCTCTCATTTAATCTTCACACTAACCCATTAAAATAGGTGCTGTTTTTGTCCCTATTTTCCAGAGTAGGAAAGTGAAATACACAGAAGTTGAGCCAATCCTCCCCATACTGCACATCACAAAGGGACGGAGCCAGTACCAGAAGCAAAATGTGTTACTCCAGAGTACATTTTTAATTGCTGCACATAAAGCCGTTTCCCCTCTTTTTTTTTTTTTTTTTTTTTAGAACTGAATACAGAAATGGAATACAAGTCTAATGCACTTTCGAAAGATCTCCAATAAAGTTAATCAACCAATACACGCTGAATCGAAAAGGAAGTTCTGGTTGATTAATTTAATGACTATTTAAATAATCAGATGATCCAATTCTGGAGCTTTCTGGTTAATTGAGTTTCCACTGGCTTCAGGACGTTCTGTTCAGAGAGAGTTCTAGTTCATGAGATGTGGAATTTATCTTCATTGGTAAGAAAGGCAGTTTTCAAGGATGCTCCCAGAAAACTTGCCCTTTGAAGCATTATGCTTTTATCAAGCATTTGTGCTGCAACTTTGAAGATTTTCTTTTGAATAATATTTATGAGACACCAAGACTTTGCATCATTTAAATCTGCTAAATAAGATTCCTTCCATTTCAAACATGTTTTTTAATGATTGAAGCAGACATTCTCCAGCTCTTGGTGTTAGAGAAATCCTAGGTCATCATTACTTCTGCTCTTTGCAAAATAGAAGATCCCCAAAGCTTGTAATGAATGAACTGTTAAACTCAGACATATGGATATGATATGGTTTTCAAATGGGACAAGTGGGAGTTACTAAACTTCAAAGCGATGACATTTTACCCCATCTTCCTAGAGGAAGGCACTCCAGAAATGTCCTTCAAATCAATGAATCAATTTTTCTAACTAATTTTTGTTCTTCGAACGTCTTTAGCTCAATAAACACTTAGATTATCTTAATTTTAATTCCTCCAAGTTCTTGTATTTATTATTTTCGTCTTTTATGTAATCTCTTATTCTAGGTCTTGATTTTTTAAGCACATGCTTGTGTTTATTTTATGAGCTATCAATCCACTTCTCTTGACAATTGTAAGATTCTCGGCCCCACCTCTCACCCTCCCATTCACTGCTCTGCTCTGCTTAAAGCGGTGATTTGTTAGGTCCGTGTGGCTCCTCCTCCCTTCTCCTATTTTAATATTCATATTATCTTCCACTGAGAACATCTTCCCACTTCCCACATGCCCACTGGCTTTATCTTTTTAGTGAACATGCAATGAAAATATTCGTTCCACGAGAAAGCCATCCCTTTTACTGGCAACATGGTTTGGAAATTCAAATCGTCCAGGGATTAACTCTCATCCAGTGCTCCTGCTCTAACTCCTACGCTTTTAACTCCTACACCCAAAGATATCCATTTATAAAGCCAGCAATAATGAAAGTTTTATTTTATCTCATTTTCCCCAAAATACTTATTTATTATAAAGTGTTCGTATCCTCCAGCCAAAGACCACCAGGAATGCTATTAATTGGACAAATTTGGGTTTAATGACTCATTGCAATGAGGAAAAACACACAGCTGGGGACTCTAAGCATTTCAGGAAGAAGGTATTAGAATGAACTTATTATATGATCTTTGCAGGTGTCAGGTGATTTGGAAGGGGGTTTAAGGCAGCATGGTTGGTTGCTGTCGGGAAGAGAGGGTAATTCTGTGGTCGATTATCTTAACAATTCTTCTACCTAGACGGCAAGAAGACTGACCAAGATTAAACTGTGATGGGTTAAGAAGCAGCCATCAACCCTGCTATTCTTGATAAGGGGTTGTTTGGTCTATTTTCTGTTTTGGACGATATTTGCATTTTGTTTGTGCTCAGTCATGATTACGGAGTGGTCTTATTTTGTCTCAGTTCATCCTGGTCACAAAGTGATATTGTCTGATACTTTTTTGCCAAACAGTCTGTTGTCAACAGGATAACACAAAGCCCAGCTGGGAGGGCCAGACCAGCTCCTGGCAACACCAAGCTGTCTGGGCTACTTGATCCTTTCTCAAAAGCAATGTGTATTCCTTTCCTAAAGCTAGAAGACAGAGGAAGCACTGAGAAGACAATGAAAAGCTTCCCGGGAGTCTTTTTCTCCCTGAATGGGAATAGCAGAGCAAGGGGGAGAACAAGAAAGCAAACCCCTGGGTGTGCGCTGGCTGTGCCGTGGAGACTCAGGTCTTGGCAGCATTGAGTTCCTGCAGCAGCGAAATCTGAAAAGAGAGCCCCAGAGGTCCCCCTCAAAGCCAGCTCCACTGTGGTGGTAAACAGAGACTGGAGCCAGGCTGGATCTGGAAGCTAGCATCCCAAGTCAAATGACTGGAACGTTCTCCATGGCCAGAGTCCTGCAGCGGGCAGCACTGAGCTTCCCCATTCAGTGTAGCACTTCTCATGTGCCAAGCACATGTGTTAACTCACCTTAAACTCAGAACAACCCTATGAGGTGGGTCCCATCGTGACCTCCTTCTACAGATGAGAAAACTGAGACATGGAGAGGTTAAAAAACAAGGTCACAAAGATAGGAAGTAGGAGACCTGGGATTTAGACTCAGGCAGTCTGGCTTTGGAGAAGGTGCTATTAATCACAGCATCAAATAGTGTGACTTGGCCTAGCTTTGCCCACTTTGACTAGTAGTAGGTTTTAGAACACTCTCATCTCCTCTATTATATCTCTTCTCTCTCTTTTTCCCCTCTCTCTCTCTCTCTATATATATATAAAGTATATATATACACACATATCTCTGTCAATATATACACGTGTGTATGTATTTATATGTATGTTCATGTATGTTCATGTATATACACATGTGAATATGAGCAAACACACATAGTGGATTTTTTTAATTTTACCTTTATATAGAACTGCAAAGTAGATTGTCAAAAATGATGGCATGCAAACTCTGGAATGAGACTACATGCCCTTTTCTATGCATTAAGATATGTGTGAAATTTATACCAGCTCTGAAAATCATACAATGAGAATCTGTTACTAAATTCCTTTTTTTCTTATTAGGGACCTGATAAAATCCTCTAACCTCCTGCTAAGAACTAAGGGATGAGTGTCTGTTCAGTTTCATTCTGAATCCCTTTTTCCTTCCTCCCTGCCTCTCTTCTCTGTGTTTTACCCTGCCTCATTCTGTACTGGGAAGGGGACATTTCGAGAGAAGTCACTTTGTGCTTAAGGGTAATATGGAGCTAGACCCTCCGTTGCTGCACAACACCACCACAGGTTTTCAGGTAAAACCATCAAATATGTCCCTGACCTGAGCAACTTGGAGCATTCCTGTTGAATCACTTGCTACCCTCTGACTTTGTGGTTATATAGGTACCAAGATGTAACAGCCTTGGCCATCCTTTATGAATGGAGCTTGGTAATCACCTGTTTATTTCAGATTAAGAGTTGATTAAAAGTAGTCATTCTGCAGTTTTGCACTGATCACCACCTCTAGGTCAGACATCATGGGGATTAGAAAATGTCTGAAAAAATTCAGCATCTCTCAGGTAGCAGGGGTGCTTTATCGACCCATTTCTACCCTGCCAAATAGCAACTTAGAACAGGTTTCTTAATTTCATATTCCATTCCCTACAGACATTTGTAACACTGAATCGGCCAAATTAATGAATTACAA